>NC_087068.1:10211280-10231685 GCF_963678635.1 Symsagittifera roscoffensis
GAGAGAGAGAGGGAGATTGAGTGTTCTTATAATGGTACGTATATCGTTTTAAACCCAAAACGATTGTCTACCTGAGACTTGTGAAATATCACCCAAACATAAAAAGGCTACTTAGCTGAATAGTGGATCACTTTTGTCTACTGAAGCTTGCTGTCGGCTGAGTTTAGCTATCTGTCGTTAGAACATCTGTCTAAGGCTGTAATTTCATTTGAGCGGGCCAATCTGATGAAGAATTTGAAAAGAAGGCTGATCCTTTGAGCCATCGGGAATCGGCTGTCATTTCACTTGCTTTGTAACCACGTGTTCGATCACCGGCAGTGTTATCTTTGCTGGGTACATATCTCCAATCTTGTTGCGATGTCGAGTCCAAGATGAAGTTGAGTCGGTTGGCAATGATGATCCGGTGGCACTGGTTTGCAGAATTAATGCAATGTAAAACGGTCGTACTGCTGTCCACAGTATTGTGCTGTCAATCTTGATGTCGTGCTGTCCTTTGACAAATCTCGCAAGTTTTGCTCCATTTGTCGCGGCTTGTAGTTTCAAGTTCGGTATTGTTATCCTTTTGAGGGGGCTACTCTTGCTTTTCCGATGATGAACTTTATTTCCACTGTGTTGTCGGTGTAGGTGATCCTAAAGTAAGCAACTGAGTCAAAAGCGAGCTCCGAGGTGTCGTTGAAAACTGCAAGTGGAGAATTTTTTTTCCTGGCGAAAGTAATTCCTAATTCTGTGACATGCAAATGTCGTTGAACTGGTTGCGTTCGTCAATGCATTCGTTGAGATCCTTCAGAGGGTCCAGATTGAGGGGTTTGTTTCACTGAGGTCGAGTAGTCCGGGCAATTTAAAATGATTTCCGAAGTCGTATCGTCAATGGCATGGTTATTCCAAGATAGTCAAAATTTGAAGAAACAAACTTCAGTAATTTGCGCTGGGTGGGGTAGTCGATCGTCTGAAACTTCGTGGCTTCCACAAGAAGTACGTCTTTGTCGGGCTTCCATTTGACCCCTAGAACTCTTTCGGGACGTCTTTCAACTGATGTGAGGCTGTCGCTGTTTCCTGTGTCGTTCTTGTCGATGGTCCTTAGAAAGTCTTCAGAGTTGGATATCAACTTTGTCAGGTTGAATCCTCTACGGTTAAATATTGTTTGCAAGTCTTTCATCAAAATGGTCGCTTCGGCAGGCGTTGATAGAGGTCGTCCATGTAGATATTCTTTTCTGTGATTTACACCAAACTGGGGAATTCTTCGGCATTTTTTTTGGCACATTGTCGGGTAGCGTAGCAGGCCACACAAGATGCGTGCGTCCGTTGCACCGAAGATGTGGTGAGTCTACTGGTTGGTGATAGGCTTGTGCTCATCGTCTTTCCAAAGTATTCGTAGGTAGGGCTGATCTTGAGGCTTGACGAAGACTTGCATGAAAATTGCCTCGATGTCTGCTGAGATGGCAATCTGTCTTCATTAAATCTTATGAGGATTCCAGTGAGGTTTGTCAGGAGGTCCGGTCCAGTTAGAAGGGTGCTGTTGAGGGAGACTCCTTTGAAGATGCTGGAGGCGTTTAGTATTCAGAGTACTTTTCCAGGCTTGTTGACTTTTCTTACTGGGTGGTGAGGCAAATTGTTGACTTTTGTTACTGAGTGATGAGTCGCGTTGTACGGGGGGTCATCGACTTCAATTATGAATCCTTTCTGAAGATCCGTGTCAAGAAACCCCACAACGTACAAGGTTTCCATTGTGGGGTTTCTTCGTAGTTTCTATAGAAGGCTGTCGAGTTGCTAATTGGCAAGCCATCGATTGTTGGGCAAATGTCGATCGCGTTTCCAAAGCATTCCAACTACGTAGTGTCTATTGGATAGGCGTTTGGTCGAAAACTCTAAACTGTCCAGGGCATCCATATCGTCTGCAGAGAGGCTGCGGTGGTCCATTAAGATTCCGTCGGCGTTTATCTTCATCCATTCGGCTACATGTCGAAAGAGCAAATTGTCCGATGTGAAGTGAATGGTGTTGGCATCGTTGGGTTTAGCTGCATTGTCTCTTCCACAAAGAGACCATCCTAAAGGCGTTTTCATCCAATCTGTATATCTTGTTTTGATGAGATGGCTTCTGTTGGTGTCACTAGTTTGGCGAAGTCGCATCCTAAGATGAGTTCTATTTCCTTTGAAGGCAAAGTTGCAATGTGGATATGTTGAAATTGCTGATTCCTCTGGCAGATAGAGTTGAAAAGTACAAGATCAAAGTCTGAGAGATTCCTATTCATTATGACGGCAATGTCGTTGAGCTGAAATGGCTGCTGTCTATGTTTGTAGGGTCCAATCGCAATGCTCATCTTTGCAGAGGCTGTGTCGGATGAAGTTAAATCGTGAAGTCAAAGCTGAATCCTGCGTTTAATTTGGGACCTGGTTTCAATTGAAGAGCGATTGATGATTTTAGCAAAGTGAGTTTGCTAGCACAGCCAAGCATGGCATTGGCATGTAGTTCTTGATTGTCATAAAAGATCGTTATTTGCAAGGTCGGAATGTGGCGAGTCGATTCCCATGTTTTTGTGCTGGATTTGCAATTTGTTGCATCATCATGTCGGTTAGCGTTCCTTCTTGTAGAGTCCTTGCGTCCGGTCGAGGTGTTTGAATTCAAGTTTTTACTGGTTTTTAGTAGAGTGTGTTGTTTCCTGTTGCCTCCATCTGTCCTACAGGTCTGAGTTAATTGACAACCGGCAAATTTTTGAGGGCTGAGGCAGTTAAGCAGAGTAGTAGATCATTGGCATGCCGTAGTCGGTCCATTGGTTTTATGGCTATGAAATGCTGGCTGTTTCCGAGACAGGGGAAACTGCGTTTTTCCGGGCAAAAAATTTTTTGCGGCTCCTTTTGTCCTGGCTGATGTTGTTGTATGCGTTGAACGTTCGGAATATTATAGTGATTTTTCGGTCAGTTGGATGAAATTGCTTATTGGTTGCTGCTGGCCAGTTCGTGCAGGCATCAGCGTAGACATTGAATCATACGCTTAAGTCAATTAGCGATGGCTGTCGGAGGTTTTGTTGAAGGTTGTAGCGATTCCATTCCAGTCGGCAGGGTGTCGGCAGTTTTCCTAAAACTGTCTGAACCTTCGTTGTAGAGTGGAGATGGTGGTGGAATCCAAGCGTTGTGAAGGTGTCAACCATTGTCTGTAGGAAGTTAGCGAGACCCTTGCAGCTTCTGTTGTGGCGTAGAGACGGGCTGCTGATGTGGTCCAGTCGTCGAAGGAAGGAGGTTACTATCTTCGCCGGGTTTCCAAAGTCGTTTTCCAGCTTCTGTTGTGTCGTAGAGTCGGGCTGCTGATGTTGTCTAGTCGTCGAAGGAAGGAGGCTACTATCTTCGTCCGGTTGTTGGCTGCATATTGGCTGGGTCATTTGATTAGGCTGATTAGGCTGCTGATCATATCATTGATGCATGGTGCTGGCTGCACTATTGTTGGGTTGATTATCGATGCTTGTTCTGAGTTGGTGAAATACAAACCAAGCATAAACGGCTCACCCGACCCGCAATAAAACTCTCACTAGTTTTGGAGACTGAGTCAGTAGAAACCATATCGCATCAAATTTAGCTTCGTCAATGACAACAACACAAGACCCAGCAGAAAAACAGCAGATTTACCATCAGAAACATTATTACGAACAACTCTTTGACTACTACTACTACTACTACTACTACTACTACTACTACTACTACTACTACTACTACTACTACTACTACTACTACTACTACTACTACTACTACTACTGACGACGGACGCACGGCATGCCTTGACAAAACCGATTTTTTTTGCAACCTGCAAACGGGCACGGCTATGTTCCCGCTACTTTAACGCACGTGTCAAAATCATTGCAGACAACAATAGAAACATACCCAAAGTCAATTGCCAACTGAACAAAAGTCAAGTCTCAACTAAATCAATTAAAATCAGCTCCCAAAAAGACCATTTGAAGTACTTTAGCAAATAGATCCAGTGTTCATTCAGCTAAGTAGCCTTTTCATGTTCGGGTATTGTTTCACAAGTCTCAGGTAGACAAGCGTGTTGGGTAAAGAATGATAAGAACTGTCAATCTCCCTCTATCTATCATCTCCTGTGAGATACTTTGGTACGGTAACTGTCCTCCACACCCCCACTGTCCCGCTCCTAGTTCTCTCGTCACTCAATTATAAACGCAGGTTGCCTTTAGAGAAATAGTACGGGACAGCTACATTTCACTGGAATTTGATGGATAATAATCGAGTATATTGTATTTTCAATGTCAGCCTCCATAAAAATAGAAAACTATCAATGATAATTGATTGAAAATGGATTATTTTCTTCATAGTCTAAGATGTTTTCTTTAAAGTCTAATCAATTAAAACCATTTGAATGAAATCTAATCAATTACAATTGATTATGATAAATTTTTTCAAAATGTGTCTGAAATTTTTAAACATACTGCGGTTTTTTCAACATTGACCATTAAAGCCGCCATCTTGTCAGTTTCAAAAAAGTTCAAATATAATCCATTATAATCTATTATAAGTGATTAAACTGGACTTTTTTCAGAGGTTTTTGATAAAATTGACAAATATTTATCAAAGTTATCTCATTTCCTGTTTAGTTCAGTTGTTCGTTTTACGTTTCAGTTTCATAACTTTTTACTTTTCACATTTAACTTTTTATTTATTTTTTCAATTTGGAAGTTTAACATTTGATTATAACATTATAACATATCTTATACTGTGTTTGATGAAAGGGAATAGTGAAATTCTTGCAACAGGCGATTTTGGCTGGTGAACTGCATTTGGAATGGGACGAAAGAGAAACAGTTGATCAGGTTGCTGGAGTCTTGGGGTGAACATTACATGGTGCTGAAGATGTCCAACTCTACTGATGCCAAGCAGCTGTATAACGAAGCACTCAATCTCAACGGGTCAGAAATTATTTGAGTCTTTTTACTCAATCCACCCAAGTTTGTATATGAGAGCATAGAAATTAAATTGCTATAGTTTGATTGGTTGAAACAAAACAAGTTAGTTTGAACAAGAAGGCGTTAGATTATTTCATTACTGATGCGCTTTAAAGTTATTTTGGGCGGAATAATTAAAAAAATAGAAGAACTGGGCCTGTTTATTATTTCGCCCAAAATAACCTAAGAGCGCATCAGTAAAAAATAATCGAACTCCGTCTTGTTCAAACTAGATTTTTATTTCACTAAACGAAGGAGTTAGTCGCTCTATCACTCGCACAATCACTTAAGTTAAATAAAAAAGAGATGTTCGTGTACTCTTTTTTTATAACAGCATATGGCAACAAGGATAGACGGTTGCTGTGCTAGTAGCTCAGAATATTTAGACAATATATTTAAAGAGAACATAAAGATCTTTTTGACATTAGTGTCGTCTTTTGTGCGTGGTGTGATAAAAGAATTAGACGCAAGCTTAAAATTTAGGCATACTCAACAGCCATATTGCAAAAAAGATAAAGTGATACCAGTTTTTGTCCCCAAAATTTCCGGCGGGTTTTTGTCGACAACAAGAAAATTTTAAAATTTTTAAAAATTTTGTTCGAATTACATTTAAGGAGCCAAATTGTGTCTATTGTGAATTGTAAACGGATTATGCAACAAGGAGGCTCCCTTTGTTCTTATTATGATCTTTCATTCTCTTTGCTCGTTCCGACAAAATTTTAACATGTTTAAAGACTCTGGAATCCAGGAACACAGGAACATACAGACAAAATAATGTGCTCCTGTCCAGTGCACAGTTTGGCCTCGTAATCGACTGAAAGATTTTTCCTATGATTTGTCACTCGAGCTATTCCGACTACTTTTTGTGGTATTGTGTCGAAAACAAAAAAATATATAAAAAAAAATTGAAACACCCGGACACAAAGTTCTTCCCCAATATCAATGGTCGTAACAATAAATTAGAAACCCGACCGGACGTTGATGTCGAAGCTTGTGAAACGCCAGCCACAGCACGAAAATTAATATAGAGAAGTAACCAAAGCAAGAAATTTTAATCTACTGAATTATCCCATATCATATTGGTGATTTTTCCTAACTGAACTGGAATTGATCTTTCTTATTCGGTTCAAACTGAGAGATTACTTCCCGATTTTTGTTAAAATTAGCTGGTGAAACATGACCTTTAGTCATTGGTTCGAGCAATTTTGTGCGGGTGGCTTACCATATATATTTGATCTGAATTGCTACTGGAACTATCACGCAACTCTCATTAATTCACTCCTTATTAATCAACCGTTTGTCGCTGCAATAACCTTGATAGGTTATGGGCCCAGATGCCCAATCACGAGTGAGAAGTCAGGAGTCAAGATTGACTGTTTGTTCAAACGAATAAGAAAAAAGCTGAGGTTTGCAGTGGAGTTTTGACAGTGAAATTTACAACTGGAAATATACAACTAATCAGTTAGAGAAGTGCAAACATAGAAGAAGGTCAACGCAACTAGTAGAGACAGGCAACTTTGACGACAAAAGCAGGGCAACCTAACTTCTAGAGATAGACATTTCTGATGATAGTAGCAGGGAAACACAACAGAGAAAAAGAGAAGAGGGCCAAAAGCTACACGAAGGAGCACTGAGTGAGCACAGCAGTGGAAGAAGCACTACACTATTGATAGTGAAAGAAAGTGAATCAAACTGATAAATTACACGTTTTATTTGTAAAAGTTGCTGATTTATACTCAATTTTTGCGGAAGGATAAATTCGTTCGTACGCGGTTGCTCGAATCCGACACTAAATCAATCCAAAAAATACATTGCCATTAAAAGAAAAAGAAACTGATACCCCAGAATAAAAAGACGAATTTCTATTTTGCTAATACAAATATTACCTAGTATGAAATCTGAGGAGGGACCTTAGCTTTGCTAGTTTGCTGATGTGTTATTCGGTACGCACTCCGTCAGGTTCCATAGTCATATAAGCGGGCGATATTGATGTTTATAATATATGATTTTGATGTAAAAGAAAACGGGGTCATTGATCTTTACCTAGGGCAATACTTAACTTTTTGAGTTTTGGATTGGAGCTTAACCTTTGGTGATAATTAAGTAGAAAATAAGAACTTGGATTAGGAAAAAAAAAGTCAAAAACTGATAGGATAATTTTTTCGGGAAAAAAGAAGATTTTTCCTACTTTGAAGAGCAATTCGAGGCACGGAATTTTCACTTGAAGATGAACAGGATTTTTGATGAGACAGTTGATTATAGAAATTTTATGCCAAGTTTAAGACCGAATGCAAGCAGTGATCAAAAACAAGCTGCGATAGATAAAGGAAAGGAGATTTTTGAAGAAAAACAATTGCATATCTGGTACAAACTTGAGCAAGCTCTAGATAAGAAATCGGTTTTGTTTTTAAGGCCTTATAAAGGCAAAGGTAGCAAAGCTTGGGATGTTTTACGAAAAAGGTTTGAAAAAGAGTTTTGAAAAAGGTTTGAAAAAGAGTTTTGAAAAAGAATAGCAATGAAAAAGTGATAGATTATTTGACTAGAGCAGAGGAGATTCAGTATAACTTAGAGCAAGTGAACGAAGGAGTGAGTGAAAAAATGTTAATTTCAATTATTTTGAAAGGACTTCCGAAACAATTTGAAACTTTTTCTACTATAGCTAAGTTTAGTAGAGATGAGAAAAGTTTAGATGAGTTGAAAAGAGATTTAGTGAATTTTGATAGCGAGAGACAAATAATTGAAAAAAAACATGCTTTCAATAGCGAGAATAGAGTTTGTTTCAAGTGTCATTAAAGAGGACATGTGTCAAAACAGTGCAGAGAAAACTTAGAGAGCAGACGAGATAGTGAAGACAGAGCTCAAAAAATTCAGTGCTATGAGTGCAAGGAGCTTAGACATTTTGCAAAATATTGCCAAGCAAAGAAAAAATTCATTAGTAAGACTAAACGAGAACAGCAGAACCTAGCAGCTGAAACAGAGGCTCATTTTAGTTTCCTGAGTGGAGTGTCTCCGGGCGAGGACTTCGTTGTAGACTCTGGAGCTAGCAATAATATGATTAAGGATCGAGACATTAGTTTGTTAGTTTAGATGAGAACTTCGAAGGATCGGTTAGCAATGCAAATTTCTCTGAATCAAAAATTTTAGGGAAAGGTGAAGTTAGATTCAGAGTGAAAGATGAGAAAGGCGAATTTAAGATGATTGAGCTGAAGGATACTTTTTACGTTCCTGAAACCTCAAAAAATTTGCTGAGTGTATCAAAGATGAAGAAAGCAGGAGCAGAAGCAGAAGTTGCTTTTGGTGCGAGCTCGTTTGTTCGCCAGGGAAATGGTTCAGTTTACCCATTAAGAGAGGAAAGTGGTATCTTTTTATGAGCCACTTTTGTAGGCAAAGACGAGTGTTATGTAGTTAGCACATTGAAACAGTGGCATTTTAGGATGGGTCATAATAACTACAAAGATTTAAGTCATTTGGAGCAACATGTTGAAGGCATGAAGATAAGTGATTTTAAAATTGAGAATTGTGAAACTTGTGAGTTGATTAAAGCAAAAAAGAAGCCAGTCCCGAAAAATTCTTTTACCAGGGCAACCAGGACACTAGATATTGTTCACACAGATATTTTAGGTCCTATCGACTCGATAGCAGAGGATGAACATAGATATGCTATAGGTTTTGTGGACAGTTTTTTTAGAAATCTAAAAACTTATTTCAAGAAGACTAGAGAAGAGGCAAGAGAAAAGTTTGAAAGGTTCATAGCAGACATAGAAATCCCTCAGACTTTAAATTTAGACGACGCAGGAGAGTACTTTGGTCAGGATTTTAAGCGAGTTTGTAGGAAACAAAAAAAAGACTGGAAACATCGGCTCCTTACGCCCCTCAAGAGAACGGAAAGGTAGAAAGGGTAAGGGGAACAATTACTCCACTGGCTCGCTGCATGATTTTTGATGCGAATTTATTGAAAACTTATAGGCCTTTTGCTCATATTATGGCTATTTATCTCAAAAACATGTGCTTTCATTCTGCTATAGGCAAAACACCCTACGAGTCTATGTATAGAGAAAAACCCAATCTTAATTTTGTTAAAACTTTTGGGTGTGTAGCGTAAAGTTTTGTGGAAAAACAGTTTCGCAAAAAACTAGACAAAAACTCTAAAAGGGGAATTTTTCTGGGGACATCGGAAAATAGTAAAGCTTATTTAATGGGAATTGAGAGTGGAGGAAAACTTAAAGTGCAAAAGTCTAAAAACGTTAGTTTTGACGAGGCTAAGTTCTACTTTGAGAAAAAGATAGAAAGTGACGAAGTAGAAAGAGTAGATGATGTAGTATTTTTTAGAGTAGTTCTCGAAAATATACCGAAAAGTGCTAAGGAAGCTTTAGCAGACCCTGACTGGCAAGAAGCAATGAAAAAAGAGTTTGATTCATTAGAGAAAAACAAAGTTTGGGAACTAGTTAGAAATGGTGGAAAGAAGCCTATAGGCAGCAGATGGCATTTTGCTCTGAAGTACGGACCTAATGGTGAAATTTCCAGGTTTAGGGCTAGGTTTGTTGCTAAAGGTTTCAGTCAAGTTGAGGGAAGGATTTTCACGAAACGTATTCGCCTCCAGCCAAGATGTCGACCATAAGAATAGTCCTGAGCTTAGCATTTCAAAATAGGTATCAGTTGAGACAGTTAGGCCTTAAAACTGCATACTTGAATGCCAAACTAGATGAAGAAATTCTTATGAAGCAACTTGAAGGGTTGGAGAAATTTGACGAAATAGGAAAACCTTTAGTTTGTCTTCTGAAGAAAAGTCTTTATGGACTGAATCAGTCCGGTAGAAACTGGCATAGTACTCTAAAAAGCTATCTTGAGTAATTAGGTTTTGAAAATTAAGTTTTTGATGAGTGCTTGTTTGTTAGGAGGATTGAGGGAGAGATATAAGGTTTATTTTGCTTGTGGGTCGATAGTGGTTTGTGGAGCAGACAAAAATTTATGTAGCTGGTTTGAAAACAATATCTCTGAAAAATTTGAGACAACCAAGATAAGTGATCTTAAATGGTTCTGAGGAATGAAAATTGATTACTCAGGAAATGAAATAAGGATAAGCCAGGAGAAATATGTTGAAAAATTGATATCAAGATTTAAGATCACCGAAGCAAAGCTGATAACAACCCTCTTGGTGAAAACGAAAAACTGACAAAAAAAGATTGTCCTTTAGAAAGTAGCATAGAACAAGAAAATATGAAAAATCGAGGAATTGTTGGTTGCCTAAACTATCTAGCTTCATCAAGTAGACCCGACATTTGCTTTGCAGCAAATCTTCTAAGTTCTTTTGTGGAAAACGCAGGTAAAAAGCATTGAAAAGCCGGAAAAAATTGTCTTAGATATCTGCTAGGAAAAAAAAGTTTACCTTTAGTATATAGGAGGGATGAGGCCTTGAATCTTGTTAGCTATTCGGATGCGGATTGGGCTGAAAATATAGACAATAGGAGAAGTACTTCAGGATATTGTTTTAAACTCAGTGACAACTCAGATGTAATAAGTTGGTCTAGCAGACTTCAGCGTTGTGTATCAACTTCAACAGCCGAAGCAGAACACAATGCTGTGGTCGAAACAGTAAAGGAAGGAATTCATTTACAGGGCATACTTAGCGATTTAGGCATAATTTGTTATAGGCCTTTACAAGTTTTCGTTGATATTCAAGCTTGTATTGCCCTTAGTAAACACTCAATGAACCACGGAAAGACGAAGCATTTTGCCATAAAATTACACCTCTTTCGAGAGTTAGTTGAACAGGAGAAGGTGACATTAACCTTTTTACCAACAGCAAACATGCCTGCAGACGCATTGACAAAAAACTTGGGAAGATGCAAAACTGCTTTTTTCCGAGACATTTTACTAGGAACCACCAATTTTGAAAGGCGTGGTATTGGTGATTTTTCCTAACTGAACTGGAAGAATTGATCTTTCTTATTTGGTTCAAACTGAAAGATCACTTCCCGATTTTTGTTAAAATTAGCTGGTGAAACATGACCTTAAGTCATTGGTTCGAGTAACTTTGTGCGGGTGATTTACACTATACATTTGATCTGAATTGCTACTGGAACTATCACGCAGATCTGATTAATTCACTCCTTATCAATCAACCGTTTGTCGCTGCAATAACCTTGATATATCAAACTGAATATAATTAACGTTAACTGTCTACACTTGAAAAATCACAATTATCTCAATAACATCATATAACCCTGAATAACCGAAAAATTAAAGATGGAAAAAGGACAAAACAAACAAGTAATCCCAGATGCACACATTTTGTTTCAGGATCGATATGATTTTTAGCCCATTGAAACAAACCCGGGTCGAGGTCCGCGACTCATGTTGCGACCAAAATGGGTAGCCAAAATAGACTTTCTGCGAGCGAATTTCCATCATCCCGCAAAAGGCTTGAGTCGCACAAAGTCGAAAAATATCGAGCCTGGGTCGCTATGGTCGCAGCATACCCATTTTGAGTCGCAGTGGTCCCAACATAAGTCCCTGACCTCGACGCGGGAAAAAAACCAGGCTGCCTCCAATATGAGCACTCTGTTCCCTCAAGGCATCTTCCTTCACCACGTCGTCTTCACCAAATGCCACAATAACAATAACCACCATCCCATCTTCCGATCAACTCTCTAATTTATGGGACGGTAATAAAAGCTTCCCAAAAAACGCGTTTTTTCCAAAACCCCCTCCGGATATCGCAGGAAATTATATCCAACCTCTCAATGAATGAATTGCTGCTCCAGATAAATTTAAGGACAGCAAACGTAGACACCAGAACCAAACACAGACATCTGATCCACCCCTTGATCACAGCCACCACAGCGAGTTCACAAACCAAATACATAGCCCTTTGTGATTCGCCTACTACTCCGAAAATTGAACAACAAACCGCAAAAAAAACCTGCAACCCAGCTCGATGAGCTGACTTGATGTTTCGACCGTCTTGAACAAAATTCTGCATTTTACGAAAGATACAAAAAACGATATCAGACTAAACTCGAGTTTTCTTTTATAGCAACACATCTATTGAGACCAGGAATTTAGAGGAGGTTAAACCAGTATCAGACTAAGATGTTTACCGAATATATCCTTTTGGAAATAGATGTACAAAAAACGATGTTTTCAATCTGCGAAACTACTAGCCAGATCAGATACATCAAAATAGTTGGTGAGGGAAGAAAAAAGTAATTTCAATGAACTTGCGACGATTACTTGTCCGTGGAAGTCCATCCCTAAAGCCACCCATGGAGCCAAGCCTGGCTAGGGGATAAACCAGGTCAAAGTCTTGCAAGGATTGCCCTGGTTTTCCTGATCGGTTTAAGAGTCCAGGATTGGTTTTCACAAAATTTCACCTGGAACCAGGGTTAGAATCCTGGGTGAAAGCTTAAAAAATGGTTTCAAACGAGCTCACATAATGAGGTAGCCAACTGGAAAGTACAGAAGTTTTTGTGTCTGAAGACGAAAAATTTTTCCTCCCATATTAGCTACCAGTGAGCATACAAGAGAGACACCGAAATGCAAAAATACACTAGAAAACGAACAAAACATCAGACAATAACTGCAAACCTCAAAAAACCTTAAAAGCACGCAAAAGCGAACGCTGAAAAATTGCAAAAGTAATTATTTATATATTCATATAATATGTAGAAAAATCTCAGCAAGAATCCTCATCGAAATACCAACAATAGCCTCCTTCTGTATAATAACTACTACTGAGTGATATGAATTGTTTCAGCTCAGAAATAGGATCCAAAAAGAAACAAGACTGCTCGTATCAGGGCGAAGCCCTGAATGTTCCGACAGCCCATTAAGGTTTATGGAGCAGTAATGTCATTAAAAAATTAAAAGTAATAAAACAAAATGAAAATTTTTTTTTCAAATTTTTTAAATTTTTTTTAAATCATCCCCCCACACGCCATATAAATTACAAAAGGATAGATTTCGCTACTTGTAACAAATCAATTATGGCAAATAAGCTTCGTTAAACCAATTTGGAACGATTTCTAAGACGGATTAACACTCCGCTTACGCGTTAATAGCGCGAATTATATCGCGCGTTAATTGTCCCAAATTGGCCAAAATGCCAATCATTAAACCCTCATAACTTTACGAAAAATGATCGATCACAGGTGAAATATCTTTTCAAATTTGAGCTCAGGACAACAATACCTTTCGAATGATATAAAAAAATTCCGTCAAAAATGGCTAGTTAAAAAGTCGAAATTTGTCTGAAGAAAAAAAAAACCCACCCCGAGCACAAATATTCCTTTACTTTCGTATCGAAAGTCGGAACAAAAAGAGAGATTTTGTCCCTTGTAACAAATCAATTATGGCAAATAAGCTTCGCTCAACCAATTTGGAACGATTTATAAGACGGATTAAATCTCCGCTTACGCGTTAATAGCGCGAATTATATCGCGCGTTAATTGTCCCAAATTGGTCAAAATGGCCAAAATGGCAATCTTTAAACCCTCATAACTTTACGAAAAATAATCACAGGTAAAGTATTTTTTTCAAATTTGAGCTCAAGACAACAATACCTTTTGAATGATATAAAAGAATTCCGTCAAAAATGGCTAGTTAAAAAGTCGAAATTTGTCTGAAGAAAAAAAAACCCACCCCGAGCACAAATATTCCGTCACTTTCGTATCGAAAGTCGGAACAATAGATGAACTACGCTTTCCATCATAAATCATTTCGCAACACATTTTAGGCTTTGCTTTTGTCCTAAAGCGAACAGCCCTGTCTGCTTAATGTTTTGAAAACTCTAAGCAAATTGTCTGTTTCTCTTTTTCAGCTTTTGTCTTGTCGTTTGATGAGGTTGATTCAGAAATCGGACATTAAATAGCACGTTTTTCAAGTTTTTTTTAGGTTGTATAGAAGCCATCTGTCTGTTTTTAACCTTGGCATGGTAACTGAAAAAGCGCGATCTAGTTTTTGGATTTGTAGAAAATTATAAGAAAATTGTTAAATATTTAGTAGTTTAATGTTCTTTATTTCACAGGGCACGGAACACAGGCATACAAAGACTGTTTGACCTAGGAGCAAAATGGGTGGTGGCGCTGGACGGTGGCCAGTTCGTGCCAGAAGAGAGCTTCCCACCAATGCAGAAGCTTTTCGAAGACGACACGAGAAACGAGACGTTTCACTTGTTGCCCATGATACGCGCAGTTTACAAAATTCCAGTCAACAGTTCTCTGAATTTCGAGAAAATTTCACCCAATACGACTGGACTTCACGAATGTACTATAGCTGTACATCGGAAGTTTTTGACGGAGAGGACTGCATATTCATTCCTTAAATACCGCGGCCTGCTTTATGATGAGTCGAGACTATTCGCCAAAGCAGAACGCATGACTTTGTTGTGGCTTTTGAAGCGCCAACTGTCGGATAAGGTGGTGAGCTGCAAAGGAGCTTTTGTGGGAGAGCCAAGAAATAAAGTTAATCTGAAGCAGGATCTTCCTCTGGTTAGAAAGTGTGGCTGGTCTTACAGACTTGTGTATTTTCCAGAGCCATGGGCGCCCTACTATCAACCAAGAAAGTCTAAAAGACCAGAAGCTTTTGAAGAATTGCGCACAAATCTTGCGACATTAGCCGAGAAAAACAACTCGACATCCAGTTCGTTTTGAATTCAAACTATACACGTAATCGAGTTCCTTTTGGAATCTATCTAAAATGACTCATGGTAATCGAAATTGTTAGGTACAAAATTCAAATAAAATGTTTTAACCGATTGTAGATTGCATAATTTGTAAAAACATAAACTTCAGAAAACTTGTAAAAATCGTTTTAATTCAATATATTTTATTGAACTATAACCATCCTTCAATACATTGTTTCAGCTAATAGTTTTCTGCAAAAGATAAAAACTTGGTTTTCCTATACCTGGAAATTACATTGGAAATTATATTTGGAAACCTCGGTACCCGGGTTGACCTCCATACACCGAAAATGCTTACCATACAATTCCATACATCAAGTGTGTGGAAAAATGCTTGACATACAATTTTCATACAATTTCTAAAAATGGTTGAAAACTGGTATAAACTTATTTCTGTGGCTGTTTGATTCAAATAAAACAGTCTGGTGATAAAAAAAATTGAGGTTTTCGTTTTTGGAAAAAAATGCTTATCATACAATTCCCATATATGGAAATTGTATGACTGGCATTTTTTTGATGGCGACACAAAAAATTTTTTAAGTAATTTTGAAAATTTGGCCCAAAATTTTTTTGTTTTTTTTTCAACGGCAAATCGAATTTCGTACGAAAAAATTTTTTTGCATGCAAAATTTAATATTTTGTGTCCATAACGTAGTCCTGGATGCGATAAAATTGGCTTTTATTTTCTTTTCACCTAATTTTATTTTTTCAAAAACAGTTAAAATTCCTATTTCTTTTGTATGGAGTGTTAATATATGCCTTGATCAATATTTGATAAATTGAAAATTCAAAAATTTAAAATAATCATCATTAAAAAATTTAGCCAAAAAATAAACGTTTGTTTCTTTTGTTATATCAATTGTGAAAGAGAGCCAAATTCAGGTCGTTTTCTATGCATTGTAAATGCAAGACCGTCCAACCTTCGGTGTTATGAGTAACCAAGGTCTTTGTCACTCGTGTTCGGTTGCAAACACAACCAAAAAATTTTCAGAAACTAAATTAAGAAAGAAAAAATCAAAGTTTTCGGTTTATGGGAAAACATCTATCATACAATTTTCATATATGGAAAAATGCTTATCATAGAGTTTTCATACAATTTTCTGTACGTATGGAATCGTATGAAATTGCATGACAAGAAGTTTCTCATATATGGAAATTGTATGATAAGAAGTTTTGGTCAACCCGGGTAGTTAGTGCAGCTTTCTTCTAGATCTCTCCTGAATACAGACCTATACTACAATCAAACCACAGGTTTAGCGCACAAAAGTTCTCTATTTTTCGACCAATTGTGGCATTTTTTGGTCGTCTTTGACAAAGTTTGATAAGCTTTGCTAAGGACAAATTTTTCAATCACTCTCCGGGCTGAGTTGCTCGACTCATGATTCGACCGAAATGGTCGAACGATGTCCGTTTTCGACTTTTTCAGTCGAACGATGTCCGATTTCGACTTTTTCAGTCAAACGATGTCCGCTTCCGATTTTGTTCGGTTTTACCTGACATTGCTCGACTTTGTTCGACTATACTGGACATTGTTGGACTTTGTTCGACTTCACCGGACATTGTTCGACTTTGTTCGACTTTATCGGGAATTAGCAGAAGAGTCCTGCACTACAACGACACTCGGACATCATTGGGATGTTTCTGTCAAATCACCTTCCAAAACCTCAACCTGGGCAGCCACAAAACATAATAGAAAAAGCCACAGAATTGAGCATCGTAGATTCGTGTAGCCCGAGTTGAGTTGTTGGACTTATGTTTCTATGAAACAGACCAAAAATGGCTATGTGTTGACCGACTCCACCCAATTTTGCTATTTTTTGACCGACTTGATTAAAGAAAAAATGGCTTCGATTGTGTTTGTTCTAAGCTAACTATGTTGCGACCAACTCGACCCAAACTGGCTATTTTTTGCCCGACTCGACCAAAGGATAAAGTGTTCGACAGTGTTTGAAGCAAGTAAATTAGTTTTGAACAGACTCAGCCGAATGAAAATTTGATCGACCGCAGCCCATTATATTTTGAATGACTCGAAGAAATTAGCGGTGTTTCGAATGTCTTAACTGAACAAAAATGTTTTCAACTGTAATCGACGCAACTGAGTTTAGAAAAAAAATTCCCGAACAAGGTGAGACGGCGCATTTTTCCAGGCTGAGGCGGAGGCAGCGCGTCTTTCTAGACCAAGGCGGCGGCGGTGCGACTTTCCTAACATTTATCTCTATAACTGCTCTTACTTTCGTGGATTCACAAAATTGACCCTATTCTCAGCGCAATTGAAACACGCATTATGAAATTGATGGAGCTGGCACATAGGTTCTCGTAGTTTTCTCATTTATCGGCTGCACCAAATGCATTTGAATTTATAATTAAAACGTTGTAATTAACTGTCTAATAGGGGAAATAAAGACCAAATGATACTATTAACCGAACTAGCCCTCAAATGTATAAAAATGGTATCTAAAACTTTTTGGAATCAATTTGAAAAAATTTTTTTATATCCAATTGAATTGTTTGATAACTATCACTGTAAAATATGTCGAACTAACCAATCATGATCCCTTAATAAAACTTATGATAATTTGTAGTTTTAGCCAGAGAAGAAAAAATTTTACTTAGAAAGCAGTTGCTCTTCCTCTCCTCTAACCTTGCAAGACTACCAGTATACAGTAGATCTATTGAGACTAGGAAAAATAAGAGTAAGATTAGGATCAGTATTAGACTAAAAAGTTGCACAAATCTATCCGGCCGAAAAAAAAGATAGCTTGACGAACTGACCGTGTACCCTATCCGAAATTACTCTATGAGAAGGCCACCCCGGACCCAAACTAATTTTTATAAAAAAAAATGATTTGATTATATGGCGTACAGTTTTTGTTTGTATACATATCTCAAACAATGAGGGCTTACTTTCAACGACAACAGTTTCCCGGCTAATTTACATAAGAAAACGATTCGAATTTTGTAGAAGCTAAGCATTTTCAACTGTTTCATAGAACCGCCTTGAAATTAGTGCATGTTTTTCAGGTTGGCGATTTTTTGTGAAACTTTTCATACAGTTTTAGGTGGGCTAAATCTGCAAGGTTTTTGCATTAGTTGGAGGATTATTTGGAGCTCTATAAAAACATTTATAATTTATTTTCGCTTGTCAAAAATATGTTGTCTAGCGAACTGAAAAAAATCTGAGAAGCTTGGAAGTCTTGTATTGTTTTCGTTTGGCAGTTGATAACCGCCGAACAATAACAGTCGTTTGTTTCAGGACCTGAAACACACGTTTATGCATGTCTTAGGTCTTCATCCACCATATTTTGATTAAAAAAACCTATTACTTTCTAAACTGTTTATAATTTTTTCAGGTTTCCCCAACCATTTTTGATTGAAAAAAAAAATTTAGAAAGCAAATGGTTTTTTAAATCAAAATATGGTGGATGAAGACCGGAGACATGCATAAACATGTGTTTCAGGGCCTAAAACACACGTTTATGCATGTCTCAGTTTTTCATCCACTATATTTTGATTACAAAAAACCAATTACTTTCTAAATTGTTTTTTTTTGTCAATCAAAAATGGTGGGGACCGACCTGAAAAAAGCAAAAACGCGCGTTTATGCTTTCTTCAGTTCTTCCCCATCATTTTTGATTAAAAAAAAACAATCTAGAAAGTAATTGGTTTTTGAAATCAAAATATGGTGGATGAAGACCTGAGACATGCATAAACATGTGTTTCAGGGCCTAAAACACACGTTTGTGCATGTCTTTTGTCTTCATCCACCATATTTTGATTAAAAAAACCTATTACTGTCTAAACTGTTTATGATTTTTTCAGGTTTCCCAACCATTTTCGATTGAAAAAAAAATTTAGAAAGTAATTGGTTTTTTTTAAATCAAAATATGGTGGATGAAGACCTGAAAAAAGCAAAAACGCGCGTTTATGCATTTTTCAGCTCTTCCCCATCATTTTTGATTAAAAAAAACAATTTAGAAAGTAATTGGTTTTTGAAATCAAAATATGGTGTATGAAGACCTGAGACATGCATAAACATGTGTTTCAGGGCTTAAAACACACGTTTATGCATGTCTTTTGTCTTCATCAACCATATTTTGATTAAAAAAACCTATTACTGTCTAAACTGTTTATGATTTTTTCAGGTTTCCCCAACCATTTTCGATTGAAAAAAAAATTTAGAAAGTAATTGGTTTTTTAAATCAAAATATGGTGGATGAAGACCTGAGACACGCATAAACGTGTGTTTGAGGGCCTGAAATGCACGTTTATGCATGTCTCAGGTCTTTCCCCACCATATTTTGATACAAAACCAACTTATAAGGTAATTGATTTTTTAATTCAAATTATGTTAGATGAAGACCATAAAAATGCAAAAACGCGCGTTCATGGATTTTTCAGGTCTTCCCCTAAAATTTTGATTGAAAAAAAAAACAATTTAGAAAATAATTGGTTTTTTTTTTGTAATTAAAACATGGTGATGAAGACCTCAGACATGCATAAACGTGTGTTCCAGGGCCTGAAATGCACGTCTATGCATGTCACAGATCTTACCTCACCAGATTTTGGTACAAAATTAGTTTATGGGAATTTGGTTTTTTTAAATCAAAATATGGTAGATGAAGACCTGAAAAATGCAGAAACGCACGTTTATGCATTTTTCACGTCTTCTCCACCATTTTTGATTGAAAAAAAAACAATTTAGAAAGCAATTGGTTTTTGAAATCAAAATATGGTGGATGAAGAAATGAGACATGCTTAAACGTGTGTTTCAGGGCCTAAAACACACGTTTATGCATGTCTCAGGTTTTCATCCACTATATTTTGATTAAAAAAACCAATTACTTTCTAAATTGTTTTTTTTTCAATCAAAAATGGTGTGGACCGACCTGAAAAAAGCAAAAACGCGCGTTTATGCTTTTTTCAGGGTTTCTCCCTCCATTTTTAATTGAAAAAAAAAATTAAAAAAAAAATAGTTTTTTTTTAATTCAAAATATGGTGGATGAGACCTGAAATGCACGTCTATGCATGTCACAGATCTTACCCCACCATATTTTGATACAAAATTAGTTTATGAAGTAATTGGTTTTTTTAAATCAAAATATGGTGGTTGAAGACCTGAAAAATGAAAAAACGTGCACTTATGCATTTTTCAGGTCTTCCCTCAACATTTTTGATTGAAAAAAAACTTTAGAGAGTAATTGGTTTTTTTAATCAAAATATGGTGGACAAAGACCTGAGACAAGCATAAACGTGTGTTTCAGGCCCTGAAACACACGTTTATGCATGTCTCAGGTCTTTTTCCACTATTTTTTCATGCAAAAAACCAATTACTTTCTAAATTTTTTTTTTCAATCAAAAATAATGGGGGAAGACCTGAAAAAAGCAAACATTTATGCTTTTTTTCAGGTCTTCTTCCACGATTTTTGATTGAAAAAAAAATTTAGAAATTAATTGGTTTTTTTATTCAAAATATGTTGATGAAGACCTGAGACATGCACAAACGTGTATTTCAGGGCCTAGAATGCAAGTCTATGCATGTCACAGATCTTACCTCACCAAATTTTGAAACAAAATCAGTTCATGAAATAATTGGTTTTTTTAAATCAAAATATGGTGGATGAAGACCTGAAAAATGCAGAAACGCGCGTTTATGCATTTTTCACGTCTTCTCCACCATGTTTGATTGAAAAAAAACAATATAGAAAGTAATTGGTTTTTGAAATCAAAATATGGTGGATGAAGAAATGAGACATGCTTAAACGTGTGTTTCAGGG
>NC_087068.1:10231885-10335947 GCF_963678635.1 Symsagittifera roscoffensis
TTATGCATGTCTCAGGTTTTCATCCACTATATTTTGATTAAAAAAAACCAATTACTTTCTAAATTGTTTTTTTTTGTCAATCAAAAATGGTGGGGACCGACCTGAAAAAAGCAAAAACGCGCGTTTATGCGTTTATGCTTTTTTCAGTTCTTCTCCCACCATTTTTGATTGAAAAAAAAATTTAGAAAGTAATTGGTTTTTGAAATCAAAATATGGTGGATGAAGACCTGAGACAAGCATAAACGTGTGTTTCAGGGCCTGAAATGCACGTCTATGCATGTCACAGATCTCACCTCACCATATTTTGAAACAAAATCAGTTCATGAAATAATTGGTTTTTTTAATCAAAATATGGTGGATGAAGACCTGAAAAATGCAAAAACGCGCGTTTATGCATTTTTCAGCTCTTTTCCATCATTTTTGATTGAAAAAAAAAATTTAGAATGTAATTGGTTTTTGAAATCAAAATATGGTGGATGAAGACCTGAGACATGCATAAACATGTGTTTCAGGGCCTAAAACACACGTTTATGCATGTCTCAGGTTTTCATCCACTATATTTTGATCAAAAAACCAATTACTTTCTAAATTGTTTTTTTTTTGTCAATCAAAAATGGTGGGGGACCGACCTGAAAAAAGCAAAAACGCGCGTTTATGCTTTTTTCAGTTCTTCTCCCACCATTTTTGATTGAAAAAAAAACAATTTAGAAAGTAATTGGTTTTTTAAATTCAAAATATGGTGGATGAAGACCTGAGACAAGCATAAACGTGTGTTTCAGGGCCTGAAATGTACGTCTATGCATGTCACAGATCTCACCTCACCATATTTTGAAACAAAATCAGTTCATGAAAAAATTGGTTTTTTTTAAATCAAAATATGGTGGATGAAGACCTGAAAAATGCAAAAACGCTCGTTTATGCTTTTTTCAGCTCTTCCCCATCATTTTTGATTGAAAGAAAAAATTTAGAAAGTAATTGGTTTTTGAAATCAAAATATGGTGGATGAAGACCTGAGACATGCATAAACATGTGTTTCAGGGCCTAAAACACACGTTTATGCATGTCTCAGGTTTTCATCCACTATATTTTGATCAAAAAACCAATTACTTTCTAAATTGTTTTTTTTTGTCAATCAAAAATGGTGGGGACCGACCTGAAAAAAGCAAAAACGCGCGTTTATGCTTTTTTCAGTTCTTCTCCCACCATTTTTGATTGAAAAAAAAACAATTTAGAAAGTAATTGGTTTTTTAAATTCAAAATATGGTGGATGAAGACCTGAGACAAGCATAAACGTGTGTTTCAGGGCCTGAAATGTACGTCTATGCATGTCACAGATCTCACCTCACCATATTTTGAAACAAAATCAGTTCATGAAAAAATTGGTTTTTTTAAATCAAAATATGGTGGATGAAGACCTGAAAAATGCAAAAACGCTCGTTTATGCTTTTTTCAGCTCTTCCCCATCATTTTTGATTGAAAAAAAAAATTTAGAAAGTAATTGGTTTTTGAAATCAAAATATGGTGGATGAAGACCTGAGACATGCATAAACATGTGTTTCAGGGCCTAAAACACACGTTTATGCATGTCTCAGGTTTTCATCCACTATATTTAGATTAAAAAACCAATTACTTTCTAAATTGTTTTTTTTTGTCAATCAAAAATGGTGGGGACCGACCTGAAAAAAGCAAAAACGCGCGTTTATGCATTTTTCAGCTCTTCCTCATCATTTTTGATTGAAAAAAAAAATTTAGAAAGTAATTGGTTTTTGAAATCAAAATATGGTGGATGAAGACCTGAGACATGCATAAACATGTGTTTCAGGGCCTAAAACACACGTTTATGCATGTCTCAGGTTTTCATCCACTATATTTTGATTAAAAAAACCAATTACTTTTTAATTTTTTTTGTCAATCAAAAATGGTGGGGACCGACCTGAAAAAAGCAAAAACGCGCGTTTATGCTTTTTTCAGTTCTTCTCCCACCATTTTTGATTGAAAGAAAAAATTTAGAAAGTAATTGGTTTTTGAAATCAAAATATGGTGGATGAAGACCTGAGACATGCATAAACATGTGTTTCAGGGCCTAAAACACACGTTTATGCATGTCTCAGGTTTTCATCCACTATATTTTGATCAAAAAACCAATTACTTTCTAAATTGTTTTTTTTTGTCAATCAAAAATGGTGGGGACCGACCTGAAAAAAGCAAAAACGCGCGTTTATGCTTTTTTCAGTTCTTCTCCCACCATTTTTGATTGAAAAAAAAACAATTTAGAAAGTAATTGGTTTTTTAAATTCAAAATATGGTGGATGAAGACCTGAGACAAGCATAAACGTGTGTTTCAGGGCCTGAAATGTACGTCTATGCATGTCACAGATCTCACCTCACCATATTTTGAAACAAAATCAGTTCATGAAAAAATTGGTTTTTTTAAAATCAAAATATGGTGGATGAAGACCTGAAAAATGCAAAAACGCTCGTTTATGCTTTTTTCAGCTCTTCCCCATCATTTTTGATTGAAAGAAAAAATTTAGAAAGTAATTGGTTTTTGAAATCAAAATATGGTGGATGAAGACCTGAGACATGCATAAACATGTGTTTCAGGGCCTAAAACACACGTTTATGCATGTCTCAGGTTTTCATCCACTATATTTTGATCAAAAAACCAATTACTTTCTAAATTGTTTTTTTTTGTCAATCAAAAATGGTGGGGACCGACCTGAAAAAAGCAAAAACGCGCGTTTATGCTTTTTTCAGTTCTTCTCCCACCATTTTTGATTGAAAAAAAAACAATTTAGAAAGTAATTGGTTTTTTAAATTCAAAATATGGTGGATGAAGACCTGAGACAAGCATAAACGTGTGTTTCAGGGCCTGAAATGTACGTCTATGCATGTCACAGATCTCACCTCACCATATTTTGAAACAAAATCAGTTCATGAAAAAATTGGTTTTTTTAAATCAAAATATGGTGGATGAAGACCTGAAAAATGCAAAAACGCTCGTTTATGCTTTTTTCAGCTCTTCCCCATCATTTTTGATTGAAAAAAAAAATTTAGAAAGTAATTGGTTTTTGAAATCAAAATATGGTGGATGAAGACCTGAGACATGCATAAACATGTGTTTCAGGGCCTAAAACACACGTTTATGCATGTCTCAGGTTTTCATCCACTATATTTTGATTAAAAAACCAATTACTTTCTAAATTGTTTTTTTTTGTCAATCAAAAATGGTGGGGACCGACCTGAAAAAAGCAAAAACGCGCGTTTATGCATTTTTCAGCTCTTCCTCATCATTTTTGATTGAAAAAAAAATTTTAGAAAGTAATTGGTTTTTGAAATCAAAATATGGTGGATGAAGACCTGAGACATGCATAGACATGTGTTTCAGGGCCTAAAACACACGTTTATGCATGTCTCAGGTTTTCATCCACTATATTTTGATTAAAAAAACCAATTACTTTTTAATTTTTTTTGTCAATCAAAAATGGTGGGGACCGACCTGAAAAAAGCAAAAACGCGCGTTTATGCTTTTTTCAGTTCTTCTCCCACCATTTTTGATTGAAAAAAAATTTAGAAAGTAATTGGTTTTTGAAATCAAAATATGGTGGATGAAGACCTGAGACAAGCATAAACGTGTGTTTCAGGGCCTGAAATGCACGTCTATGCATGTCACAGATCTCACCTCACCATATTTTGAAACAAAATCAGTTCATGAAATAATTGGTTTTTTTAAATCAAAATATGGTGGATGAAGACCTGAAAAAGGCAAAAACGCGCGTTTATGCATTTTTCAGCTCTTTCCCATCATTTTTGATTGAAAAAAAAAGTTAGAAAGTAATTGGTTTTTGAAATCAAAATATATATGGTGGATGAAGACCTGAGACATGCATAAACATGTGTTTCAGGGCCTAAAACACACGTTCATGCATGTCTCAGGTTTTCATCTACTATATTTTGATTAAAAAAACCAATTACTTTGTAAATTGTTTTTTCTGTCAATCAAAAATGGTGGGGACCGACCTGAAAAAAGCAAAAACGCGCGTTTATGCTTTTTTCAGTTCTTCTCCCACCATTTTTGATTGAAAAGAAAAAAAAATTAGAAAGTAATTGGTTTTTGAAATCAAAATATGGTGGATGAAGACCTGAGACATGCATAAACATGTGTTTCAGGGCCTAAAACACACGTTTATACATGTCTCAGGTTTTCATCCACTATATTTTGATTAAAAAAACCAATTAGTTTCTAATTTGTTTTTTTTTGTCAATCAAAAATGGTGGGGACCGACCTAAAAAAAGCAAAAACGCGCGTTAATGAAATTTTCAGGTCTTCCCCCACCATTTTTGATTGAAAAAAAATACTTCAGAGAGTAATTGGTTTTTTTAATCAAAATATGGTGGATGAAGACCTGAGACATGCATAAACGTGTGTTTCAGGGCCTGAAACACACGTTTATGCATGTCTCAGGTCTTCATCCACCATATTTTGATTTAAGAAAACCAATTATTTTCCAAATTGTTTTTTTTCAAACAAAAATGGTTGGGGAAGACCTGAAAAATGCAAACCGCGAGTTTATGCTTTTTTCAGGTCTTCCCCCACCATTTTTGATTGAAAAAAAAATTTAGAAAGTAATTGTTTTTTTTTTAATCAAAATATTCTGGATGAAGACCTGAGTCTTGCATAAACGTGTGTTTCAGGGCCTGAAATGCACGTTTATGCATGTCTCAGGTCTTTCCCCACCATATTTTGATAAAAAAACCAATTTATAAATCATTTAGTTTTTTTTTCGCAAAATATGGTAGTGAAAGACCAGAGACATGCATAAACGTTGTTATGAGATCAATTTTGTGGCCGATGGAATTTAAAATCAATCACCGTGCAAATAAATAAAAAAATTTTTTTTATTACAATAACAATTATCAATTATTTGAACGCAAAAATCCACGGATTTAACAAGAACAAGTTCTTTTGAAGAAAAACATTTATGAAGGTTGACTGATTTGTTAACCAGGGTTTCTTCGGAGAGTTTCTTCCTTAACCGTTTCTTCCTTAACCGTTTCTTCGGAGAGTTGAAATACATTCAAAATTAACGATGATTGCTACGAGATCAATTTTGTAGCCAGTGAGATCTAAAATTAAACACCATGCAAATAAAGAAAAATTGTTTTTATTTACACAAATATTTATCAAGTCTTCGAAAAAACTCCTCGGATTAAACGTGAAAAGATTATTTTGAAGGAAAAAGATGTATTTAACGCTGACAGATTTGTAAAATCCCTCTGCGCCACCCGCATCCAAGTTTAGGCGTAAATAATTGATTTTAACGGATTATTATGATGATTTTTTTGTCAATTATAATCGATTACAATTACCAAAATTAGGTCCTTAAGGGATTTATAATTGATTATATTCGTGATATTTTCCAAGAGATCATAATCTCTCATAATCGATTATAATTGATTATATTTTTTACTAAAAACCCTTAAAATCGATTATAATCTCTCATTTTGCCGAAATTTTGCGATATTCGAATTATATCTTATGGGTTATTAATTTTGTGTCAATAAGAAAATCTCTAAAAGAGAGATCTCTTGAACACTTTGGTTCATCTGAACACAAAGTTTTACCACGAAACAAAGTTTCATAGAGATCCTTTCATATGAAGGGAAAGGTTCTCGCGGTATAAGAAAAATAAATTTTCCGAATCAATCATGAGACTGAATCAATTTGCTGATGTTTTGGTGTTTAAAAAAGCCTAAAATATGCATCACAAAACAACCCTAATGGGGATGAAATGAAAAAAAAAACTTATAATTTTGAATCAATTGGAAAACGTTTAAAAAATTTTTCTCATTTTTCATAGAAACCAATGTCCACAAAAAGCATAAAATATAAGCAATTAAGATGCAACTTCGAAGACAAAAATGGACAAACAAAGGGATTATAATCAATTATAATCGATTATAATGGATTTTTGTGCAAAACTAATGAAATAGAAGTTTGAATAAAAATAATGGATTAAAATCAATTATAATTGATTATAATTGTATCGAAAAATAGACGAATAAAAATCGATTATAATCGATTATAATTGATTATAATTGATAATGATTTGATTTTAAAAATAGTGATTATAATCGATCATTAATTGATTAAAACCGATTGTTTCTCAATTTTAGTGAGACTGGTACTAAAGTCGTTATATAATCGATTATTAACGCTTGAAACTGGATGCGGGCAGGACAAGGGAAATCGCGGCAGAGTGACGCCAGATTTGTTCTATTATGAACCATTTTGTATCTCTTTGTCGTATCTTTGAAACAACTCTGTGTATTATCTACTTACCATACCATGTAACATATCTGTATAGTGTCTAGTTATCGTATCTATGCCTCGTATCTATGTATCATCTCTATGTATTGTATCTTTGTCTGAAATCTACGTATCGTAACTAGATATTGCATCTTATTATAGTAATTTTGTAGCAATTTTATGGGTCAAATCATTTCTATGTATCATACCGTGCATATATCATGTATCGTATCTGATTCAATTGAAATTATCTTACCTGTACATTGAACCTATGAAACCTATCTATACATAATATCTGGTGCATCGTACCTATATGTCATATCTTTTAAACTTATTTAATATAAGCATAGACAACTCTATTAGTAAAATTAACAAAAAGGGTAGTTTCTAATTGATAAGTCTCTCAAACTGTTTGCTGATGCAATTATTTAGCGTTGGTATGGTTCAATCTAACATAGGCACGGACCGTCATATGACGTAAGTACCCTATATAATTCAACTTTTCCTCCGTGTATCAATCGCCACATCAGAGTATCTATTGACTCTATAAAGGTAAAATACGTAGGTATCATTCTTACTTATCATATCTAAAATGTATCTATGAATCATTTCTACGAATCATAACTACCCGCACCGAAGTTTCTCGGATAAAAATAGATTATATTGAGAAAATGTTGCCGAAAATATTGCCATTATAATCGATTATGTGTAACTAATTTAAGCAACATTTTCTATTATAATAGAAAGAAAATAGATTATTTTCATCAAGAATATATTGCCTTGTAATTCCACTAAAATGTATTTTTATCTCCACATAATCTCAATAAAATCTATTTTTTTGCCCTGAAATCGCCATGAAATCGCAATAAAATCGATTGTTTTTGCCATAAAATTGCAATAAAATCTATTGTTTTTGCCATAAAATTGCAATAAAATCGATTGTTTCACCATAAAACTGCCATAAAATCGCAACAAAAACTATTTCTACCGCCATAAATTTGCAATAAAATCGATTATGTAGTCAAAAAATTTGATTATATTGTCAGAAAAATTAATTTTTTTCTTCTTAAAAGCGTGCTATTTAAAAACTCAAAGCAAAAGTTGAATTCAAACTAAATGACACAAATCATGAAAATCATCAATATGAACAAGATTTTCGGCAAAAAAAAAATATGCAACAAAAATACAAAATATCATCATTGTAAATCAGATTTTGTGCAAAAACATATGTAAAAACTCAAGAATATTGTAAATATAAACCAGATTTGAGCTCAAAAATATGCAATGAAATCATAGTAAACCATTATTGTAAATCAGATCTTGGGCAAAAATTTATAAAAGAAATGATTAAATGGGTCAATATAAATCACGTTTTGAGCTCAAAAAAATGCAACAAAAATGTAGAAAATCATCATTGTAAATCAAATTTTGTGCAAAAACAATTGTAAAGATTCCAGAAAATTGTCAATATAAACGAAAATATGCTCGAAAATATGCAGTGAATTCATAGTAAATCATTATTGTAAATCAGATCTTGGGCAAAAAATTTATAAAACAAATGATTAAATGGGTCAATATAAATTGGAGCACGTTTTTTCTAATCTGTTGAGCAATCAGCGTACGTAGTAGATGTTGAAGGTGATCATAGGGGAGAAGGAGACGGAGGACCGAGGGCCCTATGTGTTAACATACGTTTTGGGGTTCCAGTTCTCTGCTTTATTTATTAACATGGGGTGTACAGGCTGAAATGTATTAAGATGGGAAAAAGAAATGGTAAGGTACCGTTGTTTGCACGATGGTAGAAAAAAAACTGATGAAAGATGATAGTTTTGTGGTTTTTGAAAAAAGTCCAAGTTTTTAGAAAACAGCTGGAGAGCATTATCTTACTTGTAAATTTTTTCTATTTATTATGTAAGAATACAAATTTAAGGTATCACAGTATGTTTTTTGGGTTTACAGTCAGTGTAGTCAGTCTATGAAGAGCTTTTGACCAAGTCTATAAAGAGTTTTTTGGTTTTTTTCTTTTAAAACTTCGAAACAAAAAAAATTTATGTTATTTCAGCTATATGCCCTAACTGCCAAAAGCCATGCTCAATCATGCTGAAACTCCGCTGAAACCTTCTGAAACTCAGGAAAATTAAGTTACAAAGAAGATGGTTAAATCATTGCACTGCATTATAACTTTACCGCAACTTTTGTTCAAAGCTATACAATGCAAACAAGTCTCTTAATATCGAAAATGTACTGCCTAGTGTATAAGTTTACTGCTTTGCATCCGTTGTTTTACGTTCAAGGGCTTTGTATGAATTTCATCATCTTGAATTTGTTTTTTTTTTGGTAGAAACAAAAAAGTGTTGCTCATTGGTAGCCACTAAACGTTTCACGGTTCTGAATCCTCTTTTTGCAGCTGTAAGATTGACAGCTTCAACGAGTACCCTCTTGTTTTTTACGACATTCCAACCTCCTGAGTATTCTAGAAACTGTTCGCCTAATCATTTGCTGCTAACTTTGAACCTATTTGACCTGTTCTCATAGCAGCAATAAATTTCGGTACGCTTAACTCGGCTCCCGTTTACTTAGCTTTTTGGGTGTTGCAACAAGTTCGAAGAAGAGAAATTATATTTTGCATTTGCCTTGGATGAGTCCCTACTGTCTTTCTTCCCCCAGTTGTCCCAAGTCGTTTTCTTGTATGGCTGGATCTAGTGGTATACGTTTTCATCAGCAAGATTTACATAAAGCAAATCTGTGTCCATCTCCAACTCTGGCATTCATTACTCTCTTCTTAATCCCTTCCTCACTTTATTGCTCCGTCAAAGTTATGCTAGCTTGTTGACATAAACAGAAAAGATAGAAATGTTCCCCAGCTTCGAATACGGTTTTAAAGTGATCATAATATTGTCCACAACAAAACAGTCAATTATCTTCTGTTTTCATCAAAAATTCTCACTTTTATGTTCTGGTCTTGTTTCGTGATAAAGTAAAAACTGGACTATATTTTAGAATGGCGAGTTCGCTTTGGTCTAGTTTTAAAATTCTGCAGATTGTTGTCAAAGTTTCGTCTCGTGTACGGTCTTGTTGACATATCTTGGCACCAAAAGAAGGGTTAGATCAGGCTTGCAACAACTAATTTACAAATATTCGATGAACTTTTGACGAGTATTTTATCATTTCTAATTTTTCGAAAGAACATTGTGTAGAAAGCCAACTGGTCAAGTATTTTCGTATTTTTCACCCAAACCTTTGTTGTTTTAGCAAAATTAGTGAAGTTTGTGAAATGATCATTTGTGCAAACATTTTTACGCTAGATTCAGAATTGTACATCCAAATTTTATCTCATCAAAATTTTTGTTTTGATGAAACTGAGTCATCCTTGCCTTGCTTAGAGGGTTCGATAACCAATCTTGTCATTGTACCACGGCGCTTCCGAAAAGTCTTTGAATTAAGTCAATCCGTATTTTTTGAAGTCTCTACTAAGTAATTGTAATTTTTCTTTCCTAACGAATGCACAGCATTTATTTGAAGCTTTTGCAGCGCTTGCTGCCCATCAAGCCCCCTCTATCGCAGCTTTCATCGTACAATTTTTGCGTAGAGGGTTGTTGTGTTCAATTTAAGTTTTTAAAAAAAAAAAGCTTCAAACGGTGGTATTTGAGTCAATTCTTGCTAGTCTAGGATGTCAAACTACCCATTAGGATAGAATGTTTTGATTTCGCTAGCTTTAAAAGCTTTTCAAAAATAGTCTAGATTTGCTGTTCTACCCAAAACTTTGATAAGGTGGAGAAAATTTCAGCTGTTCGTTTTTTGAAAGCCCATGTTTCTTCATTTTTGTCGTCAACAAAATAAAGTATTAGATAAGTCTTGATCCAATTCAAGTCATAATTACTAGTTTTAAACCAACAACAGGCAAAATATTTACATAACTCTCCAGAACCAGAACCAATTTAATCAAATGAATTTTCTGATTTCACAGCTTTGGTGACACATCAGTATCATTGGAATCTTCAATGCATTCACCTTCAAAATCAAAAATTTCGATTGAATAATTTTTACCTGTTTATTCAAATGATCCAAGAACTTTTTTCTCAATCGTTGTAAGCGATTTTAGTATTTTACTCAAGTTATATGTATATTTGTTATAGCCTATAAAATTGTTCCAATCGGACCAAAAATGCAAAAACAAAAATTAGAAGACCAAGATTGGAAAACAGTTAGTTCATCGACGAGATTCGATGATATGGAGACCAAAATTGAAACATGTTCTCCTGTATAGATAAAAGTTTTTGTCTCTTGTAGTTTTTTTGTAGAAATGCAATCGCTCTCAACATCGACAATCACTAGACTTTGAAGATTTGGTTATCTCCAGAAAAAGGACTACTAAAGCCTGCCAGAAGGTTCCGTAGAGCTCATAGACTTTTCTTGTAAAAATTGATCACACAACTTTTGCACACTGAGATGAATTTTGTTGAGGAATTCTGATAATTTGAAGAAACTTTACTTGAAAGAACACAAAAGCTTTGAAAAAACTATCGAGTGTGTTCATCAACTGTTTCGTTAACTCTTCTCATGCTTGTTCCAACCAATTCTCTAAGAAATTCTCCTTTTTGAATAACGAAAATGTCAATAAAAACATGGCATTCAATTTTTTCTTTGATATGAGTTAGGCTTTCGACGAAACCTCCATGAAAATTTTTAAGATCTCGACCAGACTTTGACTTACGAAGGTATCTGCAAATATGAGATTGGAGACCTTTTTGTCCGTTCGTGTTCATGATTGACACGCGGAAAAGCCATAAGTTTGTTTGCACGGTTGCCCGTTTCCATTTATTAACAGAGAAACACAGAATTGCTTTTAAGTGATTGTTCGGGTAGCACCAACTCCGGACATCCCATTAGGATGTATTTAGTAAAACACTAAAAACTGCAACATTTGTGATCAATTTGATTCTCCAGTTTGGGTTTTGTGGTTCATTTGTTTTTTGCTCCACAAAATCAAACTTTTCTCATATCTTCAAGCTGCTAATAGATCCGTTTTCTACATAATATAAAAAAATAATTTGAACAAATTTTTTTTTCTTGGACATAGAAAAACGATATTCACCAGTTTCCAAACTTGGAAGAACAAACCCCCTGGCGACAAAGACAAACTTTGCAGCAGTATTGAAGTCATTTCAGGTCTTTCATTGATTATTTGTGTATCTAACTTCGACATTTAAATGGTGAATATCTTTTGTCTCCCGTTTTCACGTTTTCAACAAAAACTTTGACAAAATTATATTTCTATTTTAACTTCTCTCCAACTTTTATTTTTTTCTTAACAATCTGGCTCAATTCCGCTATACTTTTAACTTGTTTCCTTTGCTTTGCTCCGTGTTTGATGGAGAGGGTTGTAACTTGGTAATTCCGTTTTACGAAAAGATCAAACTGTCGACTGCTTGTAACTTGAAAATGTATGCTTCTCCGTTACTTGTCATAAGTTGGAATGAGAAAATTTATGTTCCTTTTTTTTGTTTGCACACCTCTCTCGACGTCTCGCATCTGACTTCCTTGTACATTTTTCGCTCCAGACTTCGCACTTTTTTCTTTTTTCGATTGATTGTAAGCATCATTTAAAAAATGGAAAATGTTAAACGATATACCAGGATGTATTCCAACTGTAAAAATTAAAAACACCAATTGCGACAATTAACTAATTAAAACAGTTTTGTTTTCAATTACTGAAAAAAGCAACCAAGTTTGAAATTCAAAATGACAGCAAACAGGCTATTTATTGTTTGACAAACAAAAAATTGTGCTTTTCATAACAAAACAAGCGTAATAATAGTAACTATGAAGTTATCGCCCACACTTAGTTGATTTGATGATGAGGACGTCATGTCAAAAAATAAATGAAGTCATTACCCGCGCATATTTCCTTTTGCGGTAACGGAATCATGATTTTGACAGAAATGACATCTGCCCTTATTTTTCTTTTTTGATAAAACTGATGAAATAAAAATGTCAATGTAGTTTAAAAAAATATATCTACCAATCAGATCCAATTTTTTTCAATTTCCTCAAGTGAACCTGAAAAAAAAACGAAAAGTTCCTACTGATTTCCTTATTGATGAGTTAGCTGAAGATTTTTACTTTTTGCAAGATTTTGTGGAAGTACGTAGTTTCCAATATTTTCCAAACAAAATTTCCCGAGTAAGCAAATGAGTTATTTTTGAAGCTTACTAAACCAATAAAATTTTAACTGAACCAAGTTTTGCGTATCAGTGTTTCAAACTGAATGCTGAATGGCAACTGAGAAGAAAATATTATTTATTCCTTCTAGAAAATTGAAATCCAACAAAAAGTTAAGTGTTAAATAACATCAAAGATTCGCTTGATTCCCCTATCGAGACTCACATTTGTTATCGTTTGATTCCCCAGTCGAGACTCACATTTGTTAAAACTCTCCAGCAAATTTCACTGATTTTCTGTTCCTGTTTTTGCTTAAAAAAATACAAAGTTCAAAGTCCTGGTTGATTAGATTCAAAATAAAAATTTCAAAGATTTGCTTTGAAAAATTTAACAAAAATGACTTACAATTGTGAAAAACGCAAAATTCAAGACTGTAATTTTCCAACGTGTTGAATAACTGAACTATAAACTCAATGGTACTTCAACTGTTTCAGATGTCAAGTGTACGCGACCACCACTGGAAGGAACTAATCAAAACCGCACCAAGGTCTTAGTCTGCACAAATGGCGCCAGAATGAACTCAATATGTAGACTGAATGAACTGAATGAACTGATAATATCAATATGACATTCCCTCAAATAACCATTTTAAATCGTAATTTAAAATTTAACCATGAACTAAATTTTTGAGTTTAGACCTACAGTGGTCCGCCCTCTCCCTGGACTTAGTTTTGAGTTTCTAATCGAATGTTTTCTTTTCCAATCATGGATGGTTTCGTCTTCCTAATTTGTGTCACGTTCCCTGTCTCACTCCCCCTTGTTCCTTCGAGACTTGAAAATGCTATCAATCATTACGCCTCCGAATTTTGTAATTGCAGTTCATTTCCTAGAACTCTTTGTCGACCCCGCCCCATCTGAGTCCTGTGACTCCTGACTTGAATACGACACTAATCGTTGTCTTCTCACCCGCTCCCACTTTATTTTTTGGTATCTTTCCCGATTCTGCTTCGCCGCTTACATTTGGGACGCTTCCCGTTTTTTCGATACTAGCCTCCGGTCGTTTACTCGTCGTATCTTCTCCCCTGGACGGTTTCGCACCGCCTCCGCCGGATGTTTCCGCCTCGCCTTCGGTACTTTTTCCTCGCCAGCGGCGTATTCGGTATGTCGCAATGACTGGGTCCAGCCTCCAGTTCATCCCTCGTTGCCTGCAGTCCGGTATATCGCGAAATTTGCAATGGTTCGTACTCGGAAGCCGAATCGGAATCGTCTTCTTTATCCCAATTTCGCGATTTAGCGCGTGTCCCAGCTTGTATAGTCTTCCTGGCATTCGCACCCGCGGCTTTTTCTTCCACTGCTCGCTTTAGATCGGCCCTTCGTTTCAACGCAACCAGCGTTGAAGGCTTTGGCGTTACCGTCTCCGAGAATTTCGGTGCATGTGCATTCAGCGTTTTCCCCGTGACCTCATTTTCCTAAGCACAGAGCCATTAGCTAAGGTTAAGGTACGTTGAGATTCACTAACTACTTTTTCTTTTTAAGGTCTATACCTTTTAATGGTATCGTTGATGCGCTGAAATTCCCTCCGCTTTTTAGGACGATTGGGCGTTTGTGCTTCTGCGTCCCGCGATTTCACTCCCACGGAGTACCTGGATCCAACCACCGGCGCCGAGCCCCGATCAGCAACCGAAACCAACTGATCACCTGCAAGTTTCCTGAGGTGATTTATATGCTCGACGTCATAGTCGACGTCTGATCGATCTTCCCAATCAGTTGCCGTTGGTAGCGGAATTTTGATCGCACGCGGGTCATCAGAATCTAAACAGCCAGATTTTTAATTCAATAACCTGTTCCAGTTTAGGTTTTGCAACGCTGGCGCCAGAATGAACTCAATATATATATATACACTGAATGAAATGAATGAACTGATATTATATATATATGACACAATCAAAGAGTGTATCAAAATACAAAAAAAAACTTTTTACGTTTTCAAAAATGAGGTTGTTTCTCTTTGACTTTTTACGAAAGTTTTTGTTGACTTGGTGAGCAAAATCTGCAGAAATGTTATATTGATAAAAATATATATGCTTTACATCTATTCGCAAGTGTTTTTTTCAGCCAAAAGCGTGTGGTCATCCTTCGCAGTTTTTTATATCGTTTTTACTAAATTGGGAGGGCTAAGACCTAAAAAAGGTTTTACATTGAGTACAACAACCCGCAATAGAAGAGGATGAATGTGTTGCAGAGCCAACAAGCTGAATGAATAGTTCGCCCAGAAATCTACCAGCAATGCAACCAAGACACTCTTTGATGTCCTATGAGAGTTGGTCTATAAATTTTGGCGGCTCCGCTGCTCGTGAGCACTTTAATTTTTAATTGATTTGGTTGTCTTCTGCTTTGTAACTAAACCTGTTTGCAAACGTTTTTAACAATCCTCAAAGATTCCTAAAAATTTTTCTTTGAACCTTTTTAGAAAACTGCAATTTTTTTTCTTGCAGTGTTATTAAAAAAATTAATGAATGATTTTCTGCTTCTAAACTTAAGCAGTATCTTTTACGTGTATTTTTATTGTTGAAAAGCAACAAAAAGCGACGTTTCATGTTTGAAGTAGCAATCAATTTTATCAAAATTGAAATATTCTGAACAATAAATCAACTTTTTTAATAAAAAAACTTGGCTTTTTTTTGGTTTAACATCAAAAAAACTTGAGTAGTCCTTTGCAATAAAATTTCTGTAATTCAAATTCCTACAAAAATGTTTAGTATTTTTCCAGTATTTTCATCGTTATTGTATTTAATTTTTCCGTTTTTTGTCAGACTAACTTCTGAGGAAAAATAGAGAATATGTGCTGTATTTTAACAAATGGCTGTTTTTTATCCATGTCGATTGATGAATTGATGATGAAAACCGTTACTACCCTTTGGTAGGGGTGTAAGGGATTTCCAACAAAAAAAAATTAAAACGTGAAGGCTCTACCTTCCCGAATTAGCGAGTTTGCTAAAAACAATCTTAAAAAAGTTTCACGATTATTTTTTTGAATAATTGATAATTCTATGAGTAAGCTCATCTAATTTCTGATCTTATGGTACTAAGATCAACTGGATTTGTCGAGTTGTTCCAAAGTTAATAACAAAAACAACTTTTTTCTAAAATAAAAATTTTTTTCTCTCATATAGGTTCCGCCTAACTTCTTTTCGCAATTCTGTTCTTTTCGACCTAAAAATTTTTGATCCGAGCTTAGAAGGCCTATAATCTTCTAGTTCAATGCAAAAAACCCAATCTAAAACGTTCCAGCTGAAAAAATTTGCCAAAAACAATGCTATTTGGACCCTTCCGGATTGATGAATCCACTAAATTAAACACGTTAAGTTCAATTTCACTGTAACTCGGAAGGCTATCTGCAAACGGGTTTTTAAGTCTATTGATTCACTAGTGAACGTTGTCCGAACAACATTTTTTACTGTCCTAACTCAAAAATTTCAAAAAAATTTTCTATTTTGTAGCGTTTCATTTTTTCAAAAATCAAGAAAATTCGGTTTTTGGTAGTTCCAACCAATTCTGAAATAAACTTCACCTTTTCTACCTATTATACTAGTACAGTTACGATGTAGCTCACTATTTTAGCGCTTTTTCCGTTTCAAAAATATCGATAACTCAAAAATTGCTATTTGTGCGGGGGGGGGGGGGGTCAAAATATCGCTATTTCGACCCGAGAAACCGGTCCGTTTACTGTGTTTTTCACTGAAAAACGATATAGGTGTATTAATATAGGCTGTATAAATAGTAACAATAGTCATATTATACCCCTCCGGGTTTGTTCAATAATCGAATTAAGGTGCTTAACTCGGAAATTCGCAGTTCGGTGAAGGGTCACTACAGAGCAGTCACTGTCGAGCCCCACACAGAGTGATATCTTACTTTTCGTATCAAAAGTGATAAAAAATTTTTAACGATACCCAACAGTCGATTGTTGTTGTCCTTGAGCCCCTTCTTGTCGCTCCTTGAACTGCTTGCCGGATCAGTCTTCTTCTCTAATCCCGAGACCCCTCTGGATTGAGCGCAAATTAGCATTAACGTGCCTAAATACTCAAATAACCCTACAGTACAAGCACAACAAACGGGCCACAAAATTGTTTGTAACGATTTGACTGATATAAATGCCTGTAGCAACAATATACCTAACAACAACAAACGGGTGGGTAGGATCACATCTCTCTGGGGGGATGACTTCTACTGATTTTATTTTTTTATACTGTTTTTAATTTTTTGGGTTATTTTTTATGTTTTTCGTTTTTCTTACTTCTTATACTACTTTTTGTTTGGTTTCTTGTATATCTTTAAGTGTTTTTGGTCAAGTACAATTCAGGTAATGACGGGACGGCGAATCCGCCCACCCTTCCTGGTTCGTGAATTTTCGGTCTTAACTAGGTTAAAAAGCTATTCACGGGAATCCGAAAGGCTTCCGCGTTCCGAACTACCCTTCCGCCCCGGTGGTTAAGGACTTTTTATGAGCATCCGCTCGGCGCGGAGTGCTCTTTTGTGCCATTCTGCCGGATGACACAGCACAACCTTCCCGCGACAGAAAAAAGAGTGACTAAAGGCCTTATGAACAGAAAAGTGTTGCGACGGAGGGTCAGAATGTTCTAGAATTTTTATTTTTAAAATTTCGATCGGAAGAAGAACATTTCTGAGAAATAGAAAAAAGACGGCCATTTTGAATAGAAAAGACGAAAATCAGAACCACGATATAGATTGTGAAGAACAGTTGTATCAGAGACAGAAAAACATGGAGCCTCTTATCGAGGCAAGAACACACGATAAGGACCTTAGCGACAGATATTTGTGGAGACGGAGGCTTCAGTGGGGGGAAGAGAAATACCACGGAACCCTCCCGGGACACGAAATATAGGAGATAAGAGTGTTATCTCAAGAAAATCACGGGAGCGGAGGCTTGGTCCCCCAGAGACTGTTATATGTGAAGGGACTGTGAAAACTGACTATAACAGCTGCTGTAATGTCCTAGACCTTAATTAACACCGTTATTATTTGATATTTCAGAGCATGAGTAGATAGAAAAAGGGAAAGGGTCAATCCATCTCCAATGGATTTAATATAAAACTGTCACACAAAAACATAATAAAATAGGTTGTTCGAGCCGTGTTTTTAATGACAATCACGTAGTCTGAGGATCCGAGACTCAGCTATGTGGTTGTGTTCGCATGCAAACGAAAGCTGATCAAAAGTCGTTTGACTGATGGCCTAAAAATGGTAACTTTTTACTTTGCCCTAAACAGACCAGAAAATCAACTGGCAAGGTCGAGACGGTGAAAAACGAGTAGAATTAAGGTAACTGACGCCTGCCAGTCGTTGATAGGTACTTTTTCTACGCTCCGTCGCTGTGTGATATTTGGGCGAATGTTACATAGACGTTTTTATGGCGCTCCTGGGTGGGCCTGTTAAAGGCATGAAACCATCATGATCAGCAAGCGTTTCAGCGACGTACCCTCCGCTCCGGGCGTAAGCCCGAGTTAGAGGCCTTAATGACCGTTGTTGTACTAGGGGGAAGGTGCGTACCCTCCGTCTAGTGCAATTTAGCTTTTTAACTTAGTTAACACCGAAAATTCCGGGGGCCGGAGGGTTAGGTGGGAAATCTAGAGCCCGCTTGTCCTGAGGTCCCAGGACCAAAAACAATTAAAGAGAAAGCGTAAAACCAAACAAAAATAGTGTATAACCAAGAAAAATCCAAAAATAAATTTATTTAAAAACAAAAAAGTACAAAAAACAGTAAAAAAATCCAAAAAAGACCAAAAACAGTATAAAACATAAAGTGACAGTCTATATGTTATTTCCGGACGAGATGTGATCTGACCTTCCTATTTGTTGTTGTTTCAGATTGATTTATATCGTTTCTGATAGAGAGATTGTGTGTTTTGGTGAAGGGTTGGGTACCCTCCCTCGAGTGTAATTTGAGTGTTTAAGCACGTTAATGGTGATTTTGCCGGTGACCGGAGGGTAGAGTGGCAGGCTGATCAACGTGTTCCACACTCAACAGGGACATCAAGGACAACATCCGCAACGACTGTTGGGTATCGTTGAAGCAATTTTAGTATCGTTCGGGTACTATTTCCTTAAAACTTAAGTGGTGGGGGGCACGATTGGCGCGGTCCGATTGTACCCTCCATCGATTACAAATTTCCGAGTTAAGGGTCTTAATTCGAATATTTTGGTGCAAAGGAGGGTATAGTACTATTTATTAACGACTATTTATAGATTATTGTCCTTACTATATATTACTTATCTCCTATTTAGACCCAAGAAACACCCATTTTTTGTCGAAAATTACCAATTTTCGACCAAACTGTAGACCCCCAAATTTTCGGATATCCGAGCTTTTCCGATAGGCAAAAAGCTTTTATATAGAGAGTAGCCACGTAGTTCGATCCCCTTCATTAAAGAAACCGCGTGAGCAAAGATTCAGTAGAAGTTAGAAAAACGAGAATTTTTCGACCAAAATTTTGATAATTTTCTGTATTTTGTCAATCTGTTTTGGGGATCGAGTTTTTGAGTTTTTAGAGTTAGAGCAATAAAATTTTTTGCGTTAAGAGCGTGCTAGCATAACGTGCTAGGTTACTAGAGAAATTTTTGGGTAACCCTCCGAGTAGCTCCGTGGATAGAGCTAACGACTTAAGGTTTGGAAAAGGAAGGAATCGGAGGGTCCAAATTTGATAGTTTTTGGCCAAATTTTTGTTTCTAAACCAATTTTGGTCCGGTTTTTTGCATTATTCCAGTGCCGTACAGGGCTGCTACGCTCATTTCAAGTATTTTTAGGCACTTTTGACCGGAATTGCGGAAAAAGTCTTTCAGAACCTATATAGGTGGTGAAAAAAGGCCATTTTGACGAACGCGTTTTTGACGATTTCTCAAAGACTAGTTATCCGATCGGGATAATTTTGGTACCATAAGTCGACGTTTTGACCACTTTTCCGAATCGCAACCGTTTTGGGTTGATTGTTTCGGAAAAGAAAAAATTTTTTTTAGAATTTGTTGGTTCGGAGGGTCCAAATAACGGGCAACCCTCCGAGCGGCAGAAAATTTTATCAAAACATCTTTTTATTCAACTGGGAAGGTTGACCGTGTCAGCCAACCTAGTTTTAAGTCAGGTAGACCGCTTTCAGAGGCTTTACTGCGGTGATTTAAACTTTTTTTTTGATTTTGGGGGAACCCTCCGAAGTGACCCTCCGGAGTCAGCTAAACCCTTTAACAGCCCTCCTTAGTGGAAAATTTCCACGAAATCACCCTAAGAAGTTGAAACAGCTCCCCCTAGAACCCTTAGCTTATTTTGACGCTTTTTGAAGCTAGTAGGAGAACCTTCCAAGTAAGATCGGAAAATTTGAAAATTTTGGAGGTACCCTCCGAAGTGACCCTCCGGAGCGTATTAAGCATCTTATTGACCCTCCTTAGTAAATTTAGGGGGACCCTCCGAAGTAACTTGGGTGATTAAGATACCCTCCTAAGTAATTTGAGTGATTGAGGTACCCTCCGAGGTAACCCTCCGGAGTGTCTTAAACCTTCTAGCGACCCTCCTTGTGAGAGACTTGAGTAAACCTTCTGTGGCAATTTGGGAAACGGAAAATATCCATTTAATTAGGATCATATTAGGATATTAGGCGTGCTTATCAGGATCAGAAGAACCCATTCTGACCCGGAAATTCGTGATCAACTTTGGATTCTATATTGGGTGTATTAGAAGTACCCGAACAAATTTTTTTTTCGATTGTGATTTTGGTTGAGTGGTTGCCTTGAGCTACTTAATAGGAAGTTCGGGCAATCCGGGAACAAATAGAGGAAGACCTCGGTGGGTGTATTAAGCAGATACACACCCACTTGAGAAGAAAAATTGTTCCCTACTCTCGTGCACTTGGAGCAGTCCGAGTGTGGGAGAGCTTTTTCATAGACTTGACGAATTTTCGACCAAGAGGTTGCCTTGAGCTACTTAGTAGGACAGCTCGGGCAACCGCAGGACACCCAAAAGAAGACCTCGGTGGGTGTATTAGGCAAATACACACCCACTTGAGAAGACTGTGTCCTGGGCTTCGTTCTTTCGGATCGTTCCGATTGGGGGAAGTCTTTTTCTTTAAGACTAAGTTTTATTTATCTATTTCTGAATCATCACTGCTTTTTATCGAAGATTGTTTAATTTTAACAAAAGCAGTGACTTGATAAATTGTGTGGCGATAAATTGATACTGACAAAAGGTCGCTGTCACCTGTAGGATATTCTTATCTGATTATCGATTGTGTTTTGTGTACCGATTATATCTTGTGGAAACTTAGTGTTACTGTTATATTATACAACCGGGTTGAGTTAGCATTATATCAATACTGGGTAGACCCTGTGTGTAACTTTAGCTGAGTTACTAGTTTAGTCGTGAGAGATCTAAGAGACATTTTGATACTGACGGAATCGAGTAGGCAGCGTTAAGTGATTCAACTAAAACTTGTTTGTGGTGCGTTTGCGTTGCCATCAAATTACGAATATTTTCATTTTGTACAAAACTATGCAGCGCAGGGACTCGTTAGGATCGACTACTAAAATTCCCAGGCTAAGCAAGGGAAGCACGCGGAAATTTAGAACTAGGCGTAGCCAAACCTCGTTTAGCAGCGCTTCCGACGCGTTTGCTGAAGACGAATCGACTAAAGGTCAACCTGATCTTTCAGTGATCGAAATGAAACTAAGGAGCGAGAAAAACCTTGATGGCAATCAAGGGCGGAGCGCCGAGGCCGAGCCTGCGAGCGAAACGCCGGTGGATCCCTTTGACGAAGGGGAGCGAACGCTCATTCGACCCGACTTTGAGCCAGACGAGGTCCTCGAACGAGAGGAAGTCGAGAGGACAGAGGAGACCTCGGAGCGTTCCGAGGTCGAGCCGCGAGAAGAAGTCTTATTCAAGGGAATGTCCAAATCGGAGACCAAGAGTCACAGGTGGAGGGGAGAATACTCACATTCGGCTAGTACCCACTCATCTCTGGCCAAGCAGAGCAACAACGCGATGATGTCGAGTATAAGCCCGAGTGAAGAACAACCGGGTTCGAAGGCCAAGAAGAGTTGGAGGTCTTTGTACGACGAGCGCATGGCGTCACTACCAACTGTTGGTTTAACTTCCAGTTATGACTACCCGGAGACATCCCATCCGGATGTGAACTTCACACCGTGCCCAAGGAACGAGAAGAGCAGGAAGGCGTCATCAGTCTCGCCGACCAGACCCATGTCAGATGGGACAACGATGGGAGCATCATCAACGTTTGACAGACTAATGACGTCAATGCACAAGCAAAAGGACGGTGCGTCATCGAGTACTAGGCTACCGCCGCAGCTGACCTCATCTTCTCTGGGGCTAACCCCGCCACTGGGGGCAGCTGGTGACATAAGTGATATGTTCGCTGGTGTGATGAATGGCCTGGATGAATTGAGGCGGGACATGACTAAGAAGATAGATCAAGTTGACGAGAGAGCTCACCATGGTCGAGAGAGTTTGAAAGATGAGCTAACGCACGTGAAGTCGCAGGCGAGGTTTGATCAGGCTCAATTGATTCGTAACACCGATCAATGCCTGGCTGAGAGCCTGGCACAGGCAAATAAAGAGTCAGAGGAAAGAGAGGCAAGGATGTCAAGAGAGATCGAGCGATTACTGAATGATCATGATAACACCTACGCCCAAACGATGACTAGCCTGGAAAAGAGGTTGGACGCCAAATCTGACTTGATGATGCGGAAGCTTGACGCGATCCTGAATGGGAGTAGTTGGCAGGAGCATTCCAACTCAAGGGAGCGCTCACGCCATGCGAATGCTGGAGATGGTACGGGCAACAGTGCCAGAGCCCAGCAAGGCTCGAGAACGAACTACGAACCTAGAAACAAGGAGTGGCCAAGGGCAGCCCCGCAGAGGCCTGGCTGGACGAATCCAGTCCCGCCGGAGGCAGATGCCACCCCGGAGACAAGATTGCCAACCGTGCCACAAGTCAGTTCAGTACCAGATCTGACCACAGTCTCACAAGACACAACGATGTATGCCTCGATGTTTGAGCCTCTGAACAGATCTCTTGAAATATTCATCACCAAGCTCTCGAAGTCAACCGAGAGAGGGGAGAGGTCAAGAAGAACACTGAAAAAGCCGAAGTCATATAAAGACGAGTCAGACGGCTGCATTGATACTTGGATAGAGGTGATGAAGTTACACTTTGAGGAAGAGAATCTCTCCAAGAAACAAGAGTGCAGCGCGCTGACGAGCAACCTGGAGGGTACTGCATTAAATTGTGTAATGGCGAAAAGAGCCAATGAGAGAGACAGCGCTCGCAAGATATTCGACATCCTGCTGAATCGTTTCGGCTCTGGAGTACAAGGGCACCAGGCCATGGTGAAGTTCGAGAAGAGGCGACAGAGAGATGAAGAATCAATCGATAAATTCTTGGATGACCTTGAACTGCTCAGGAGGAGGAGCAACCCGGATGAGAGAATATCCGAACGAAACTTGGCGATCGCTTCGAAGTTCATGGATGGTGTAAGGAGTGAGGAGTTGAAGACGATGTTGGCCACTCACTTCACCCTGTCGCTTGACCAGGTACCCACGCCCGACGACTTGCGTATGAAGTCACGTGAGTATTTACTGATAAAACCGAGGGCGCAAAACCGTTACAGCAATTATGGCAACTATAGCGGGACAAACACTGGTGCGAATTCCAGTTGGTACAAACCTCGCGATGACATGGACAAGAGGAGGTCGTGTGCGAATTGTGGTTCGATGGACCATCACGTTTCTGCGTGTTCTGCATACAAACAGAACATGAAGGCCATAGGCTACTTTCTCGAGGACGCTGACGCGACCGACGAGGATCATGAAGAGTACGTGAGAGGGCTCATCATGAAATATGGTCCGAGGTGTTTCTTCTGTAATTTGGAGGGACACTTCAAGTCGGATTGTACTCAATTTTGGGACGCAGTAGCGGACGCGAAACATCCCCGCCACGATGAGGTGCTTTCGGGTGTCAAGGCCAGTCGAGCACGTCTGATGAACGAGGCTGAATCTCGGAGAAAGGAGACGACACCGAGCACTTTCACGACTAAAAAGGTTAAGACATGGCCTGACGAGGGGGTAGCCCCGAACCTCGAAACAGAGTCGTCTAGCCCACTCAAGGTGGATTAAGGCCTGGCGGCAAGGACAGCTCTGCAGAATGTCAAACAAGACCTAGCCACGAAAGAAGTGGAGCAATGGGTAAGGTCGGAGCTGGAGAGCACAGATCTTCGGGAAAGTCTTAATGTCCTGAGTAAAGCGACAAAAGTAGAAGACAAAGAGGAGCCCAAGAAACAGGGACTAAAACTGAACGTTATATCTGGCAAGACTTTCGGCATGACGAAGGCGGGGACCAAAATAATGTCCATCATCTCAGTCGCAGGGCACCAGGTGGTCAAGAACTTGAGTGAACCATCCGAGATTACACTAATCCACCTGGACATCTATGCCGACTACCTGAAGGAGAAGGATCCCAAACTGGACTCCAGGGCAGTGCGAGCGCTGCTCACAACGGGAGGTCCGAGGCTGATGAAAGTGGACGGACATTATATCGATGTCTATGGCCCTTACCCGATTCTGATGAATGTGGATGGCATCAATATCTACACGAAAGCTCACATAACTGATGCGAACGATCAGGTTGGCCGGATATACATTGGTCAAGAGGAGCTGAAGGTCAGACGAATCGGACACAACGCGATGCTCGAACAAGATGCGGTGCATATTGGTTGCGAGGCCGATCTGGCCGCACACGTTCTGGACGTGCAAGGCAGACAACTTTCAGTAAAGGGGCTGCTAGACACGGGAGCAGTGGTTAGTGTCATGCCAGTCAAAACTTGGACCGACATGGGTTTCGAAAGATCGGATCTCATACCGACAAACATCAGGTTGGCAGCTGCCAATCAGGGAGCGATCTATGTCGCCGGACGAACCCCGATCATCTCACTGCAGCTCGGAGGAAGACATCTTTGGATGAGCTTCCTAGTAGTAGAGAATTTGGATGAATCCGACCAGTTCATCCTAGGAAGGGATTTCGTTCGCAACTTTGACGTCACGATTGATCTCAATGACGGATTGATTAGGATCAAGGATCCTGAAAGAAAGTATGAGAAAAGACCCCTTAATAAGATCTTAATTAATCAGGCCAAGGTGCCGATTTTTCTGGATCGAAAAGTTAGATTAAAACCGAACCAAGCCGTAGTAGCGACGTTTAGGATGAGGAACTTGAATGAACTCAGCAATGACAGACAGGTGTGTCTGGTACCAAATCCAAACAGTAAAAGCTCGGCTATTTTAGGAAGAAGCTTCTCACTCACTCAGAGCGGACTGTGTGTGAGTGTGTTATTGAACACAGAAGCAACAACAGTGACAATACAGCGGGGAAAGAAACTTGGCTACGCTTTGCCTCTGAACACAGACTTTCTGAGTGTGGAGAACTTGAAGAAGTTTGATGTAACTAAATGTCCATTACATGCGAACCAAGAATGTATAATGAAAAGAGTAATTGAATTGAAATCTTCTAGGAAATTGTTTTCAATGAAGTCGGAAACAGATGATGGGCTGTCTAGTTGTTCCAACTTTCCTGAGAGGCCGACGGAAGCAGAGTTAGCAGCGAATAGGCCTGTCCTACCTGAGATAGAACATCTGAAGGGTAAAATATCTGACAAGGAACTAGATTCGCTCAGGGCGGTGCTAGATCGGAACGCAGACGTTTTTTCAAAGCATAAGGCCGATATAGGTTGTTGCAATTTTGTAGAGCACGAGATTGAGATAGAAGAGGGCTCGGTACCTCATAGGGAAGGGGCGAGAAGAATGACCCCAAACAAGTCAGAAGCGTGTAGGAAGGAAATTGAAATGTTAATGGAGTACGACATGATTGAGCTGTCGAAGTCCCCATGGGCCTGTGGCGTGGTCATGGCGAAAAAGAAAGGGGGGCAACTCAGGTTTTGTTGTGATTTCCGTTATCTGAACGCAGTGACTATAAAAGACGCATACCCCATTCCCCGCATCGATGAGAGCCTATCCAAGCTGGGAGACGCTAAGTTCTTCACGACGTTGGATTTGGGCTCAGCATTCTGGCAAGTGCCACTCAGAAAGCAAGATCGAGAGAAAACAGGTTTCGCGTGTGAGCTGGGACTGTTCCAGTGGAAGAGGATGCCATTCGGATTGTGCAACGCGACGGCCACATTCCAGCGACTGATGGCTCAGGCACTCACGAGCGTCACTAAGAAATACGGGAATCTCATCATGTGTTATGTCGATGATGTTGTGATTGCAACACCAACCCTAGAAGACCACATAGAGAGGTTGGAGGAGGTGTTTTCTTGCATGAAGCAGGCGGGTCTGAAATGCAAACCCTCTAAGTGTGAAATCCTCAGGGATTCCATAAAGTATTTGGGCCGCCTGGTTGACAAACATGGAGTGAGACCAGATCCAGAAGCGGTTGAAGCGGTGTTGACCTGGAAGGCACCTAAAACAGATACACAGTTGATGAGTTTTCTGGGATTCGCCAATTATTATCGTGAGTTCATCAAGGGGTATGCTGACAAAATATACCCCATGCAGAGATTGATGAGAAACAAGGGCAAAAAGTTCACCTGGACTGATGAGGCACAAGTCTCATTTGAAAACATCAAACGTGAACTTTGCGAGGCACCGGTCCTCGGCATGCCAACGGAGAAGGGAATGTTCGTGCTGGACACGGATGCATCAGTGGTTGCGATATCAGGCATACTTCACCAAGAGCAGGAGTGGAACGGGAGAACGGTTCTTCGTCCGATAGCTTATGGAAGTAAAGTCCTGAGTGACACTGAGATGAAGTACGGCGCACCAAAAGCGGAGATGTTTGCTGTGATCACGTTCGTGGAAAAATACAGGGCCTACCTGGGGAGTGCTCCATTCAAGTTACGTGTGGACAATCGTGCCCTTGCCTGGCTGAAAACCTATTCGATGGATCAAAGCTACATTGGTCGTTGGATCGTGCGCTTGGATGGATACCACATGATCATAGAGCACCGTACCCGTGACAAGCACCAGAACGCAGATAGCCTCAGTAAAAAGACAGAATTTTATGAGCGCCTCGAGGAGAAGCAGGCTAACCAATCAGAGATCAAAGACGGGTTTTCCTTTCTGGACAAAGAAACCTACGATAGGCTGCCACTTACTAGGTGGTTAGACAAATCAGGACATCCTATACCTGGACACCCTGACCTTCCAGTGGAGACGGCCGCGGAGATAAAGCTTTTAGCCAGAGGCGAACCCGTTCCGTTGGACCTGCTAGTCCGATCCAACTTGGTACAGCAAGAACTGACCAGGCTGGGTATAAACAGCATCGCTTTATTGAATGAGACGGTGAACGTGGCGCCGGACGTCATGGGAAAACTCCGTGACTTGTTGGATAGGGAAGTGAATAGGCATGATCGTGAATGGATGGAGACTATGCAGAGGTTGACTGTCACTGAGAGAACAGAGAAGAGGCCAGTGTCTATTTGCAGCCGAGGCGTTGAACGGGATTGCAGGTCGATCGTCAACCAGCTGGTGACCTCGATGCCGAAAGAAGTATTGTTGAGAACTTCGTTCACTGAATATGGAACATCGAATCAAAACCAAGCTACTGAGGAAGTCAGGATCAGGTCAAAATCTAGCTTCACGAGGAGAGTGCACTTCACGGATGCAAAAGAGGAATACGAGCCAAGCCCAGATTGTTCTTCCGTGGACGAGACAATGTCCGGGGAGTCTGACACCTTCGAGCCAGTCAAGGACGACTTGTCTGAGGAGTCAGACACCTTTGAGCCCGTGCAGGACAACTTGTCCGGGGAGAGGTTGACTAGACCACCTAGGGGCAGAATTTTGTCCGGGGAGTCGAGTTCAAAGCGACCGATGGACAGAGTTTTGTCCGGGGAGTCGAGAAACATCTCAAACAACTTGGAATATGATGTTGGAGAATCAGTCGACTCAAGTGTTGACTCGGGACCCCAGTCCTGGGACAACACGTCTGAAACAACTTCCAATTCCGATGTGTCAGAGATCGCAATCCACTCCTTATTGGTAGACTGGAAGCAGCGTGGGCTGGACCGAGAAACACATCAGGATCCAGACAGGGACAGATACACCTCAGATGAAGAGGGCACTGTGGTAGATAATGCCGCAGACGAGCTCGAGCTGATAGCAGTTTCAAAACGCCCAACCAGATTGCTGCCACATGGTACGGTCGTTCGTACCAATCTGGAACCATCTGTGCAAGAAGCGACGCCTTTGAAAAAGATATGGTGTGTCAAGTTGATGGACGATGCTCATGCTCCGGAGATAATGAGTGGGCAAATGAACGTGGTGAAGACGTATTTGAAAGCCAGGTACAGGCTGTCGGATCTCCTGAGGGCTCAACGAAATGATAGAATGACGAGCAGTCTGAAAAGATGGATCGAGAATGGAGCACCTGACAAGGGAGACTTGGAAGAAGACAGCTACAAAATCCTGAAGCAGTTTTACCTGAAGAGAAAAGACTTGTTGTACCTGCATAAGGACGGAATCGTAGCCTGTGAGCGCAAGGAGGAGGACAAGGTCCTTTATAAATACAATTCAATAGTGTTACCACAGTTGTACCAGACCGAATTGCTCTTTCGCTCACATGATCAGATGGGACATCAAGGCGTGGACAAGGTGTATAACTGGATACAAAAACGATTCGAATGGCCGGGATTGAAGAAGGCTTGTGAGAAATGGATAGCCGCATGCCTGTCATGTCAACAGGCAAAGGATCCCAGGAAACTAAGGTTCCCCCTACAGTCAATAGAATCGTCAGGTTTCAACGAAGTGGTGCAAATTGATCATCAGAAAATCTGCATGACAGCAACGGGCTATAATCAGGTGCTGGTAATGATCGACCATTTTACAAAGTATGCGGAGGCAGCACCCTGCATGACAGCATCGGCAGAAGAAACATGCGATCATTTGATAAACGTGTGGATAGCAAGGCATGGCTGCCCCATCACGTTCCAATCGGACAATGGCAAAGCATTCGTAGGTGATCTCACCAAAGAGTTAATGAAAAGGTCGCAGTAGCGCAGGCCCACTCGACCACTTATCACCCGCAAACGAATGGCCTAGTCGAGAGGCAGAATCGCACACTGGTATCCATGTTGAGAGTCTACTGCTCACGCTATATGGATGACTGGGACAAGCACTTGCCGCAAGTGATGGGTGCTTACAACAGCACGGAGCATTCCACCACGGGAATAAGTCCGCATATGATGCTGACGGGTCACGAAAAGGCACTCCCGTTAACGTTCTTCTACCCTGAATATGAAGGGAAGAGGACAGCACCGCAAACGTACGTGCGGGACGTTATTAGAAGACAGCAGGACCTTAATGACTTATGCAGGAGGAATACGCAACAGGCGCAAATTAGACAAAAAAGGAGGTTTGATAAAAGAACAGCCGATGCAAAAGCCTACTCAGTTGGCGATTACGTCTGGGTGTTCCAGGAAGTGGTTCCACCAAAAGGAACCAAGAAACTATTAAAGAAATGGCGTGGTCCATTTCAGATAACAGAGGTGCATCAAGGAGGTCGTTTTTATCGGCTGAGCACTGGAAGAGCGGCTCATTACGAGAATATCAAACCGCACAATGCCTCGTCAGAGGATTGGTGCATCCCAGCGGACATGCAAGAGGGAGACTATTTAATTGTGGATCCTGCTTGTGAAGTGAATGAGAGGGGTACTCGCGACAAGAACGACGGGAACGAGGTGGTGGACGATTGCGATCTACCACTGGATCTCGAGTTGACTGAGCGAGTAGAGGTGGACGATGAAACTCTACCCTATGCCGAAGAAGGCTGGGATTGCCCGGAACAAACCGAAATTGACAAAGGAATACAGCCTGACTTTCCTCTCACCATGGAAACACGCCAAAGCAAGAAAGGAAACAGCCAGAAGAAATACAATCCGTATGGCGAGGACTTCGTTGTGGACAGGATAGTAGTGAGTGATGTCATAGACTCGCTGGTGGGACTGGACGAAGTGGCGATGCTAGGGGAAATCGACCTTGTGAACGATATGGATCAAGATTGGATCGACGATCGATCAGAACCGGAAGTGGAGTTCGAACCAGAAGCGGAACAGACTCATGAGCAAGAACTTGCGCGTGCTCGAATGGCTCCACGATCTGCCGACAGATCTAAAAGAGACGATCCTGACGATTCAGGACGTCGATAGAGACGGCGTCAAATACATCAGTCATGACAATACCGAGTCCAACTGGGTCGCCCCAGATGGTCCTCTACGTGTTCCACAATCCAACCTCGGTCTCCTAGACTTTGGACGATCGACGGGGACGTCGATGGATATTTTTGTCCGGGGAGTGGGGGTAGGACTCACCCACACAGAAAATCTCATAATAAAAAAATTAAAATTGGCAAGGGAAACCGGAGAACTAGAGACAGAGGGCGAGAATGCTAAGAAACCACCTTTTGGACGAATCTTTGAATCGTATTTTGATCTCCCGAACCACTATTCGAACAAAATCGTTATAACGGACAGCGATTTCATACTCACGGAACGCACGTGCGCCATAGCGATAACTGCGGACGTAAGCTTCAAAACAGCACTAGCGGCCGACTTTAAAAGAGAGTACAAGAATATCGAGTTTTTGTGGAAACAGAGGCCGGGTGTAGGAGGAATGATAGCGTTGCCCCCTGTTGCATCACAGATACCAGGGAAATATTTGTGTTTTTTGGTTACGAAAGCTACTGATAGGCAACACGTGAATCCGGAGAGCTTGGTATTGGCCTTGACTCGACTTAGGGATTTCCTGGTTGAGAGAGGTGTGACCTCTCTCTCGTTGCCAGTTTATGATCCCAATAGAGGGAAGCTACACCCGAGAGAGTTGTACGCTCTTGTGCATGTGATATTTTCAGAGACTGACATAGAGGTTTACTTACATAAAAAATACTATCTGAGCATATGCTAAGAATTGCGCTCGGCGATAAGTGGTTTTTATTAAGTTGCTCGATAAGAATTAGAGTCAAGTTTTAGGTTAGGTTTTAGGCACAGTATTAGGGATTAGGTTTTTATATGATAGTATAGGTGTGTGATGTTTATGTGTTTATGTTATGTTATTGTTATGATATGTTTTATGTTTGTGTCATCAAGGTGACAGCGCTTATTCGTGCTACTCTGACAAAGATAAAGGTGGACGATCCACCTTGGTGCTAAATTTTAAATCAGAATTGTGAAGAGAATTTCAATGGAGAGTTTTAAAGAATTGATTGATGTTGCATCCAAAAATGATGGTTCTAAGTCGCGACCTGTTTTTTAGATCTTGATTGATCGAAAATTGTTTACTGAACACTGAATCAGAGGAGACAGAAAGAAATTACACGACACGACAACAAGAATCAACACGAAAAGAAATGGGTGACACGAACGAACTCATGGAATTCCTCTCAGCGAGTCTAGGAGCGACTCTAGACGAGATCTATCAGCGGCTGATCGATTGTGATTTTACACGAGAAGACCCGGGGTTGGCGATGTTTGTGGTCGCACTCCTCAATGCACTGGGAAGAGAGGGTCGAGGGAATCGCCCTACAGAAGTCGTGTTGATGTTGGCCTTCGGTGAGTCCGGGACCGCCGAGAGAGGCCGAAACCGATTGATGAGATGGAGGCGCGGAGAGATGTCTGGCCACGACCTGGCTCGTGAGCCAGGACTAGGTGAGCAAAGGGACCACCGGCTAGGTGAGATGCCCTTGCCCGTCCAACCTGCGCAGCCACTCATTGGAGCGAAGAGACAACGTGATGGGCCAGGCCCGTCACACTCTGTCGACTCTCCAACAGCTGCTCCTCCCCTAAAGAGAGTGAGAGTGAGCGAGATAGAGATCCAGACGTCGGAGACGATTTAGACACTGGAGAAGAAGGAGAGAGATCAGAGTGAGCTGTGTGCCAAACATCAGGAGTACAGGGCCATAGCTCGGGAGAGAGACGAATGGAAAAAGAAATTTGAAGATCTGCAGGTGGCCTACAAGGAGGATGAGATAAAGCACCTGAAGGAGCTGTATATTGCGAAGGTGAGCCAAGTGTCACCGGAAATCCTGGCGAGCATGAGGTCCTCGGAGGGATCTAACGACACACGCCCCAGGACAACAGCGCAGGAGCTGTGCGCATCGAGAGGACCTGAGGTTCTGGATTTGCGTGCATCAAGGGGGCCCGAGGCTCCTCAGCAGACACGACCGTCTGCTTCGAGTCAGAGGTTTACGATACCAGACCCTTCTGACACCTATCTAGCTCCTCAATTTCAGGAATCATTTAACCAAGTGGCCAGAGCCGCGATGGATGAGATCAACAGAGGCACTGAGCGGACACTGGCTAGGATCGTTCCTTCCCAGCGTCGTGATCATTCATCAAATAGCTCGGAGCGAGCAACCCGCACGATAGCGTGTTCTGCGCCTGGTGGAGTCTTTGAGAAGTCTCGCGTGGTAGACATCAGGAAGAATCTGATGGCACGTCATCAGTTCACGCAAGTGCCAGCCGAGCATCCTCGAGCCTGCCTGAATGACATGAGCTGGAACCCCGCCACGAACGACCAAGTAATTCCCCCAGGGAGTCGCCATTTGATCATTGGAGACAGTTTGGTGAGAGATCTGAATGAGATCTTCGTCTATGGTCATACTACCATTCTGTCCTTTGGAGGAGCCTCAGTGGCTCAAGTCATCAAAATGATGGAGTTCCAGAGCGAGGATCATTTGGATACATTAATAATAATGCTGGGGACCAATGACGTCTCGAGAGCCCCCGTGACTCCGGAGAACAAGTGGGAACCTCTATTGGTGTGTCTCTTGAACGAATTGAAAGAAAAGTACAGACCCAAACTCGTGATCCTGTGCACGATACCACCAAATCCTTTGGTGGGCACCATAGCTGCAGATTTCATGAATGGCAACGTGACGCGGTGGAATGAAATGACCCGCAGTCTGGTGAGAAACAACCCTGGCGAGTTGCGACTCCTGGATCTCGAAAATATGCTGCGCATGACTGACCACATCGCGCTCACTAAAGATGGAGTGCACTTCAATACCCAACGAGGGAGGCATTGGATTAATGATGTGTTTCAGACGCAATTGAGGGAAGCGGAGCAAGAGTCGAGGGCGACCGGTTCTTTGGCTCGGACCAATTCGACCGGAGGGAGTAGAATAAGGGCAACCGTGCCCGAATCCCTCGCCAACCGTCTAGGGTCCTTGGCAACGGAGACGGTTGGAGCCGCAACCGTCGCTCCGAGCTCGAACGTGAGAGACAGGCTAGGGACTGCTCCTCCTCCCAGGCCGCAATCGATTGGAAGCCGACTCGGCATATCGGTGGAACAGAACAACAGGAATAACTCCCAGACCGCGTCTAGGAGGAACGATTCGCCTGCCACGACAAATCCTGCTTCGACAGCAGGACCGTCTACAAGTACCGTGCCAGCGGAGGGGATCGAATCAGGCAGCAGGCTGCTTTGGAATAGATCAGATCCTAGTCATTGGGGTCAGTATAAGACGGACATGTCGGCGAAGTTGAATATGAATACCTTGACGTGTCGGGAGGATGCGATGAGAATGACTGGCGGTGAAAGTCCCACAGTGTCGCGACTTTATCGGATACCGGGTGTGGATTGGCTGCTAGCAGAGCAGGAGAAATTCAGCCCCTCGACCTCACTCCGACATGTAGACCTGGATGGATTACCTCATGACAATACCTTTGGACCTTTAAACACCCGGTCGCTCACCGACGTTCGAGATAGGACCCGGGAAAGGACACTACCTGTGCGCAAGGGCAAGTTCCAGACGGAGAACAAGCCCAATAACAAACATCACAAGATGTACAGACAATTCGCTAAACCACCCGGTCAGACGCCGGGCGAGTATTCGAGGGATTACCCCCGAACTACAACAGTGGTTGGAGACGATAAGAGATACGGGAACCTGAAGGCCCCAATAGGCGATGGCCTTTTTGCAGCTTATGACCCCTTGGACATGAAGGCTGCCAAATATCTGGTTGTGGCCGGCTCCGATTATCTCTACACGCCCCGTTCTCTATTCTGGCTCGATGTGATTTTCTTAACGGCGCCTAAACTGGACTGGGGACAGGCGATAGGCATGATGATAAGTGTACGGAGAGTGGTCAGCTTGGAGCCGCAGGTAATAGTGGTTGCAGGCTCAAATGATCATCTACAAAGCAGGGGCTTATTGTCACGTCTGACGGATGGATCGATCCCGAGTAACGAAGTTATAGGGGAGGCGATAATGACACTGCTCTCGGCGATGGCCGAGGTAGAGGCAGCAGCAAGACAACGTTTCACCATGAATGTGGTGAAGGTGATCTTCGTATTGTCACCAGGCTACGCTGCGTTGCCTGAACCCCTTCAATTTGTGTACACAATGGTCACGACGATAGCAGAGGGGATTTTTAACGTGATAATTCCTGCCCCAAACAGAGTGGTGGACCCGGACAATTACTATCCGTCCCGATCTGAGCTTCCCGCCGTTTGGGCTGACATCTCGAATGCCATACAGGGGCTCAGAGATTGTAGCACAACTCGGTTGGTGCTAGATGAAGTTCTGGGGTTGGAGCTGTCCAACTTCGCAAGATTACTGAAGCTAAGACCAGGGGTAGGTGACGATCATCTGTTAGTACAACAGGTGGCTGATGATCTCTGGTTCAGACAGATGGATCATGCAGAGAATGAGCAGGGAAGGATGATCAGAAAGAATATGACGTCAGCAGAGGAGGACCTCATGGCAATAGCTTTGCGTACGAAACCACACAACAACATATGGTTGTATCTGTCACCGAGGCTGTGCACCTTGGGTGAGGACGCGTTTGAGCATGCGCCGGCAATAATTAAAGAGATACACGCGTATCTGAAGAATCTACTTAATGCCCGGGAGTTGGCTGGAGGCAAGATGTTGAAACTGATGCAAGACGTAAACACGATGTCGTTGGACAAGTTCCAAGCTGACGTGCTGGCCACGAAGGCACAGTATGAACGATCAGATGCTATCTTGGGTGGAATGGGAGTGGGATGGACGCCATCTTTCCTATCGACGTGCTATCCAAAGGCATCTAGGAACCTGATCGCGAGCTTCGTCAAAGACATCAGGAAGTTGTCGATTGGCCTGGTGCTAGCCTTATACGTGACATTTGGTCATGAAAACTTTGTGAAAGGACCGGCAAACCTCTTTACCCAAGCGTTGGCAGATTTGAGATTGGACGGACTCCTGACTCTGATTGCCATGACCTATGGTCGACTGGGAGATTTGCTTGTGCTATTACGTTACCCTGAACAACTACAGGGACCCAGTCGTGAGTTCAATGCACAGTTGGAAACCGCCTCGCTCAAGAAGATGAAAGACTGGAGGACTCTCCTGCTTCAATACCTCTTGCAACAGAACAGAAGCGTCACAGGAGAGGACAAGGTGGCGACGAACGCAGGCGAATGTAAGCAGTATTGTGGCATGCCCTTACTAACAGACTTAGCTGTCATGATGCGGATTGATCCGTTGGCTCTGGTCCACGGACTGAGGGAATTCGTCACAGTGGTGTATGGACCGGTGATGTTTTTTGCGTTCCCGGATGTGCAAGTTAAAGCGTACAGGAATTCAGTGTTGTACGTCAACCTGGTCTCAGTAGTGGATTGTTATGTGCTGAATTGGGTAGAACAGAGTGAACTGAGGAAGCTGGCTAGCGACGATAGGCTGTTCGGAAGAATAGCAGAGCCAGGCTGGGTGTTGATGGACTTCAACAACCACTTCAAATGCAGAATGGGCCGTGAGGATCTGTCCCACATCCAGTTTAACCCAAAACTCTGGAATTTGAGACCAGTGGTGAAGGATACAGGAGAGGCTGTGGGAGTACCTCAATTGCCGGGAGCCTATGCCCATGCGAAAGAGAATCAACAAACATGGCTTCCTGGGTCCAGGCCGCTGCCGGACCAATGCCATCGATATCCACCGATAAGGAGGATGTTGTTGGGAGTCACATCTCCCATCACTGCCCCTCGTATTGGAGCAGCTCGTGACGCAGAGAAGAGAATGCTGAAGTGGAGTGGAGGGATGGAGCCGCGCTTCATCAGCTGGAACGTTGCTGCCGCGCATACGTTCGACTTCTCATTCCCCGATGCCTGGAGCAGGAAAAAGATCAAAGCACTACCCTCCAGGAGACCAGAGGTCTCGACTGAAACGTGGAACGAAGTATATTCTTCCGCGGATGACTTATCGAGACTGAAATGGTCAGGAGAAGCGAAAGTGGTGATGCTGGAGGTGGCAAGAGAGAGCAGAGGAGGCTCATATATAACGATAGAGGACCTGGCCCCACATGGCGAGGAGTTGGTAGAGTTCCTGGTCGATGATGAATTGTTTGATCATGCAGGAGACATGGCCGTACCGGCTCGGCCGGATTCGGGCACAGACGCGCGACAAGGACCCTCGGGACCTAGGCCGAAACCTGATGCGGACGACGATGAATTGATGGATCAGGACGATAACGATGACGGGACCGGAAGTAAGACGGAGAAACCGGGAGAGACCGATCTAGGAGCGTTGGAAAGGGACTTGCTAGAATACCGGTTCAGTGAAGACGACGATGGGGAAGTCGATGGGAGTTTATTGCTAATGGCACCATCGTCCTTCATGTCTCCTACAAAGGAGGCGTCGGCCGATCTATCTCCGATAGACCCAATAAGCCAGGCTAGAGAGTGCCGAAGCAGGGATCCGCAGAAACTGCTTTATGAATCACCAAGGAGGAGGAAAATCGAAGAGTCAATGAAGGTATCGTTCCTCAGCACATTACCAGAAGAAGAATGGGAAAGATATCAAATGGAGTTGGAAGGCAAGACAGGAGCAATCTGGAGCCGAGTAAACTTCATGGAGAAATCTTGGGACGTGATAAGGCGATATGGGACGCAGTCCATAATGAAGGTGGGATTGAACCAACCCATCATGCGTGAGGTCCTGGAAAAAATAGTGAGCTCCATGGAGTCGGATGTTCTGACCGAGTCAGTAACAGAAGACAGTGCCGATGATCAGCATGTTGCAAAGAAATTACCTGTCAGACGAGCCAGGAAAGGGCTGAAGCGACTAAAAGGGAAGACAGGAAGTCGAGCCATGAACCCGAGAGTGGTGAAGTCAAGAGCCAACGCAGTGGTGACCTCTTTAACGAGCGCAGGTCGTTCAAACGAGAGCGGGCAGGGAGATAGTACAACACTGACAGGGGGAGAAAAAGAGAATCTGATACCCCCTATGCTCTTGGCAGGTCTGACCGTAACCGCCACTAGATCGAAGAAGACGGCGCGAACCCTGGCAGATACTAAGTTAGAAATGGAAGTCATCAGTCAATGTGGATCTGGAGGACTTGAAGATTATAGGCCCTCGCGGATCAACATGGCCAAGTTGAAACTGGAAGGACAACTCGACGTGGTCGAGTACAGTCGAATAACTGTGCCGGAATCGGTCCAAATGGGAGATCCGGCAGGGGGTTATGTGGAGATGTTGAAAGCGAGGAACTCCGCGAGAGGGCACCTGATGGCTTGGAGCGAGAAGAGAGCCATGCAAGAATACTTGAAGGGGCTTACGGAGAACTCTAACTTCAATCGAAGAGAGTATGGCACAGTAATGTCATCAGAAGCGAACGAAATTGGATTGGAAAAACTGCTAGAAACTTCTTGGAGGGCGGCCCTCCAGAAATACTTCGATGAGACGATGAATGCACCTGCTACTGTGGCAGCATACCTGGCTCATCCTTGCGTGAGAACTGATCTGCAAGTACGACTGGCTTGGTGCTTGATGGGCATCAAAAAGGCGGAGTATGAAGCCAGTAATGACTCGAAATCACGAGAACAGGAGCTAGAGTTAATGGAAGCTCTACGAGCATTGATTTCGAAAGACGATTCAGCGATAGCGTGGGCTAAGCGTAAGGATGCCCTTTGCTTTGTCAGGTTCGTGGTGGATCGCATCCCGACTCCTGTGTTGGGAGAATGTAAAAAGATCATTCGGCAAAAGGGAGTTGATTGCGAAAGGAACTTCCTTAGGGCACTCCTAGAGCTATATCAGGACATGCCATTGACCGTGCCAAGCAAGGAGTCGAATGATATGGAAAGCTATCGCAAGTTGGAAGAGGTGAGAAGATACTCCAACAAAGAATTGAGAGTGAGCAGAGACTTGATTGAAGCGGCCAGAGGACAAAAGGAGTTTGCAACACTAGGGAAACTGAAGTCGTTCCATTACGTGTCTGGCATACCGGGGATGGCGTATAATCCCTTCGTGAACGAAGAAGCCAGGGAAGCATACTTCGACTACGAGCAAGTCACAGTGCTCAACTTCTGGGTTGAACGGATTAAGGAAATTGGAATGTTGATGGTGGAACAACCCAAGCTTGGAATTATTTTGGAAGAACGAGTAGTCGAGCCCTCGATTCCCGAGCTAAAAGGGCAAGTGAGTTTTGATTGTGGTTCTTGGGACGGTCCCTTGAAAACCAGTCTAGTAGTGATGTGGGAACTCATGAAACCTTCCTGGTGTCCCCATCCTAACGCAGGCTTAATCTGGGACATGACCGCGGATGTCATGTTAGAACGGGATGATGATGCGAGTTTACATGATCTGGCCATGATACATCACCTGCTGGCCATGAGATTGACGAAGAAGAAGAGCAACCCGTCCACGGAGCTGTCCGAGGAAGGTACATCGAGTAATTGGTTGAAGCAAGGCACATGCTTGGCTCAACACAGTGGGATGGAAGGACATGTTTGTAACCTGGGACACTGCCTGATTACGCTAAGCGAGCAGCATCGACAACTGGCACGATTGTACGGAAGATTGAGCATGTCAGATAAGAGTGCCATGGAGTTGGTCGCAGACTGCCATGGGGTGACGGACGTAAACCTGATCACAGCCTTGGGATTTTGCAGCATGACGAGTTCGATAGAATCGCTCGAGCGCTTGGAGCGTGCCCATGAGCTAGTGACGTCCCTCAGCGTGGAAATATTCCCTGGAGCATTACAGACAGAGCAAAAGATTGGAGGCTGGCGAGAAGACCTAGAGAATGAAATGAATCTGAAGGATAGTGAAGCCTATCACAGACCTACTGGTTCAAAATATATGGTGGGTTCAAGCTCAGCGCCGTATTGTAATAGCAAGTATCCTACGCACATGGTGGTGATGGATGCGAGGACGCAACAAGTGTTGGTTGACCAACTTTTCTCTGTGCCAAAGTGCGTGAGGTTGGCCAGAATGTCAGAGAGGTCATATGACTTGTTGGCAAAGATCTTTCGGGCAGTCCCGAAGAGATCCGAAGGCGAGTTGCAAGACGTTGTGGGTGAAGAGTTCATGAGACTGAACGAAGGCAACGTGAGTGAGTTCCAGAAACAGAAAGCGAGTGGAGCGTTACCTACTGAATTCCCCACCATAGAAGAGAAAGACAACCTACATAGAATTCTGATGGAAGTGGAACCGTTACTGGGAGCCTCAGGGTATCGGACCCGAAGGAACATAGTGAGAACCCATGGGGAGTATCCTTGCCACTGCTTAGCGCAGACGTTGTGGTACCCCAAACGCGGGAATCTGATCCTAGTATGGGACGTGGAGGAGTTGTACTCCACGGGGTTGCCCGATCAGAATCAACCAGTGTCAATCGTGGTGGTTAGCGCCATGCTAGCAGTGAGATGGTTGGAGGCTAATGCAGACACAAGTGAGCAGGAGACGGCCGTGCCGACTCCTGAACAGCTGAGCAACGTGAAAATGAGTAGTGAATTGGATCTTTTCAGAACCACCTGCAAGGTTCTGAGAATACCTAAAGCCATCGAAAGAATATGGTCAAGGCAAAGATTGATGCCTTGGTTCCGTGCAGTGATGACATCTTGGATGTATGAACGTGCGAAGCGTCACATGTCAAGGAACACGGAAGCCTATCAATCTTTCCAGCTAGACATAGGACCAGGAGCCTATAAGAGAGCTTTCCTGACGCATAGAAACGCGGTCACCACGGCGGTGAAGCGAGTAGCTGGAGCGCCTTGTGTTACTGAAGATGAGAAGAAAGAGGTCTTAAGAGCTGACCTAGAACGAAACGTGAGCCTATGTCTTCACAACAGCTTTTGCAGGAACCGGGAGCAGAAGGTGAATGTGGACTTGCTACCTTGTTGCAAATCGAGGCTGTTGGAACAGGGGGGTTGGGGCACGGCCCGCAACTCTCTGGACATGTTAGAGAAAGTTCTGGAAGACAGTGACGCTGAACATCAGGATGGAGAAATGATGGAATGAAGATGACCGAAGAAGAGAAGAGAAGGAGAAAAAAACTTGATTGTCTTTGTGTGTAAAAACTTGAACAAATCAACCAAGTTTTGATTATTGAACTTGTTAAACTTTTTGTTTTGATTTAGTTTGGTCAGACCAAACTTTGAAAATTGTTGCAATTGTTAAAATTGTTGAAATTGTTGATTTTAGTTACTACTATCTATGTATGTATATAAGGAGCATAGGTGAGTATATTTACCTATTTATTCCCGACTGAAGTTTTTAACCTGTGTAAGACACAAATTCACTGTGTGGCGACGTGGTAAGTTTGAGTAAATTCGCTCGAGAAGGGTGGGTAACTCAATAACTTTCCTAGCCACAGAGTTTCTTAGTTTTAATATTGAAAGGACCGCATAAATGACTAATTATACTTGGTGAGTGAAGTTAAGTTAATTTTAACGGGTGCGTGGCCGTGCCACGTCCCATTTTTTAATCACAAAGAGCGAAAAGAAGTTTTATAACAAGACGACGTAAGTAGTCAGAAAAGAAATTTTATCTAGGACATTCCTCATGGTGCAAATTATGTGAAAATATTGAAAGGCAGTGAGATGTAGTACGATGCCATTTGTGAACACGTAGTGAGTTGAAGTGGAGTAGATAAATTTCATTTTCTTATGCGATTTGTAAGATTGGTTACAGAAAACTGGATACCTACTTGACGATAACCCGGTGTTGTGCGATCAATAGGGACATTGATGGAGACTTGTCCGGGGAGTATGTGCCATTCTGCCGGATGACACAGCACAACCTTCCCGCGACAGAAAAAAGAGTGACTAAAGGCCTTATGAACAGAAAAGTGTTGCGACGGAGGGTCAGAATGTTCTAGAATTTTTATTTTTAAAATTTCGATCGGAAGAAGAACATTTCTGAGAAATAGAAAAAAGACGGCCATTTTGAATAGAAAAGACGAAAATCAGAACCACGATATAGATTGTGAAGAACAGTTGTATCAGAGACAGAAAAACACGGAGCCTCTTATCGTGGCAAGAACACACGATAAGGACCTTAGCGACAGATATTTGTGGAGACGGAGGCTTCAGTGGGGGGAAGAGAAAAACCACGGAACCCTCCCGGGACACGAAATATAGGAGATAAGAGTGTTATCTCAAGAAAATCACGGGAGCGGAGGCTTGGTCCCCCAGAGACTGTTATATGTGAAGGGACTGTGAAAACTGACTATAACAGCTGCTGTAATGTCCTAGACCTTAATTAACACCGTTATTATTTAATATTTCAGAGCATGAGTAGATAGAAAAAGGGAAAGGGTCAATCCATCTCCAATGGATTTAATATAAAACTGTCACACAAAAACATAATAAAATAGGTTGTTCGAGCCGTGTTTTTAATGACAATCACGTAGTCTGAGGATCCGAGACTCAGCTATGTGGTTGTGTTCGCATGCAAACGAAAGCTGATCAAAAGTCGTTTGACTGATGGCCTAAAAATGGTAACTTTTTACTTTGCCCTAAACAGACCAGAAAATCAACTGGCAAGGTCGAGACGGTGAAAAACGAGTAGAATTAAGGTAACTGACGCCTGCCAGTCGTTGATAGGTACTTTTTCTACGCTCCGTCGCTGTGTGATATTTGGGCGAATGTTACATTTAACGGTTCTGCCGGTCAGGATGTTAAAAGAATAACACCCAGGAGCGCCATAAAACATCTGTGTATAATTCGCCCGGAAGTACAAATCGACGGAAAATAAAGCTAGGTTCTCAAATGACTGGCTAGCGTCTAAACACAGCTCTAGATGCTTTTCACTGTCTCTGACAAAGCCAGTTCTTTTGGTGGTTTTCCTAGCATCGTGTCGACAAAACATTACTGTTTTCCGGCTTCGACCAGAACGCTCAAATTAACTTAATTATATGCAAAAATAGAGAGCTCATGGCCGGGTCTCAGTATCCCCAGACCACGAGGTCACTCCCAAAATCAGGGTTACTACTATTCATTATTGTGCCAGTCGGTCATATTTGGAAGTTTGACCTTGAGAGAAGCAAAAAAAACACTTGATTTTGGAGTGAAATTTAATTTTTCAAAATTTCGAATGGAACCTGTCATGCACGATTTTCTCGCGAGAACTGAAAATCAGAAAAAGAAGTTAGAACAATTTCAGAACGATTGAGACACACACGCGGGAAAGTTGTAAGAAAAAGCCGTAGGAAATTGCTATTCGCAATTTCCATCACTATAATAATCGAGAGTAGAGCTGTCCCATCTGTGACAGAGACGAGAGCATTCCCTCGAATTGGATTATAGCGACTGGAGTATTATTCGGAACTGGACTAGAGTGAACCTTCGGTGGAAAGGTGGACAACTTGAGTGTCCTAATGGTTCACAAGAAAACTATTGTCTGGAGTATAAACTCGTTCTCATTGTTAAAACTATAAAACATTAGACTCATTTAGTTACGTTATTTAATTCTTGAGTTAACTACCGACTGGATTATTTCCAACTTCTTGAGCGTGCTACTATGTGAGTACAAATTTAAATTCCTAGAGTGTGTTTTATAATTGTTATGTTGAGGTAAGGCGAGTTTTAGGTTGATCCATCTGAAATGGATCAAAGTTCCACTGTCTAATAAAAAAGCAACTTAACGGATTGTTCCAACCCGGTTTTTAACGGCGTTCATGTATTTTGGGTATCTAGAGACATAAGTATGGGGACGTTTCTAATTCTAGAGTGGGGGGATATTTTAGTAGTAGCCTTTAAGCTGTAACGGGTCGTAGTCTCATGTCACAAACGAACCGAACTGGCTCCGACCGTTCTTGAGGTAGAAAAACACAAGAGATGGTGTCCCTGACCCTTGAGCCAGTGGTTATAGGGCCTATTTTTCTTAAGCCTCATGTGTGACTGCAGTAGACTAATGTTACATAGTGTTTTTATGGCGCTCCTGGGTGTTTACGACATCAAGACTACGGAGTCGAACCCACTTGAGACAGCTTCGGGCTGAATGCCCATTCTAGAGTACCGGCGGTACGGTTCGACAGGAACGTGCAAACCTTCCGGTTGTACCGTGATAGCTTTTTAAGAAAACTCGAGAAAATTTCCTGGTACGCTCTCCGAACGAGGCTTAGCTAACCGAGTAAAGGGGGGCAACCAGGGGGACAAAAACACGAGCAAAAAGACAAAAAGCAAAACAAAAACCAAAAAAGAATAGAAAAAGGAACAAAAACCATAAAACGAAAAAAGACAGTGACTTTGACACCAGATCAGTTGGATCAAACCTTTATATTAATTAAATAGTATACCCATACTGTTTTATAAGTTCGATCGTTTCGATCAACCTAGCAATTTAACCCAGTAACCGTAATAAAGTGCCCGAGTGTGGGGCGTTGTCAAGGGTTTTCAGATAGTTTGGAACTTAGCTGGACAACAAGGAAACTTGACTGGAAGAGGTGACCAGCCGAGTGGGAGGGTTGTTCAGGAGTACCTGAGCTGAACCAATAGGAGACTCGACTGGAAGAGGTGACCGGCCGAGTGGGAAACTGGTTCAGGAACACTTGAGCTGAACCAATAGGAGACTGGACTGGAACAGGTGACCAGTCGAGAGGGAAAGCAGCCAAGAAGGATTTGGCAATTCTCGAGTTCTCAAGTTGGGCAGAACGGGTATCGTTAAAATCCACATTACATTATAGGAGATAAGCGTAAAATAGGATAAGCGACATCCCCCGGTTTTGAGGAACGTTTTTACTTGAGCAGGCCTGGAAACAGGTCTACGGTTTTCTCTTGAGAGGTTTAGCACCCGGCGCTTAAAGTAATTTTTAGGCTTAAGAAGGGGGGCTAGAAAGGGGGGAGGTTAGAAGGGGGACTGGTTAAGTTAGAGGTTGGCGGTTGTAAATTGTAAAAAGGGGGAAATTAGAGTAACTAATTAGTCGACATCGTTGACTTAGTTACATTAGAAATTAACACGCGTTGGTAATATTAGGTGGAGATCCAAAATTCAACTCGAGTTAAGACTGGTACGCTGGTTGGTTTGGTAGGGGGGACCGGATATAGACAGCTTTTGTGATACCCCATAAGATCACTAGTGGGGGGAGGAAAACGCGTGGCAATTAGGTACCAGACATTTTTTTTTAGACGAAAGGTAGACATTGGTCACCTTTGAATTTCAGGTGGGCTCATTTTTCTGTTTTTATTATTTTTCTTACTTAGATTTTTGTTGCATTTTAGTGAGGATTTGTGTTTGGTTTTATACGAACAGGTGATCACAAGATACCTGCGCACCTACATTGAAATAGAAACAACCAAAAAGAAGAGGGGGGTCAGCATTTGGCTTTTAAGAGAGGGTTTTTGGGAAAATTTTACTAGAGCTTGAGTGGTGGTACAAGGTACGGTGATTCAAGAAGACCCTACAACGAGGAAGACACTCCGTGACGAGTATTGGGACAAGACCGAAGAAGTCTTGGGACAGAGCAGTCTTGGGATAGTGGTCTTGGGACAGGGTCTTGGGACAGTGGTCTTGGGACAGGGTCTTGGGACAGTGGTCTTGGGACAGGGTCTTGGGACAGTGGTCTTGGGACAGGGTCTTGGGACAGTGGTCTTGGGACAGGGTCTTGGGACAGTGGTCTTGGGACAGGGTCTTGGGACAGGGTCTTGGGACAGGGTCTTGGGACAGTGGTCTTGGGACAGTGGTCTTGGGACAGTGGTCTTGGGACAGGGTCTTGGGACAGGGTCTTGGGACAGGGTCTTGGGACAGTGGTCTTGGGACAGGGTCTGGGACAGTGGTCTTGGGACAGTGGTCTTGGGACACTAGTCTTGGGACACTAGTCTTGGGACACCAGCCTTGGGACACTGGTCTTGGGACACTACCCTTGGGACACTAGTCTTGGGACAGTAGTCTTGGGACACTAGCCTTGGGACACTAGTCTTGGGACAGTAGTCTTGGGACACTAGCCTTGGGACACTAGTCTTGGGACAGTAGTCTTGGGACACTAGCCTTGGGACACTGGTCTTGGGACACTACCCTTGGGACAGTAGTCTTGGGACACTAGCCTTGGGACACTAGTCTTGGGACAGTAGTCTTGGGACACTAGCCTTGGGACACTGGTCTTGGGACACTACCCTTGGGACACTAGTCTTGGGACAGTAGTCTTGGGACACTAGCCTTGGGACACTAGTCTTGGGACAGTAGTCTTGGGACACTAGTCTTGGGACAGTAGTCTTGGAACAGTGGCCTTGGTACAAGGGTCTTAGGACACTAGCGGAGAGTACTGTGATAGTGACGAATAGTCTTGGGACGGTATAGAAATTGAAGTCAAATTACAACAAGGGTGTTTTAAGACAGAATAAGACAAATCGAAATAGGTACAGTTGAGACCACATTAAGGGAAATTTTTCAAAGGTTTTAGAAAGAGAGCTACATCAAGGTTTTTAACACGTTGTACTAAATTTGTTACCACAAAAAAAATTTTTTTTTGTTGTCTTGTTGTTTTATTATTTTTTTTTATTATTTATTCTTAGAATAGAATCGTGTATATAATAAAATTGTAAATAAAAGCAGTTGCAAATAGAAATAATGAGGCGGAGTAGGGTACCGGTGCTCGAAAAAAGGTCAAGTGGATCAAACACGAAATATAATTCATCGCTGCGCGGAACGACATCAACGGGCCCAAAGATAACGAAGAAGAACTTTTCAGTTAACATGGTCAGCACAAGGAGTACAGCGGAGAACAGGGCGAAAGAGGGCACGGAAGGGGAGCGAGTAGAACCCACCATCGAGATTGATCTAGAGACACCCGATCAAAGTGTGGATGAAACAAGGAAGATGGCGACAGAGTCAACTCCAATGCCCAATGCAGAGGAACCGAACCAGAAACCCATAGAGTTCTCACCGATAGATGACGCGGAAGATGCAATAGGCAACACCGAAGAAGACTCTCAAGTAAAGAGGACATCTTTTACGGAAAAATTGGGAATAATGTTCGGAATAAAAACGAAAGAAAACGTGACTGAAGAACCAAAAGCAGAAAGAGCACGAACATTTGGGACAGTGAGCACGAAGACCTCAGAAGCCAATCCAAGAGAGGAACAAGCTAAAGCAGAGGCTACGGCCGAAGAGAGACCGACGGCTGACCATGAAGAGATTACCATTGAGCTGGGTGACTTGTTGGCGAAATTAAATCAGATTGACAAAAGACTTAAGCACAGTGAAGAAGACAGAGAGGTGATAAAAAAGGAGATAAGATACAACAAGCACGAGTATCTAGACAGTTATTTTAACCTAGCTAAGGCAACAGATGAGAGACTCAAGGAAATGTCAGATAAGGTAGAAGCCACCAATGAAGAACGAGAAAAGAACATCAAAACAGACATGCAACAGTTGAAGAACCGATATGATGATGTCAACAGCCAATTAGGAAGCCTGGAAAGGAGAATGGACACAATGAGCAAGAGTCAGGCCGAGAGTTCGTGTGCAATACAGGCGAAGTTGGATGCAATCTTGAGAGGTTCTACTCCACAAGAAAGACCGGCAGCGGATCGTACGCAAGGCACCAGAGTTGACTTTGCAGAACCACAAAGGAACAAACGACAATCAACACCGTTGCCCTTAACCAGGGATGCGATAAGCATAGCACCAACAGCTGCGAAAACAATAATGAAGAATGGAACGTCGAATACAACGACTGCTCCGGGAGATTCAACAGCTAACAGCAACACAGGACCGGATGCTATGACATGGGCCAGCACTTGGGAGATGATGAACAGGACTCTAGAGGCCTTCGCCACGAGGAACACTGACTCGAGCGACAGGAGAGAGGGAAAATCAAGAAAGACATTCAAGAAGCCAAAAGAATTCAAGGACGACTCCGATGGATGCATTGACACTTGGGTGGAAGTGATGAGATTACATCTAGAACAAGATAACTTGAGTGACGAAAGACAAGCATGTACAGCCATACTGAGCAACTTGGAAGGAACGGCATTAAAATGCGTGGTCGCAAAGAAGGAGGAAGAACGCGACACCGCGGACAAGATCTTCGAGATATTGCTGAATCGATTCGGGTCAGGCATGAAGGGTCACCAAGCGATGATGCGATTTGAAAAGAGAAGGCAGAGGGACGACGAGTCAATAGATCGGTTCCTAGATGACCTCGAGAGCTTGAGAAGGAGGAGTGACCCAGAGGAGTCGACAAATAGACGGAACTTTAGCATTGCCTCGAAGTTCATCGATGGGGTGAAAAGTGATGACTTAAGGACAATGTTAGCAACATACTACACATTGTCGAAGGACAGCGCACCCACCCCAGAAGAAATGAGACAGAAATCAAGAGAATACATGCTGATGAAACCTAAGAAGTACTCATATTCCGAAAACAGGAACACGCAAGGGGGAAGCCAACCCCAGAGGTCATCATGGTACAAACCTAGAGATGATATGGACAAGCGCAGATCATGCGCGAACTGCGGGTCAGCGGATCATCATGTGGCTGACTGCACAACGTACAAACAAGGCATGAAGAGCCTAGGTTATGCACCGGATGAAGAGGATATGAGCCAGATGGAGGAACACGAGTACTATAATGGCTTAATCATCAAGATAGGCGCCAGATGCTTCTTCTGTAACCAGGAGGGGCACTTCAGAATGGATTGTCCCTTGTTCTGGGAAGCGGTCAAGGACCAGAATCACCCCAAACATAAGTTGGCATTAGCGGCGGTGCAGAATCAGCGGAACAGGCAAAACGAGTTTGAATCTAGGAACTTGGGGGCACCAAACACCGAATTGCCGACGAAGACAGTGAAAGCTGTTACACATGTTAGCGGTGCGTTAGAGTCCGCGGCCGGAAGCTCTCTAGAGATAAATTATGAGAAAGCGGCGACGGAAGCAATTGCCAAAGTGAAACAAGATCTGGCTGCGAAAGAAATAGTGCAACGACTAAAGTTGGAGATCGAAAGACAGAATTTTAACGAAGCATTAACCGGATCGAACTCAATACCAGAGGCTAGAACGGGCTCAATGAAGACCGGGAATTGTAACACCGTGAAAATGGTGACAGGTAAACCTTTTGGAATATCGAAAATCGGAGCAAGAATAATGTCGATAATCACAGTGGGCGGACACGAGGTAACCAGAAACTTGAGCGAGCCGAGCGACCAGACGATAATGCACATTGACGTGTATGCAGACTACTTGAGTGGAATAAGTCCACAAACGACTTCCAGAGCGCTCAGGGCACTACTCACGAGAGGGGGCAGCAAGTCGGTACGTGTTGATAATAGGTACACTGAAGCTTATGGTCCACACGAGGTCATGCTAAATATAGATGGAATCAACATCTATACCAAGACGATGATAACATGCGACGAAGACCTAATTGGACAAATCTATGAAGGGAAAGAGGAATTGAAAGTAAGATCGATTGGACACTGTGCTATGCTTGAAGAAGATGCAATGCACATCGGGACGGAAGCAGACGTGACAGGGCACGTGCTAGACATAAATGGCAAAAAGACTCAGTTACGTGGATTACTTGACACGGGAGCAGTCTTGAGCGTCATACCAATCGAAACATGGGAAAAGATGGGCTTTGACAAAGGTGACTTGATAGACTCGAGAATACGGCTGTCAGCTGCAAACAAAGGGGCCCTTCGGGTGTTGGGCAGGACGCCGATAATAGCCCTCAATTTGGGGGAACGTAACCTGTGGATGAGCTTCATCGTGGTAGAAAACCTAGATGAATCTGACCAATTCATTTTGGGCAGAGACTTCATCAGGAATTTCGACGTAACGATAGATCTAAATAATGCAATGTTCAGGATACGGAACCCGGATAGGAGGTACGCAATCAAACCGGTAAATTTAATAATGGCAAATGAGAACAAAGCACCGGTATTCTTGAGTAGGAGAGTGAGGTTAAAAGCTAATGAAGCGGCAATCGTAAGCTTGAGGATGAAAAATTATAATGAACTAAGTGACAACAAGCAAGTGTGTATAGTTCCAAATCCTAATAGTCAAAGCGCTGCTGTTTTAGGAAGATCATTTTCGATAACGAAGAGCGGCCTCTGCGTCAGTGTCTTGTTGAATACCCTTGATATACCGATCACGATACAGAGAGGGAGGAAGCTGGGATATGCTTTACCGGTTAAAACTCGATATGAAACAATTGAAAACTCAAAACAAAATGAAGTTGTTGATTGTCCCAACCACAGGGACAAAATTTGTATCTTGAGACGATTGCAGAGAATAAAAGATTCTTCAGGTCTTATCAAATCACTTAAGTCAGAAACGGACGATGGGCTTTCGAGCTGTTCGAACTTTCCAGAGCGACCCACACCAGATGAAATGCAAACTGATAAACCGGTTCTGCCGGAGATTGAACATTTAAGGGGCAAACTGAAAGATGAACAGCTCGAAGCTATCAAGGACGTACTAGAGCGGAACGAGGAGGTTTTTTCAAGGCATAAGGCGGATATCGGGTGTTGTAATTTTGTTGAACATGAAATAGAACTTGAGGAAAACGCGGTACCACACAGGGAGGGGGCGAGGCGCATGACCCCACACAAATCGGACGCGTGTAGAAGAGAAATCGAAACGTTACTAGAGTATGACATGATAGAACCATCCAAGTCACCGTGGGCGTGTGGAGTAGTGATGGCCAAAAAGAAAGGCGACCAGTTAAGGTTTTGTTGTGACTTTCGATACCTGAACTCCGTCACGGTGAAGGATGCCTATCCCATACCTAGAATTGATGAGAGCCTCTCGAAGTTAGGTGATGCGAAATTTTTTACGACTCTTGATTTAGGCTCGGCTTTTTGGCAGGTACCATTAAGGAAGCAAGACAGGGACAAGACAGGGTTCGCCTGCGAGTTGGGTCTGTTTCAATGGAAACGGATGCCGTTTGGACTCTGCAATGCAACAGCCACGTTTCAGCGGCTGATGGCACACGCGTTGATAGGCGTGACGAAGAAGTACGGCAACCTGGTAATGTGCTACGTGGACGACGTGGTAATAGCAACGCCAACACTAGAAGACCACATCGAGAGGCTTGACGAGGTGTTCGCGTGCATGAAAAGATCGGGGCTGAAGTGTAAACCATCAAAGTGCGAGATACTCAAGGACTCGATTAAATACTTGGGCAGGATGGTAGATAAACACGGTATCAGACCTGACCCAGACGCCGTGGAAGCAGTCCTAACCTGGAAATCACCGAAGACGGAACACCAGCTGATGAGCTTCCTGGGTTTCGCCAACTATTATAGAGAATTCATCAAGGGCTATGCGGACAAGGTATACCCGATGCAACAATTAATGAGACATAAGGGCAAGAAGTTCACGTGGAACAACGCGGCAGAAGAGTCATTCCAGAGAATAAAGAAAGAGCTGTGTGAGGCACCAGTACTGGGTATGCCGACTGAGAAGGGGATGTACGTGCTAGACACGGATGCGTCAGTAGTCGCTATTTCTGGGATTCTCCATCAAGAACAAGAATGGAATGGGAAGACAGTCTTGAGACCAATAGCATACGGGAGCAAGGTCCTAAGTGACACAGAAATGAAGTACGGAGCACCGAAAGCAGAGATGTTCGCGGTGGTCACCTTTGTCGAAAAATACAGAGCATACTTAGGCAGTGAGCCCTTCAAGCTGCGAGTCGACAACCGAGCACTAAGCTGGCTGAAAACGTACTCAATGGACCAGAGCTATATTGGGAGGTGGATAGTTCGCTTGGATGGATACAACATGATAATTGAGCACAGAACACGAGATAAACATCAAAATGCTGACAGCTTGAGTAAGAAGACGGAGTTCTACGAGAGGCAAGAACAAAGAGAGGCGGACAGACCTGAGATCAAAGACGGCTTCTCCTTTATGGACAAAGAAACGTACGACAGTCTTCCACTCACGAGATGGCTGGACAAATCAGGCAAACCGATTGAAGATCATCCCGAATTGCCGAAAGAGCCTCTTGAAAAGACCATCTTGAAGAAAAGCAGAGGGATTCCGATAGGAATAATGCTCAAGTCCAAGATCGTGAGGGAAACACTCAAGGCAAAAGGTTATGATCTCATCCAGGTAGAGGAGGGAACGGTCCGAATAGATGAAGACTTAATGAGGTTGCTTGAGAAACTATCAGATGACAAGCCCGTGATCCAAGGGAAAGGTCAGGAGGCACCGGAACTAACCATACTTCGGAGAGAAGAAACAGTGAACAATACTGATGTCTCAAAAGGAAGCATCACTGATAGCAAGGAAGTCGTGCGATCACTAGTTGAAAAAATCCCCGAAAAAATTCTGAAGCAGACAAAAGTCAGGGATAAGAAAGTAACATTCAGAGAAGAAGTTGAACACCTGGGACTAGATCAAGAGTCCGGGGAGTGGTCCAGATTCATGGAAGAAGACGAAACCGGAGAAGGGAAATTGTCCGGGGAGCGTAAAGAGTGGGATGAAGACTCGGATGAGAGCAGCGAAGACCAAGACAGTCTATGCATGATACTGGCGGAAGAGAAGATAAGACAGCACGACAGGGAATTACAGACGGATCCATCTTCAGGGACGTATAATCTGGAAATACAAGAGGTACGAGGTGGTGAAGAGCTCGAGAAAATAGCAGTTTCAAGAAAACCACTAAGGGAACTATCGTGCAACTCAAACGTCAGAACGAATCTGGTACCAGAAGACGACATGAAAATCGTGAAAAGGATGATATGTGTGAAACTGAGCGATGACATCCACAACCCTGGTGAGATGAATGGACAGATCATGGCGCTAAAGGAGCACGTTAAGGCGAGATACAGGCTGTCTGACCTAATAAGGGCCCAGAAGAATGACAAAATGACAAGTATTCTCTCCAAATGGATCCATTCGGGAGTCAAGGAGAAGGGGGAACTTGAGGAAGACAGCTACAAGATCTTGAGCCAGTTCTACAAAGAAAAGAGAGACTTACTTTATCACACAGCTGAAGGGGTGGTAGCGTGCAAGAGAAGAGATGAGGAAAAAATATTACACAAACACAACCTCATCATACTACCACAATTGTACCAAACGGAGGTGCTTTTCAGATCACACGACCAGATGGGCCACCAGGGGATAGATAAAGTACAACAAAGGATACTTCACAGGTTCGACTGGCCGGGAATGAGAAAAGCTTGCGAGAGATGGGTGAATGCCTGCCTAGCATGCCTTCAAGTAAAAGACCCAAGGAAGATGAAGTTTCCCCTCAAGTCTGTCGAAAGTTCGGAATTCAATGAAGTGGTGCAGATAGACCATCAGAAAATCTGCATGACGGAGTCGGGTTATAACCAAATACTAGTTATAATAGATCACTTCACCAAGTTGGCGGAAGCGGTTCCGTGCCAGACAGCCTCAGCAGAGGAGACATGTGATCACCTGATAACGCATTGGATATCGCGGTATGGTTGTCCAATGACTTTCCAGTCGGACAACGGCAAGGCTTTTGTGGGGGACTTGACAAAAGAATTGATGAAGAGATCACACATTGCTCAAGCACACTCGACGACCTATCATCCACAGACCAATGGGTTGGTAGAGAGACAGAACAGGACACTGGTCAACATGCTCAGGGTGTACTGCTCGAGATACATGACGGACTGGGACAAATACCTGCCACAGGTAGTAGGAGCCTATAATAGTACTCAGCACTCGACGACGGGTATCAGTCCTTTCATGATGTTGACAGGCAGGGAAAGGGCAATGCCTATAACATTCTTCTACCCGGAGTACGAGGGGAAGAGGACGTCACCTCAAGCATACGTGAAGGAAGCGATCAAAAGACAACAAGAGCTAAACGAGCTATGTCGGAGAAACACGGCGCAAGCGCAAATGAGGCAACGCAAGAAATATGACGAAAAGATACTAAGAGCAAAGCCATACGAAGTGGGCCAATACGTGTGGGTCTTCCAAAATGTCATACCGCCCAAGGGAACAAAGAAACTACTAAGAAATGGAGAGGACCGTTCATGATTACGGAAGTACATCAACAAGGACGGTTCTATCGCTTGAGTACAGGGCGAGCAGCACATTACGAAAATCTGAAGCCTCACGTCCCGTCCCCGGAGGACTGGTGCCTACCAAAAGACATGGAAGGTCTTGAGTACCTGGTGGTGGAACCAGCGTGCGAAGTGAATGAGAAAGGCACTAGAGAGAAAAATGATGGTAATGAGAACTTGAGTTTGGACGACAACGAAAAGATAGAAGTGGAGTCGGATGCAGGTTCATTTGTAGAAGAAGACTGGAACGACCCAGAGCAAAACGAGGTACCGAAGTGGATGGAGCCGGATCGACCAACACCACCGGAAACCAGGACTGGCAATCGTAAACGAACAGGTATGAGGTACAATAGGTACGGGGATGACTTCTTGATCGATAAGATACAGCCAGACAAGTTGGGCGATGAACTACTAAGCGCAGGCGAACTGGAAGCCGAAGAGGAATGGCAGGTCATTGACGATGGTGGACATTATCCGCAGGATGATTACTCGACGCCAGAATTGGAGACGGATCTCGAGCAGAGTGAAATAGAAAGGAGGGAGAACACGAACTTGAGGATTCTAGAGTGGATGCGTGATGTCAAAGACGAGAGCCGCGAAGGACAAAGCATTCAGCAAATCGATGTATCAGCAGCAAATTACATGAAGACAGAGGACCCTCTTTTCGGATGGACAGCAACAGACAGGCCACTGGACATCCCCAAGGACAATTCAGACCCGACTACATCGACGGGGACGTCGATAAATATTTTTGTCCGGGGAGTGGGGGTAGGACTTACCCACACCGAAAACTTGATGATAAAGAAGCTCAAGGAAGTGAGGGAAACAAGCGGATTGGAACTGGAGGAAGAAGAACCAGAGCCTACCATAGGAAGGAATTTCAAAACGAAATTCGAAATACCCAATGAATACTCAGAGAACATCATGATAACGGATAGCGACTTCATCCTGTCAAACAGGACCAGCGCGATCTGCATCACGGCGGACATGAGTTTCAAATCAAGATTGGAGGCTGACTTCAAAAGAGAGTACCAGAACGTAGAGTTTCTGTTCAGACAGAGGCCAGGACTGGGAGGCATAGCAGCGCTTCCACCGTCAGTGGCACAAGTCCCGGGCAAATACCTCTGCTTCCTAGTAACGAGAGTCAACGACAGAAACACAATTGATCCCGAACACGTGATATTGGCACTGACAAGACTACGTGACTTCATGATTGAAAGAGGAATAGTGGAGGTCTCGATGCCGGTGTACGACCCAAACAGGGGCAAACTGAGCTCGAGGGAATTGTACGCTATCCTACATGTGGTCTTTGCAGAAACAGAGATAATGGTGCATCTTCACAAGAAGTACTACTTGAGCATCGCCTGAGTCGGGTACATGGAGGTATCAGGTCGGGTGTGAGGGAGGAGTCTTGAGTTAGGTACTGGGGTGCGGCGCAGGTAAAGGGATCTTAAGATGTGATTGGCATGACAATTGAATTTTAAAAGAAAGAATTGATGGTGCTAAAACATAAAATGAATCTGCATGTTCTTAAGGGAAAATCCAATCGAATTGCTTTAAGTGATATGAGAATGATAAGATTTTAACCATATGGGTAGAAGGGGGGTCTCTAGGTTAGGAACGTGACATGCTAAGTTTTAATGAGCTTTCTGTTTTCAGATCAAGTTTGAAAAACAAAGTTGAAAATCCAACTACACTCAAGCGAGTAACAGAAAGAGAGAATCTTGATTGAACACGCGATAATCCGAATCTACAGCAAGTACTTGCAAGAGAACAGTTCCAGGTAATTCTTGAGTTGGTAAGGTAATTCTTGAGTTGGTAAGGTAATTCTTGAGCTGGTTAACATCTACCTACATACATCCCGAAGTTACAAAGAATGGCAGACCGATTCTGGAACTCCGTGCCCGCGGCCCTGAGGAAGCCCACTCTTGATGAGCTATACAGGCGCCTGAGGGACTTGGACTATACCCAAATAGACGAGAGAATGGCGGTGATGCTGAATGCCATCCTCCAGTTGGAGGACCAGGGTGAGTGCAGGGAGTCTGCAACGGAGGCTGTCTTGATGATCGGCTACACCACCGAGGGAATATCGAACCAAGAACAGACCAGATGGTTGTCTTGGAATGTGGATGGAGGAGTAAGGGGTTTTGACTTGGCAAGGAATCCTGGCCTGAATAACAATACCGAATATGGCGCAGGGGAATTCCCACTACCGACTAGGCCAACAGTAAGGTCCACCAGCCAGAGCTCGAGTAGGGTGCCATCGATGTCACGAATGCAACAGACGACCGAGGCATATCCGGATCTAGGTGTTCTAAAGAAAGAGCTCGAGAAGACGCAGAAGGAAAGGAATAAGGCGAACCTCGATCGGGATCAGGCAAATCTGGATCGGGAGAAGGTTCAGCTGGAAAGGGACCAGGCGGTCAATGAGCGAGACCAGGCTCTGAGGTTGCTTGAGATACAAAAAGCTGAGCATCAACAGGATTTAAGGGTGCGGGAGAACGTCGCGAATCGTGATCAATTGAAGTCGGAGTTGGAAAGGATAGAACAGCGACAACGCGAGCTTGACGCACAGAAGGGAGCCAGGTCAAACGAACGAGTGGTGACCAGCTCGAGGCCAGAGTCGCGCATGGAGGTGGATGAAGCTCCCAGGGCTAGAGGACGGTTCAACCTTGACCGCGAGGCCAGAGAACACATGAGTGAAGGGTTGGAGGTCTGGATACCGAATGACGTGACGCCTTCCCTGCGCAACCTAGAGACACAACCTGTACGTCCCCTGATGGATGTGGTGTTACCAGGATATACCCCAACCTCGACCTCGAGTGGCAGTCAGGTGAGCGGCGCCTCATCGCGCCTGAAGGAGCTAGGCGAGAAATTGCAGCAGCAGAGTCGTGAAAGATCGACAAGGCCAGAGCTTCCCCCAACTTGGAGGGAACAGCCGGTCAGGAATGTCGTGATCGCAAGCTATAAGAAGAATACAGAAGGGAACTACCACAGGCACAATCGGCTGGACTGGAGTGCGGAACAGGGAGCCAGGAGGGACTGCTTCCATGACGCAGCCTGGGTGGAGTATCTAGCGCCACCTCGTGTGCCAGAGGGTGCAGTTCACCTAATTATAGGGGATAGCCTGGTGCGGGTGTTGACCCAGATACGGTCACATTGGCAGACAGGAGTCTTGAGTTTCGCTGGAGCTGCCACGCCACAGATGTTGGCAACCCTGGACATGCTAGGGATGACCAAAGTTTACACAGTGACCCTGATGGTTGGGACCAACGACGTGTCAAGGGGAGAAGCGAGGAAAGTAACGAGGTTGTGCGACAAGATGAGCTGCCTTCTTGAGGAACTGAGGATCCAGATGGACCCCATCCTGCTGACGGTATGCACGGTCCCCTACAACATGATGTTTGATCAGCACGCCCTAGAGATGAACCAGAAGGTGCGGAGCCTGAACAAGGTGATCCGAGACATACACCGAAAGAGTGTGCTTCCTCTCAGGCTGTTGGACATAGCAGAACGTATGGAGAAAAAGGGATTCCCTGAAGACACCTCAAAAGATGGAATCCATTTCGATAGGCCAAGGGGAGCGGAGTGGCTGAACGACGTCTTCCAGGAACACATAAACACGCTAGAGGCGGACCTGCTGGAGACAGCCCAATTCACTTTAGGACCACCTCCCAACCCACCATTCCTTGCCTCGAGGGCCTTGGCTGGTCGTTTGGGAGCGAGAGTTGATACTAGAGACAGTTCAAGGAGCAATCAGACCCGATTGCAGAGTGCCACGCCAATGGAGTCGGAGGAGGTAGAGTCATCAACACCTCCGGGCTCGGCGATGTCCTCTGTGGTGGTGGCAGATGGCAGGAGAGAAAAGAAGTCTATGGAGACTGCCCGCTTGAGATATCCTGAGAAGGTGAAGGAACTGGATTTAGAGAGTTTGGAATGCAGACGAGAGTTGGCGGAAACCCTGGGGATCGAACGAGTGTCGCACGAGGATTTGAATAGACATCATTGCGTAGACTGGTTGAAAGCTCACGAGGCGCACTTCTCGAGAGCGAAGCTAATGGAGACCACAGACCTGACTGGAATTCCCACAAAAACGATCATGGGACCCATTAACTACAGGCCTCTCAAGCTGTTGGGGAGTCCTGGACTTATAATAGAACCTCCCAAGCACCGAACTGGCATCGCCAGGATCAGGTTGGCAACCCCGGCGCAGTTAAAGGTGGTAGACAAGCTACTCAATCCGGGGGGAATGGAATTGCCTGATGCCGCTTACGAAGGTCCGAAGTTGGCAGAAGATCCCAGGTACGGGAAGCCCTGTGGTGGCACCCAACTGGCCAAAACTCTGGCAGTTTATGATAGAGCAGATCCAACTGCTGCAAGAGTAGTCATTGTGGCGGGATCGGACTTCGAAGGAACGTCTCCCAAGTTGTTCTGGCCGGAGACTCTGGTATACTCCTTGCCAGGAGCCGAATTGAACCAGATGTTGACTCTAGTGGCGGCAATAAAGTCGGAGATGCCCTGTGAACCTGAGCTGCTATTGTTTGCAGGAATGAATGATCACCTGCACGCGATGGGACTTCTTGAGCGACTGAAGGGCAAGGAGATTCCGACATCAAGGAAGATATGGGAGGCTATTCAGGCGTTATTTGCGGCGATGAATGAGGTACAAGAGAACGTAGCCTCGAGATTTGGGTCTAAGACGAAGGTGGTGTTTACCACATCCCCAGGATACGCAAATATGCCACCCGCCCTACAATTCGTGTACGCGGTCTTGATCCTGATAGCAGAAGGGAGTGAATGGCGGATTCTGATGGCAGCCCCCAATCGAGAGCTGGAGCCATCGAACTTGAGGCTTTACAAATCAGAATTGCCGGCGGCATGGGCTGACATATCTCATGCACTGAGGGGTTTTTACGGACTGGCCGACGTCCTGATTGTATTGGATGAGGTACTCTTGCTAGAGATATCGAACTTTGCTAGACAACTCAAGTTCAACCCAGTCATCGGGGACGACCACCCGGCGATAAACCAGTTGACGGCCAGCCTGTGGTTCCGGAGTATGGATGTGAAAGTCGCAAATTCCACCAGCAGGTCTAGAGGTCCCAGCAACGAGAGAAGAAATGTGGTCGAGACGGAGAAACAGTTAGAATCGATGAAATATCGCCTGACTCAAGAGAATGGCTGGTGGCCATTCCTGACACCAAGGCTGGAGAACGTCACGAATAAAACGAGGGAGGAAGCACCACTCCTCGTGAAACAAATCTGGAGTTTTCTAGAGAAGCAACTGGAGCTAGCTGAAACGAGAGACATGACGGTGGCTAGATTTGTCTCGGCCGCCAATGAAGTGACGATTGGAGGATTTTGGAGAGAGCACGCCAACGGCGAATTGAAGACTAGGAGAGATTACGAGATTCTCAAGTTCTTGAGTCCTTGCTGGGAGAAAGAATTCTTGGCAGGAGTGTTCGGCACCACGGCGACTATCTTCGGAGCCTTCGTACAGGAGATACTGGGCATGTCCATCAGCCTGCTCTTGGCCCTGTATTTGGTTTACCCCAGATACTTGTTCAACATGGGCCCAGCATACATGTTTAGTCGAGGAGTGGAGACACTTCGAGTTGATGGGTATCTGGCACTAGTACTCTTGACCCATGGGGAATTGGTGTCGTTTCATCGGTTAATGGAATATGGAGAACCTCTGTCTATGGGGAGAGTCCACACGAGCATTGAAACCAGCTCCTACAAGTGTGCCGCAGGGTTGAAGACACTGCTGGTGCAATACCTCATGATGCAGAATCGATACATGACGGGTGAAGATGAGAACCCAACCTCGAGAGAAGAATGGGAGAAGGCGAACAGAGGGATGCCTCTGTTGACGGACCTGTGTCTGGCAATGAGGTCGGACCCAATGGGGATAATCCGGGGTCTAGAGGAGGTGGTGACCTGCATCTATGGTCCAGCAGTGACGTACGCGTTTCCAGATCCCCTGGTGATAACGTATCGTCACTCGGTGACGCACTTGAGTCTCATCAGCGTACTGGATGGTACAGCGCTGAATTGGTGTCAGCAGGAGGTGCTCAGGGCGCGTATGAGCAACACGGTACTCTTCGGAAAAGTGAAAGATGCCGAGATGATGGTGTGCAACTTCAGGGGACAAATGCAATGTAGAATGGGAGGCAAGCGAGAGGGCCCCATTGAAATGTATCCAAAGTTTTGGAACCTAAACCCATTGACGGCCGACGGACGAGAAGTCTTGAGAATCCCCGCCTGGAAGGAGTGCTTTGCACTAGTCAAGAGGGAGCTGGAGGCCATAATGGAGAAAGAAATCCTACCAGCCACCATGCCTGAGTTCCCGACAGTCAGGAGGATGACCTTGGGAATGAATAGTCCCTTGGTGGTTCCCTCCATAATGGCGAAGATGATGACGGAGGAAACGCAGAGGCATTTCACGGATGGCTGGGATCCCCTGTTCATCGGCTACACGGCGGCAGTCTACTTCCACACCAGCGAGATGAAGGTAAATTCGTGGACGACGCAAGCGAAAAAGAGTAGAGGTTCGCAGCCCCCTGGATATGAAGTGCGGAAAGTCTTGAGGACTCTTGAGAAGGAAGGACTTGAGAATATGCTACCCATATGGGATGATGGCAGGATGATCGTGATGGAGGGGCACGTCGCATTGGTGGACGAAATGAAATTTGCCACGAGAAAATACAAGGCACCCTATGGCTTGGAACAAGTAGAAGTGACACAGGAGGGAACAGAGCTAGATGCAGCAGGTCAACTGCATGTAGCCCTGACGGAATATAAAAAGCTGGATCCTACGACACCGTCACCACTGTCTGTAGACACGCCTGGAGACAAGAGGAGTGGACCCGTTGAGGATCGATTCAAAAGAATTCTCGAGAGAAGAAGAAATGAATCAGAGGAAGAGAGTATGGATGAAACTCTCAGTGAAGCTGGAGAAGACATGGAGGTGGGGAATACGCCTGAACCAGGGCCATCAGGGGAGGAACTCACCACTCAAGAGCTGTTGAAAGACTTGAGCGAAGAGAATTGGGCAGATACTGCCACCCCACCTCTGAACCCGTCCCCGCGGAAGAACCTAGAGTTGCCATTGGCAGGTGAGACCTTCAATATGGGGATGTTACTCTTGAGCTCGGAGGAAAGGGAGAAGAACACGTTCGAAGGGAACAGGGACATATTCTTGGGATCTCTCGAGGATGACGCTTGGCAGGAGTTCCTGGAGGAATTCAATCGAGAAGTGGGCAGCGAGACGACGCTGGACAAGTTCAAGAAGGAACTGTGGGACGCAGTAGTGAGATTCGGGGAACCGCTCCTGATAGGAACGGGCCTGGATGAGAAAGCAAGAAAAGAGCTGCTGAACAAGCTAGTGGAGCTGAGGAACGCACGATCGAAGACTAGAAAAGAGAAATGTGAGGACAGCTCTACTCTGAAACAAAAAACTGTGGATAAAATGGTTGATGATATAAAAAGGGATAAGGTTGGGACTAGTAATATGATTAAAAGTACTAATATCCTTAAGGCTCGAGCAGGGGGGAGGCAAGAGTTGGAAGGAGTGGATGGAGAGGTCGAATCAATGATGATAGCCACAACACCCTCGAGCAGAGATGTGAAGACTCGCAAGAGGAAGAGAGAAGTGGAAGGATAGGGTAGTCCTTCAGTGGATGCTGTTTCGGAAGGAAACTTGAGAGAGACGGCGCCCATCGTTTTGGCTCGATGCAAGACGGCGGCATACAAGAACAGCTCGGAGCTCAGGAAACCACTTGAAGTAGAAAAGGAAATAGAGGTTTCCGCCAGTTCGACGTCAGAAGAAGACTTCAAGCCTCAGAAGGTAAACGTGAAGAGAGGTTCAACGAACGGACAGGTAGGGGAAGTGGAGATCGGCAAAGAATGGATCTCGAAGGCACATCAGGGCATGGGCAAGCAAGTGACGAGTGATCCATTGGAGAGGAACAAGACGAGGAACACTTCCCGGACGTGGTGGGTGGCCCTCGAAACATTGAAGGAAATGGAGGACTGCTTGAAGAAGTTGGACAGTGGAATAGCTCGCAAGCGACGCAATTGGGCCACCCAGCAAAAAGCCGAGGTTAATAAGATAGAGATGGCAAGTCATCTGAAGAGGTCCTGGCAGAGTTTGTTGAAGGATCATTTTGAAGAGGCGATGAGGACATCCTCATCAGCACCGCCACTGATGGCGAATCCCTTCGTTAGAACTGCGGGACAATTAATGTTCACCTGGAGTCTGGTGGGAATAGAGTTGGAGACATTGACCTCGTATGACAGGCTGAAGTTGGGAAGCAAGAAGCTAGAGGTGTATCAGGCACTGATGCAACACGTGGCCAGGGACAATTCAGGCTTGAGCCTGGCTAGAAGAAAAGATGCCACATGTTTCTTGAGATGGATAATGTCAATGATGTCTGATAGCACCATCCTGGCATGCCACCAGAGAGCAGGTGGAAGTAAAACCATGGAGAAAAGAGTCTCAACGATCATCTTGAACGTATATCAGAGTACAGGAATAGAGAAAGAAGATGGTTCCAGACTATCCTTAGAGAACCATCGAAAGCTGGACGAGGTACGGAGGTTCTCTAATAAGAAGTTCGAGGAAGAACATGATGTTCACCGTAACCTGGCCTCGTCAGAACAGTACTCGAGACTCAGTGAGAAGGGGGAATACCAATATGTGTCTGGAGTGATGGGAATAGCCTACAATCCCTTCTTAGCCTCGGAAGCTGGAGGAGCCCACAGAAACCATGAGGTAGCGGAGCTACTGAAGTTTTGGACAGAAAGAATAATGGAGATAGACGCGGTGGAGAAAGAGGGGCCGAGCCTGGGCCTGATTCTTGAGAAAACACCAGAGGTGATAAGCATACCGCGCTCAAACAAGAGAGTTGAAGTGAACATGGGCGGTGGAAATGGCTTGTTAACTACGAACTTGGGAGTGATATGGAAGCTACTAAGACCCTCCTGGTGTCCACATCCCCATGCGAGTCTAATCGAGGAAACCACCGAGCGAGTGAGGTTAGCACCAACGGAAGATGAAGATCTGGCGAAGTTGAGTGTGCTACATAAGCTAATCACGCCCCAGATGCAAGAGCCAAGCGAAAGGACGAGCGACCCCGGGTCAGCAAAGAAATTGGAGCCGGGTAGCTGTCTGGATTCGACGTGTGGGAACGGAGAGTACATCTGCGATGGACGGTCATGCGTCAGAATACTGTCGTTTCAAAAAGAAGACCTGGTCACTTGGTTCGAAGACATCACAGAAAGGGAGAAAAGTGAAGTGCAAATAATAGCGGAATGTTACGCGAGAACCACGGTGAATATAGCGACAGCTCTCGGATTCTTCTCGAGAATGTGTGGTCTGCAGGCACTGGAGAGACTGGAATCTGAACATCATTTAGTGACGGCGTTGAGCGTAGAATCATGGCCCGGGGTGTTGCAGGTGACTCAAAAACACATCCGGAGCTGGAAGGTTGGTCTTGAGGCGGAAATGGGATTTCCCATGAGCGAAGCTTATGGCTTGCCATTGAACGCGAAATCGCTGATAGGGTCAATGATGGCCAACTTGTGCGGAAGTCACTACCCGCTACACATGGCGATGGTGGAAGTGTCCAGCCAGAGAATACTGGTGGACAAGGCCTTCTCAGTGCCCAAGTGCGTGAGGTTGGCTCGGATGTCGCATCACTCGCACAAGTTGTTGAGAAAAATCAAAGGGACAGTACCAAAAGAATTGAGAGATGACTTAAGCGAAATCTGGGGAGAAGATCTTCTGAAGTTGGAAAGAGAAAACACAAGCGATCACGAGAGACAAAACGTGATCGGGAAACCTGTGGGAAGTACTCCGAACCTGGAAGACAACGACACGATGCACGAGAAAATGATGGAGCTTGAGCCTCTCTTGGAAGCCTCAGGGGAGCGTAATCTCAGGAGCATTGAGATCTCTCATGGGGAATGCCCATGCCACTGTTTGGCACAAACGGTGTGGTATCCAGATCACAAGAACCTTTGCCTGGTGTGGGATGTGGAAGAGATTCGGTCGATCGGACTACCGGATCACCGGCAGAAGGTGACGCTCTTAGTAGTGAGTACGATGTTAGCTCTGATGGATAGAAGAGAATATAACGAAGTATCGGGAGGCGACGACGCCAACGGCTGAGTCAATATACGCGATAGACTACAGCAGGAGACTCGAGTTGTTTGAGACTGCGTGCAAAGTATTCGCCATACCGACGGAAGTCAGGCACGTATGGAGTCGCTTGAGGTACTTTCCATGGTTTCGGGCTACACTGACGTCTTGGTTGTAAATGACAACGAAAGATCACATGAGAAAACATCAAAAAGAGTATCGACAGTTCCAGGCCGAGATTGGGCCGGAAGCTTTCAAGAGACCCCTGCTAACCCATCGTAATGCGATCACGACAGGATGGAAAAGAGTGGGTAAGATGTCTAGAGACAATACCAAAGCGAGGGAGTCGATACTAGAGGAAGACCTGGCGAAGAACGTGAGCTTGAGCCTGCACAACTCCTTTTGCTTGAACCGAGAAGCTAGGGTGAAGGCACTACCCAACCAAGCAAAGAGGTTGCAGGAGCAGAGAGAATGGATGCGATCCTATGAACAGCTGAAGGCTTGGGAGGAGATTGTGATTAGTTCCGATGATGAAGAGGAACTGTTGAGACAGTTTGCCGCATCTAGCACTTCAGGATGCAGTACCTCCAAGGCGAAGAGTACGAGATGAATGGGCAAATCGGATGGATCTTGAGTCTTGAGAGGGAAGGGGGGCTTGAGCGTGGATCCGAGTGAAACTTGGATTCACGAAAAAGAAATTTTAACAAAGCAAATATTGTTACTAATATACTATATTTATTATATAAATCGAAATGCTGCATGACAATTTCCTGATTGAATAGGACAAAAGAGATTTTAAAATCATTGGCTTGAAAAGCGAAAATTCAAGGGTGCAGGTGTATGCAGATTTTGGTTGCTGTTTAGCAATAGTGTGAAAATTTTAAATGGCTGTGAATTTTGGGGTGTAGATAAGCTTAAATCTGCTGCAAACTTCTGTAAATGACCACTGGCACTGTATCTTGAGCAACACTCGGTTTTTCTGGGACTCACTGGCAGAAGACAGCGCGCGATGAGGACATCGATCTCGAGTCCGGGGAGTATGTGCCAGTCGGTCATATTTGGAAGTTTGACCTTGAGAGAAGCAAAAAAAACACTTGATTTTGGAGTGAAACTTAATTTTTCAAAATTTCGAATGGAACCTGTCATGCACGATTTTCTCGCGAGAACTGAAAATCAGAAAAAGAAGTTAGAACAATTTCAGAACGATTGAGACACACACGCGGGAAAGTTGTAAGAAAAAGCAGTAGGAAATTGCTATTCGCAATTTCCATCACTATAATAATCGAGAGTAGAGCTGTCCCATCTGTGACAGAGACGAGAGCATTCCCTCGAATTGGATTATAGCGACTGGAGTATTATTCGGAACTGGACTAGAGTGAACCTTCGGTGGAAAGGTGGACAACTTGAGTGTCCTAATGGTTCACAAGAAAACTATTGTCTGGAGTATAAACTCGTTCTCATTGTTAAAACTACAAAACATTAGACTCATTTAGTTACGTTATTTAATTCTTGAGTTAACTACCGACTGGATTATTTCCCACTTCTTGAGCGTGCTACTATGTGAGTACAAATTTAAATTCCTAGAGTGTGTTTTATAATTGTTATGTTGAGGTAAGGCGAGTTTTAGGTTGATCCATCTGAAATGGATCAAAGTTCCACTGTCTAATAAAAAAGCAACTTAACGGATTGTTCCAACCCGGTTTTTAACGGCGTTCATGTATTTTGGGTATCTAGAGACCTAAGTATGGGGACGTTTCTAATTCTAGAGTGGGGGGATATTTTAGTAGTAGCCTTTAAGCTGTAACGGGTCGTAGTCTCATGTCACAAACGAACCGAACTGGCTCCGACCGTTCTTGAGGTAGAAAAACACAAGAGATGGTGTCCCTGACCCTTGAGCCAGTGGTTATAGGGCCTATTTTTCTTAAGCCTCATGTGTGACTGCAGTAGACGAATGTTACATATATTACTATTGTTTTTGTTCAGTAGATAAAAATCATCATCTCCATCAAAGATGGATCAACCCTTTCCCTCACTCCTAGCTTCTTTTTCTCTGAAAATGAATCTAGATGCTAATTAAGTTTAACTCAGGGCATGACCAGGAAGCTAAAAGTTTATATCGAACAGTTTGAGTTCCGAGCCCGAGACCCCTCCGGATTCTGGAATCCGTGGAAATATCACTCCTGCTTCTTTACTGAAGGCTAGACACGCCGTCCCATCACCCTTTCTTTTTCTCTTGTTCTACGTTGTAAAGATTGTAACAGCACAATCGTTACAACTCGGAATGGTTCCTGAAAATCTCCAATTACAATTTCAATCTGTTGTCGTTTTCACGTAGTTGTTTTCACTGCGACTATTGTTGTTGTGTTTCGCCGTTTCAGTCAGTGCGAAATAATAAAAGGTTACGTGTCGTTCATGTCCAAAATGAAATTTTAAAAATTAGCATATCAGTTGTAACTAACCCTTCCCGATTTGTCCAATCGTTGAAATAACGTCGCTAATTCTTTAAAATCATCAATCTTCCCAGTTCGACGTTCTTTTTTCTGATCGAAAATATTCGATTGCGAAGCTGCATTTTCGTACATTCTGGTCGCATGTCACGTGATGAAGGGACTGACCTTCTGATTACCCCTAAAAAAGTTCAGCTTTTTTTTGTTCAAGCACTTGATGTTATACTATTAGAAATCACCTGGCCATCAATGTGGAACTTCTCTATCTTACACTTAATCAGAAGTCACAATGAACCAAGGACATGGAAAACTAACGACCGATATGTTTTTTGACCAATTTTTTCTCTTGGAGCGTATTGTTTTAATTTTTTTGTACCCCTTAAAAATTATTCCCATCTAAGAAAATTATTTTATAAACCTTGAGCAACATCGGTTCAGGCAAAATCAAAGCACCGTTACTCAAATGCTACCTTATTTTGATGTGGTCGGTAGCAACATCGATTCCAATATTCTTGGTGTTTCTGTCGTTCGATTGAAATGAAATTGTTGATTCCCTGACAAAACCATATCTTGTTAATGAAACTTCGAAAGCTCGGTTTCGGCAAAAATTGACAGTATACAAAGTTTTGAGATAAACTGATCTATTTGGCTATTCAGTTATTTAGGTTTCCGGCGTCTCACAAGGAAGTGTTTTGGGATCCCCATTTTCCATTTCATTCATAAATGTTTTTTTCGTGTCATGTTTCAAACAAAAAGAGTTTTTTCTACTGCGATGGCTTGAAATCGGACTCCTGTTTTGGTCCTCAATCAGTTTAGTTCGATGTAAGTAGATTATCAGAGTGTGCGATGTGCCAGTCGGTCATATTAAAGAAATGCTTGGTTCAAATGGGGTTTTTTAAATTTTTAAATTGGACTTGTCATGATCAGCTTCCTCGCAGTAACTGGAAATCAAAAGCCGAAAATCAAAACAACTGGATTTATAATTGGGGGAAATGCGATCGAAAAAACAACGTTGAGTACAAATGTTATTCGCATACTGAATTTTTTTTAAGGGTTTTTAAAACCCAGTAACGTAAACTAATAGTTTCATAGGTTCTCAACCCTGTGTTGAATGGTTTTCTCCTGTTTTAGGCAAGGTTTATTGGTTACAGATATCGATTATCAGAAAATCGGAAATATTTATAAAATCGGATCATATATGAGACAGTACTTTGATTTCAGATATCCAATTCAGCTAAATTTGATGTCAGATATCTGGATTATTCTGAGAAAAAAAATTAATTTAAACGAAAAGTTGTTTAAAATTATTTTAATTATCTTTGAACTGGGTTTTTGTCTATTAGTTTGGCTAATAAATTGAGGTTAGAAAGAATTATTATTTTTTGAAACTAACATTTTTCTATCAATTCAGAGAGAATTTTCCAAAGTTAAATTCTAATTGATATATTCTATCCCATAAATATCTGTTTTTTTTATGATCCTCTAATTCTCTGTCACCTTGTATCTCACTTTCTACGAATTTCTTATCTTGCCATTGCCAATATCCGGCCTTTTTATTTGATAGATTTCCCATATGGTACTCTCTTTCACTCCCGGTGCTATCTTGGTTTCATGCTTCAGTTGTTGTTTTCAAAGCAGTAGAAGTCCAAAATAGTTACATACAGTTTTCAGTTAATAGATAAATATCAGGTATCAAGTGGAGGAAATAGGCCAGTAAGATAATGAGATACAGATAGTCAGAAAGTCATATCCGAGAACCCCGGTTTTGGGTATGCAGATGCGTAGTCATGAGTCGTGCTTTTTGCTATCTAGCCGGTGGAAGTGATAGCTTTCGACTTTCAATATCACCAGCGCATAAAAGAAGGAGCATAGAAATGTTATAAAACGACAACTTTGATCTGAGTTTAAACTTGCGTGACCGCAGTTCTTGTCGTGATTGTGGATCAGGTTTCTCGCGAGCCAGCAGCAGCATGTGAGTAGATCCAACAGGGCTGTGACCCCTCCTACGTTAGGCATGCAATTGTTTGCCTCTTTCTTCTCGACCGTGTTTCTGGTTTTAGCTTTCAACCGTGTGCAGAACGGTCACAGCCCTGTTGGATCTACTCACATGCTGCTGGCTCGCGAGAAACCTGATCCACAATCACGACAAGAACTGCGGTCACGCAAGTTTAAACTCAGATCAAAGTTGTCGTTTTATAACATTTCTATGCTCCTTCTTTTATGCGCTGGTGATATTGAAAGTAATCCTGGCCCGGATTAACGCTGCGGAGATCTTAGTCGGGTCGTCTGTGGCCATCTCGGACCTAACCTCCGGTATCTATGATGCTTCTATCCTCAAAGTTGACAACGATCGCTTCTTTGCTCACTTTCGTGGTTGGAATAAAAGCTATGACTCCTGGGTCAACCTTGATCAAATTTTCCGGCTCCCTGATGGTTATGTTCCGATAGGCCGGAATTCTCGCGGTCCTATTTGCCTTCTCGCGCCTCCTGTCTCCAGCCCTATCTCTGTCGCTTTAACGAGTTCTCCTTCTCGGGATGCTCCTGTTAGCTCTGGCCTCTCTCAAGGGATGTCAAGTATGACGATCTCGGCTGAGCTCGCCGTAAGCGCTGTGCCGGATCTTTCTGACGTCATGTCTTCCAGAGTTGACACTGTCCGGTTCGTTCCAATTTCTCTTCGTAACGAGTGGTCTGAGGTTGTTGGTCACGCCCTTGACAACTGCGCCACCGCTCCGGACAATCTGAAAAACTGGACTCGGTTGCTCATGCTCCCCAAATGTATCTTGAAAGCCCCTCGCCGCGGAGGCAAGTCTCACGCCGCTAATAACTGCAGAGACATTCGCCAAAGAATCAAGTCCTGGAAGGAGGGCAATATCTCGGACCTCTGGTCTAACGCTACCAAAAGACCTAAAGAGCGAACGAACAAAAACAGCAAACCTTCTCTTGACTTTAATGTCCGCAGAGCCAAAGAGCTAGCAGGCCTCGGTCAGTTCGGCAGAGCAGCTAAAGCCCTGTGTTCCGATGGCCTCGTGTCCAAAAGTGACGAGTCGCTAAAGGACCTTCGCAGTCTTCATCCTTCCGCTGACCCTCTTGTCTTTTCTGGCCGGGATGAATCCCCTCTTGCCTACCAATTCGAATCTGAGTTCGTTCATAAGTCTCTCAAAAGTTTCCCGAGCGGCACTGCTGCCGGTCCTTCGCGCTGGTTTCCTGAGCACTTTGTTCACGCCGTTGAGTGCCCCACTCCTCAGACTGCTGCCAGAACGTTAGAGTCTCTCAACAGGGTTGTTAATATCCTCGCTGCCGGGCAAGCCCCTTCTAGTCTCTCTCCGTGGCTGTGCAGTGCGAATCTCTTTGCCACCGCTAAACCCAAGGGTGGTGTCAGGCCTATTGCGGTCGGCGAAGTGCTCCGAAGGCTCACTGCTAAATGCCTTGCTAAAGCCGCCAACGCTGAAGCTCGTGATTTTCTGTGTCCTCACCAGCTTGGAGTCGCTACCAGTGGTGGCTCGGAAGCCATCGTCCACGCTACTAAAATGACAGTCAAAAAGTGCTCGGAACATGGTCACCAGGGCGTCTTAACAGTGGATTTTGAGAACGCTTTCAACACGCTAGACCGCACCGAGATCCTCCTTCAAGTTCGCAACCGTCTTCCCGGTCTCTCCGCCTTTGTTGAGTTTACCTACGGTCACCACAGTCATCTGCTGTTCGAGGATGTCATTCTCAACAGCGAGAAAGGAGTTCAACAGGGGGATCCGCTAGGGCCTCTCATTTTTGCGGTCACCCTGCACTCTCTTGTCGAATCTCTCAAGTCGAAAGTCCCCGGTCTCACCCTCAACTGCTGGTACCTTAATGATGGTATTTGTGCCGGCGACGAAGACTCCTTGCTCAAGGCTCTCGAACTCATCACTTCCACCGGCTTGCATCTCGGCCTCAATGTCAAGCACAGTAAGTGTGAGCTGTGGGCCCCTGTGGAATTCTCCTCCATCCCCGTTTCTATCCCGAGAGCAGCGTCTAATGGCTTCGAGCTTCTTGGCGCCCCCATTGGTGATACTGAGTTCTCAGTTAAAGTCCTGGACAAATGCATCTCGAAGGCCACCAAATGTCTTGAAAAGTTACCTCTTCTTGATGACCCCCAGCTCTCACTTGGCATCACTCGCACTTGCCTTGCTGCTCCCAAGCTGACGTACTCTCTTCGCACTCAGCCGCCCTCTCAGCCTGTCGCAGCTTCCCTGCAAGTTTTTGATGAACTCCTCCGCGATGCTCTTTCTGTCATAGTTGGCTCACCTGTTCCTGATCTTGCCTGGTCCCAGTCTTCCCTGCCTATCAAAGATGGCGGACTTGGCATCCGGCAAGCTCGCGACCAACACATCCCTGCCTTCCTAGGGTCTTCGTGTCAGTCAGCTCATTTGGTCTCGTTTCTTACCGAATGCGACATCACTGATACGCCGGAGTTCCTGCGTGCCTCGAACGACTTCCGTGAACAGTCTGGAAGCGTTAACACTCCCGGTTTTACTCAAGAAGCTTTCCAAGAGAAACTCGATAAGGCCACCTACAACGCTTTCTTCTCGTCTCTTCCCGATTCCCGCGAGCAAGCTCGTCTTCAGTCGCTCTCTCTGCCTTACGCCGGCGCTTGGCTTACCGCAGTCCCCATTAAAGGTCTTGGCCTGCACCTGCTACCTGCTGAGTTCCAAGCTGCTGTCAGATACCGCCTTGGTCTTCCTGTGTTCGCGTCTGCTCGTAGGTGCCCCGCGTGTCCGTCTGGCATTCTGGACGTCCTCGGGGACCACGCTGTCGCTTGTGGGGGGAGTGGTGGCCGGATCTCCCGTCACGACAGGCTACGGGACATTATTTTCAATGCTACCTCGGCAGCCTCTTTAGCCCCCATCAAGGAGCAACGGAACCTCATCCCTGGAGAACGGTCCAAACCCGGCGATATTTTTATCCCTACTTGGAGCGCTGGTCGCCCAGCTGCTCTCGACGTCACCGTGACATCCCCGCTGCAGTTATCTCTTCTCTCTCGTGCGGCGGAGACCCCCGGGGCGTCCCTGGAAGTTGCTGAGGACCGCAAATTTTCGAAACACGAGAAAAACTGTGAGGAACAAGGAATCAGTTTTTTTCCCGTTAGCAGTCGAAACGCTCGGGGGTTGGTCCGCTTTAGCTATCAAAACCCTCAAGTCAGTTGCTATCCTCGCTGATGCCAGACGTTCTGGTTCACGTGACGCTCGTGTTGCCCCAGTTCGCCTTCTCCAGAGCCTCTCAGTGTGCCTCATGAGAGGAAACGCCACTATGATTGTCAGCCGGGCCATCTAGTCTTGTGCAGTTTATTACGTTTTTTTTTTTTTTTTTTTGCCTTCCCAATTCTGGTGCTCCTTTGTTCCTTTTAAGTTCTGTATTTAAGTTTAGTTGGCTTCTACTTTTTATATTATCGCGTCAGTATCCAACGGTGCTACTTTTTCTTTTGAGAGTTTCTGTAAATTTCAATTTCTGTTATTAATTTGAATATCATTTTTATATTAGTTTTTTAATTAATTTTTTGTATTTGCCTATGAATTAGAGTCACCAAGATTCACCCTTGATCAACTCATCACCTGAAACAGTTATTGTTCCCAAGAACTTGACCTGACTCTAAAATCAAGCTTGATGTACTAACGTTTTTCTGGAATGCTTGAGGCATTCTGGAAGGTTCTTTTTTATCAAATCCAAGACTCTAAGCGGTTTTGCAACTTTGCTTCGAAGTGTCGCGTCCTATTCAAATTCTTTGGAACAAGTACGGTTTCAGTCGAACCTTTGAGACTTTTTATTCATAGGCAAGTACAAAAATTGCCACTTCTTTTTTGTTCAACAAACAGAAATTTTGTTACTCAGAAAAGTACTTGGTAAAACAAACTCGTCAGATATGGGCGAGTTGAGTTTAAGCGCTAGAAAAGTTTAAATGTGATGATATTTTCTTTGTACGCGCGCACAGATTCACACATGTAGACACTTTGACGTATTTAAGCGCAGTATCAGGAATTTACTCTGAAAAGTGCCTGTTTTCAATGTACACTTTGGACAACATTTCCTTCGATATTCATTTAAATTTTTACATTGACCGAGAGCAAATGATCCGAGCTACCATGTATGAAAGTATCAATATTTGGTTTGAATGACTTACTAATTTAATCCGGATCTGAAAATGCCAGTTTCCTCATCTGCATTTAGTTGTTTATTCTTCGCGTGAAAAAGTAAGAAACATTTGAAATCAGTAGTTTTCAAACTGATTGTTTCCATTTTCTCTCTGAAAATGTTTCGCGTCGCATGAAGAATTTTTCTACTCCGCTTAATCAAGAAAGACTTCACTACGATGCAAAACTTAGTGCAGATGAGGAAAACTGACATTTTCAGACCCAGATTAGTTGGTAAGTCATTGAAACCAAATATTGATACTTTCAAAGATGGTAGCTCTGATCATGTGCCCTTGGTCAATGTAAAATTTTACTGAATTTCGAAGTAAAGGTCTAAAATGTACATTGAACTCTCGAAGAGGCAGAGTCGGCCCTCCCTAATATTCGTCTCTATTTAATGAAAATATGTTCTCAAACGTATAGCTTGAAATATTTTTTAAATCGGAATTGACAGATGTTCAATTGCTAAAATTGCGAGCGACCAAATTTGCCTAGTGGTGTTTTATGTCGCATTCACTGATCAGCATTAGGACCTCTAGTCATACTGATTTTTTTTAAAAAAAGCTAGTCTTTTGTAAATATTTGAAGTTTTTTTTTATAAGATTTTATTAAAATAGATTTATCATGACCTCGATGTTTTTAAACTGAGTATGTGATACCTTTAAATTTTCAAATAATGTAATTTCCATTGATCAAATGGAAGTCCTCTGTGATGAGACTGGTTCTTGTGATAGAAATCAGTGCGATCTGCAAACTCGGCCTCTGCCACACTGTTGAATGATGCTGTGTTTGTGTTCTGCAATTGAGGTGACCATAATCCCTCCGGAGGGCTCGCTGGATGAAGGACTTGATCCACTATTAGCTTCGACTGTTGCGATTGGCTCAGGTGAACACTAAGCTGGGCACTTCGAACGAACTGAAGCTCAAATAGAATGTCCTTTATTGTTTTTAGTAGTTCAGGCACTAAAATACAAACAGGAAAATTTCTAGAAAATATAATTATGCGACTTACTATGAAAGCAAGAAATAGTAAACCAATTGATTTGCTCTGCATATCCTGGCTTCTAATCCAGTGCTCTGCTGAAATTTCGCTGAACAAAGCAATTTTTGTTTTCTAATAGTTGGAAGCATTTTGATCAAGCTTAATGGGCGATGAACAGCTTGCCCTTTAAAAAAATTTCAAGATCATGATATGAATTCAAGACAAGGTTAACAGTATCTTACGCAAATTGACAATGCCTCCCATACTCCTCTGTTCTTGCTCAGTTAGGTGCAGATGATTGAGTCGCGACAACTCCACAACAGAGTCATACGGTGATGTCATTCGGGACAGTGACACGAACTTGTCCTGGAGTTCCTTCTTTTCATGGGCTGTGAGACCATCCAACAATTCATGCGCACATGTAGCAATTCGGGAATAAAGGTGAAGCCACTGCTGCACCAGAACTCTGCGAGTAACAAAAGCCGATAAATAAAGCCTTTCAGTTCCCATAAGTGTTCCTCATTGTTCCGACCATTGAAAATGGGGAGGAACTTTGTATTCGGGTGTGTATTAGTTTTTTTTCCTGGCATATAAGGTACGACAAATAATCATCGGAGTGGGTCGAGTGATATATCAAATAAAAGAATTTTTTGTCGTGACATTAAAAAAATCCCAGTTTCGAGAAAAATCGGTGTTTTGAATATTTTTTGTCTAATTTCAAGCAAATAAAGCGAGCGCCCAGGTTTGTAATATGCTTATAATAATTAGTTTGGTTATTTTGAAACTTTTAAAACTAACTTTTATTTAAAAGTGAAATTATTTATCGAGTATTTTTAAGAGTCTTGGGAATAAAAGTTTAAGAAATTTTTTGTTTTTAATAAATTTTGTCTTTATTTTGGAAAAATAATGTCAAATATCCTTACTTTTTATCATCAAAGATCTAGGCTTTCGTTCAGATTCTCTCACCCGTCAAATTCAAAAGACCACACCATTTGAAAAAAGCCCCTGTAGTTTGGCTGGAATATTCTGTGCTAATTGCACAGCAACTGGCTATCCTTGTTTCGTCTTTATTTGCTTTTTGGTCTTTCTTTTTTCATTCTCTCTTAGGCCTTGCCTTTTTGGGGAATTTCGATGTCATGCTTTTTGCGGTAGCCGGGTCACACTTGAGGAGGCTGATGACACTTCAACCCTTCCAACAATGATTGAACTGGGATTCAAACCCATGGTTTACGTGTTAAAGGCCGACATCACGGGCGCTGTCCCAATAACTTCAATTACCTTTATATACAGGAACAAAACTTCCTCGAAACAAAAAGATTCAATGTGAGAATTTTTTGAATCTTAGAATAGATATACGAGATTTTCAATTACGGCGATACAATTAAAATTAAGTTCAACAAATTACACGAAAAATACAACGCTGGTTTAATTTATTCGGACAAATCGAACAAAACTCATAAAGTTAGGTTTCCTCAAGTTGGGTTAATGTCTGGCTAAATTAGACGAAGACAAATTTTGCTAAATTTTTAACAACTAGAAAAAGAATGTTTTCGTTCGATTAGTTTGTTTAGAAGTTACGCAAAATTACCGAGTCAATTGTGGCAAGAAAGAAATCAAAGTTAGTCTACTCAGCCCAAAAGAGTTTAGGAACGACGGTTAAATAAATTTTTTATACAGTGGTTCATTTTTGGTTTGAAAATAAACTGTGTTTTCAGACGTTATACCCCTGATTAAAAAGTTTGTAGTTTTTTAAAAGAAAAATGGGCCCTGCGGTTTTCTTCATGTGAAAACAATTTTATCAGAATAGTATGAGTTGCATGCGCAATCGATCTTTAATTGCGCTTGTGATTACTAAGTGTTATCATATAATGAACGTTTTGTGATTAATTTGATTGTAAAAGAAAATTTAAAACTTGTTTTTGTTTGTCTTCTGAACTCAGTGAATATCGACTAAGGAATATTGACTATGGCTATGATGTGAATAAGTTTAAGCTTGCCTTTCTGAAGATCCGTCTGTCAGATATGAGTCTTGGAATCTTGCTACATCATCCACACATTTGAAGTATGTAGGTGATCCACCCATGTAGTGTTGTTGAAGTTGCAGACTCTTCAGAAAGTGGAAAATCTGGCGCGAAAATGTGTTCCATTCCAGTTCTAACTCTTTCGACTTTTCTCTCAATGAGTTTATGAAAGTTAAACTATCGGCCATTTTGGTTCGATTTTTTTCGACGTTTTGTGTGTCAAATAAAAGATAGCTTCAATGTTTAATTCAGTTTTCTTTGCATATCTCAGCAGAAAATGTTCGTTCGATTGGATTTTGCTGGCCAGAAAATTACAATGAACGCGATAGAGTAGATTTTAAAATCACTTGAGTACTCAAGTAGAATCAAGCTAAATCAAATTCAATTTATTTTCTCATCAAAACTAACCATAGACAGAAGTACATGTAGACAGTACATTATCACAAGATCTGTTATGAAGACCGGAATGATTTACACGTTAATTAAAGATTTCAAAAAGTTCTTAAAATCGCATTGTTTTTGGTTTCAAGCAGAAAGATTATCTGAAATCAAAGCCAGTTCTCAGAGTATTGCGAGCAATAATCAAAACTAAGCATAAATTTTATTGACGATTATGTGTGTTTGTTCCGACTTCCTCACCAAGGCAGAAAGGATTTTCGAAAGGTGCCCCTCCCTCCAATAATTGTATAAAAAATAATCTGGTTAAGTGTGCCATGGTGAAGTACCTTTTAAGTGCAATATCCGGGTTTCAAAAACTCAAACCTCAGGTTTCAAAAAAAAGTTTCCAAGAGAAAAAGCCGTCTGATTATATTCGTTATTCAGACTTTATCCTTGAGTGATTTGTCTGAGTGGATGAAATTGAGCGTTTCTTAATGAGTGATTTTTTAAAACATTTTTTGTAACTGACTAAATACATGTTGAATAATTGTGAACAAGGTTTTGGTGCCCAAAATTATTACTTCAAATATTGGGAAACGTTTTTACTTTCAAAATTATCAACAATGTGCGCTACTTGGTAATCAGATTCTGTTGCGGATTTTTTTAAAACGTCCGTAGTCAAAATAAAACGCGTAGTTAACAATTGCAATTTTGGTTCAACTTTTCAGACTCGATGCACTAAGTTCAATTTATAATCTAGTATCCATGTTTGGAGTGAACATGAATGATACTAGTTCCGGGTCCTTCATCAAAACCGAAGCTGGACTGGACAACACCGGAACCCTCCTGGACGAACCCACAAACGAAGGCCAACAGCTACTGGACACTTTCTGGCAGCGATGTATGGAAGATTGTGTCAATTTAAACCCAAACACTGAATTCAAAGTACAAGAACTGCCTTTGGCCAGAATCAAGAAAATCATGAAGCTGGACGAAGATGTTAAAATGATTTCAGCCGAAGCTCCGATTATTTTTGCCAAAGCGTGTGAGCTGTTTGTAGCTGAATTAACAACAAGGGCGTGGATACACACAGAAGAAAGTAAAAGAAGAACTCTTCAGAAAACTGATGTAGCTATGGCAGTGTCCAAGTATGACATGTTTGACTTTTTGATCGACATCGTGCCTAGAGATGAGATAAAAGCAACACAGAAAACGAAAGGAACTAATATAACAGGAGGAGACCAAGTGCAATATCTGGTGCAGCTGCCTGCCTCTGCCTTGAATGGATCTAGTGGTGGACAGCCGATCACTCTAAATTTCGGTAACTTTTATTTGCAAAGTTTTTTTCGTTGAAAATAGTCTGGAGACGAGCAATCCAAAGTTGAAGTGCTATTTGGTGCGGGTTGCTGTACTTATTTTTTTGGCAATGAGCATCAATATTCTCAGTTTAAGCGCTTTGTGGTGTTTCTGTATATGTTTCTTTGTGAGCCAGTGTAATTTAAATAGGGCACAAGACTTTTTCCCGTTAAAAACTTTCATAAAAATTTCATAAAAACGTTCAGCTTCTTTTTCCGTTAACAATTTTCCTACAAGTTTGTAAGAAACGTGCATGAGGTTCATATTGCATGGTTCATTTGATTACTTGGTTCATTTTAAACACTTTTGAATGAAATTTTTCTTTAAAAATGTTTGATTTTTCGGTTTTGTTGTTTCTATTCCAATTTTTGTCGGCTAATTTTCCTTTTTCTGTAGAAAATATAAATTCCAGCAGTATCATCTAGTAGAGTTAGGGCCTCACAAATAAGACTAAGCGGAGCTCAATGCATGCTAACTTAATTTTGGAAAAAAGTCATATTTTAATTTAGAATTAGTGTTTTCCGTTCAATTTGTATCGGCTTATTTTTCATTTAAATTGTCAGCTCTTTTATAGTGTGGCGTTTTCAGCCTAAAATTTTACGTTCAATGAAATTCGTTGCGATTGGCAAGAAAAGATCTAGTTTTTGTCTGTTTACATGCTGTTGCATGTATGGGTAATTGTTCGAGATTTATGTTTCAATAATTTTAAAATTATTTCAACTTATTTCAAAAAGAGTTTTGTTTCATTTTCTTTCATTTCTTTTTTAGTTACAAAGAATAAGTTTATACAAAGTTAGTTTTTCTTTGAATTTTTTCTTAAGTTTTGCACATAGTTGTATCGACTTGTCTCAATTTGTGGTCACTAACCTGCAATGCTGTTGTTGAGTTGTAGCGCAAGTGTTGTGAGAAATATTGATGTCAAATTCAAAGATGTTTTGAAATTTTTTCATTTGGCTGGCTAATATTGTTTACCAACGCTGCTGAAAAATAAACAGACATGATCTTGGTGGGAGCCGAAACTTCATTCGTGGCTGATTTTAACTTGTGGTAGACGTTTCGAACCATTTTATCTTACTGAACTGCTGTTTTTGAACAAAAGTTGATCGGTAATTTGAAAACCAGTTTATTTATTTTGGATTGTATGTCAGTCAGTATAGTTTTTCATTGATTTGTTCAATAGGTAAAATAAGTCAACTGGCCGGCGGAAAATTGGGAAAAAATCATGTGCGCAAGCCAAGCCACATACATACGAAATTTACTGGTGTTTTTGGTGTTTTTATACTTTCCAATTTAGTTGGGTTGCTTTTAGTTAATTACCTTCCAAATAATTGCATGCAATTTTTTTATGAACGAAAAAGCGTGCGTTTGTCGACAAGTTGTGTTTGTGCATTTGAAAGCTCATTTTGCGGCCTTTTCGCATATATTTGAGAATATGCAGCTTTGCCTCTGTGTAAAAAAATTCGTTGCTATCACAATATTTTTTCGTGCTTCTCGTAATTAGAAAAAAAATCAATGAATGGGGAGGATAAGGTCTTAAAATATTGTTTATCTGATTGCTTGTTTTTGTGAAAAATCTTATTTTCCTTGCTTCAAACTGAGCCTTCATTAATCATAAAAGTGGAAGAAAAAGGTTGATATTCATTCTGAATACTACTTTCAGTTAATTTATTTTTTCTTCTTTGTCTAATTTCTGAAAGTAACAGTTGTTAACGTATTTCAAGTGCTACGGAGCTCTGCTTCGCCTGTGTAAAATTATTGGTTTGCCACTCTCGCTAGATTGGTGCGGAACTATGACGTTGGGTGGATTTTTTTCTTCCAGTTGTGACAACATCGATGAGTCAGGTATCGTTTAAGCTCTTCAGACTCAAATTTGCTGAAGAGCTTGATATTTTCTATTCTCGAAGCAAAAAATGTATAATTTTCTATGGTGAAACATTTCGAATTCCAAAGCAAAATTACTTGATTAATATACTCCAAAAATTTTATAATTTCAAGCTGAATCAGCTGCAGCTTTATTGCCTTCAACTTTTTTTAAGAGCTTTTTTAAATTACTTATGTTTTAAAATTTTGATTTCGTTAGCTATGACAACTGTGGTCAGAACATTCTGTCCTACATTCACAGCAACCGACAACTCTTGTAACTTAAAATGTCTTACAAATACCTGATCTTGTAGCTGGAAGCGTCAAAAAGTTCACTAAACTATGTTCCAGGAGGCCAACAAATACTAATCAACACTTCAGAAGAAGGGCAGAATGGAACAAATAATGACGTCACTCAACTTGTCAACAACAACCAACAGCTGTTACAAATCCCAATGAGTCAAGTCATGTACCAGAACAACTCAAATGGCTCCTCTGAACTCGAAGATTCATCAGCGGGAGTTCAAAACCAGATGCAGCATATGGGGTCAAGTCAGGACGGGGGTCAAGGTCAAATGATGATGCAGACGCAAGGAGGCTCTACAAACTTTTACTGCCAAGAAGGCTCTGATATGTAGAAAGAATAATGCCTTCGGATTGGTCTTGAAGTTAAAGTAGCGGATTTGAATGCTTCTCTGAAAAAAAAACAAGATTTATCCAAAAACTAATAATATGACTCTACTTGGCTTGGAATTCTAGCTATAGGCGAGTTTTTAATTTGCTGTTTAAAATCTTGACCCAGTCAAATCTCACTGTTTGATCACTGTTGGCTGTAATTGTTCTGTAGTTTTTCTAAATTAGTTCGTACATGGGTTAATATATTTTGAAATTCATCTTGCTGATTCAAGTGGCTGGTTTTCAGAATGTAATTTCTTTTTCTATCTCTATTTTTATTTAATGTAGAAAAATTGATAATTGATTTTAGCTGATTTGTTTTTTACTGGTCAGTGTGGGTTGAAATTAAGCTTCAGGAAATTGGCAATGAAAGCTGAACTAAGCAATAAAGCAAACTTTTGCGAGTGATACAGTCTCTCATTTGGTCGAATTGAACGGTGCTGCAATTTGATCATCTTTGAATTGAGCTAATAATTCCTTTGCGCAGATATAATTTAACCTTTTTTTTCTCGAAAGGGAAATCTTGCTCCTACCTACAAAAATGATCTCACAGCATGGTTGACCTGATTTTCCCAAGTGTTTGATAAAAGACGGTTTTTTCTTGCAGCTTGCAATGATTTTATTTGATCCCTGAACTGTTTTTCAGATATGAATAATACCAGAGTTATAAATTTCTCTAAAAGAGGTGCACAAGTTGTATCAACATGTTTGAAAAATGTTCGATTGAGTCATAATTTAAAGAAGCTTATTAAAGAATACTCAAAAGCCGCTTCAACTGAGAATGAGGAGGTTATTCGTCCTGTTTTGAAAGATATTCAGTATAGTTTTTCTGATCCGAGTAAGCTTAAAGTAGTGAATGTTTCCTGGGATCTCAGTCCTGCGCAGATGATTGAGACAATTACACGGTGAGTTCTATAAATTACCTGTTTGTATGTGACTTGAGGTCTTTCGAAAGTTTTTTCACTAATTTAAATGCACGACCGGAAGTTTGATAAACTTTTGGGGATAGCTGAAGTGACATTTGTTTTTCTGAAAAATTAGTAACCGTGGTTCGGCCTCAGTTGTAAGTGGAGTGAGTCTGATGTGTAACCTATAAACCAACCATATACCTTAGTTTGCATAACTATACCTTTTTCTTATAACAAAAGATTTTTTTAACCTGGAATTCAAGAGTCATTGAACATAGTTCAGACACTCATAGTATGAAGCGATGATTTTTTTCTAAGTTTTTATTCGGAAAAGTCTTAGATTTGTTCAGGCTTAATTTTTTTTTCTGAGGTTTGATTTTTGGGTTTATTTCCTTTGTTAAAAGTAAGGCAAACTCCACTATCGAACAGTAAAATTGTAAAGGTCACTTAAAACGTGATCGACTTCTACCTTCGAAAATGGAATTTGCCTTCGAAAATGGAATTTGATCTAGTTTTCTTAAATTTGGTTAATTCTATCAAAAAAGTGTTAGTCGTAAGTTTTTCTAGAAATTCCAAGACCTCTAAAGCCATATTTTTTTCTTGCAAATTCGAAAGTTTTTTTTCGGTTTACTTGAGCTCATTGACTTTTTTCCAACTGTGTGTTGGCTATGTTATTGTATACCATTTGTTGACTATCACAATGCGTTCATTATGCACTGAAGAAGTTATATTCCAAAGGGAATAAAAGACTGATTGTTTCGAAAGAAAATATTGGAAACAGTCTAAAGTAATTTTTTTTTTCAGTGTCAGAAGGTTTGTAAATGATGAAATTTAGAATGCTTGAACGTGGTGTTTTCCTCTAAATTTGAAAGTTGAATAATGTTCAAAAAAGATGGAATTTTTTTGGGGTTCCTTGAGCTTATGTATTTTACTTTTCCACGTTTTATCTTTCTAACACGAACATGGTATTACTGCCACAAGAGAGCTCGTACGGGCCATTTGTGATAATATAATAATTCTCTACTGGTCGTTGTTGGATTTTAAAAATGTTTGAAAAAAGATCGACGAAAACTGCTCTGATTTTTTTTCTTTTTTCAAGACTAAATTAGAATTTTGAACTATGTTCATCGCTTTTTTTTTACATATGTCAATCATTTTTTCAGAAGACAGCCAACAGATAGTTGGAAAATCTTAAGTTTCGAATTTCAAACAAAAAACAAACAGATGACATTAAAGCTCCTTGAATTTCTAGAACAATTTCTGATTGACCTTATTAAGATTAAATTAACCCTATTTGACAAAACTGGATCAAAAAGTAAGTTTTTTTTGCTGGGAAATCTGATAATTAATTTCCATTTTCAAAAATAGAAGTTGATCACGTTTTTCGTGACTTTTACAATTTTGCTGTTGGATAGTGGAGTTTGCCTTCGTTTTAACCAAGAAAATGAATGGAACTTCAAAGAAATCAGAAATGAAACCGCGAAAAATTAAATATGAGCTTGAAAAAATTTGAAGTATTTTCCTGAAAAAAAAATCATCCAGATCTATATGAGAGTCTGAACTACGTTCGTCGACTCTTAATAACAAGAAATTAGACAGCGAAAATTGCAAACATTGTTTCAAAAAGTGATTCTGTATAATGAGTAAGTTTTTGGATAAAGTTTTGATTAAGCTAAAGTTATTAACTTAAAAACTTCACATTGAAAAAAAATCTATTAAAAATATTTAAGTTTTTTAAAACAATTTTGATCAAATTTGAAGTTTTTTTGAAAGCGCGATTAAATGAAAAAAACATGCGTGAAAAGTACAAAAAAAGGACCAGGTTGTCTCAGCACTGAATTTTTTTTTGATTTTTTGAGAATCCCACCCACGATCAATAAGGTTTGAATATACCACAATTGACCCCTCCACGACCTTTCCTTGAGGTAGTCAAAATCAGCTATAAAAATAAAACCAACGCCATAGTTGCTTCGAAGTTTTCTCAGTTCCTTCACACTAAATAGCTGGAAATGAATTATGGCTTCATCAGCCTAATTTTTTCTTTAATATTGTAATTGTTGCGTATGCTTTTAGTTAGCGTATGCTAATCGAAAAAAAATGATCACATAAATTGTCCAATCGAAGTTTTCTGATGTCAATAGTTAACACAAAAAAATTGATAATTTTTCAAAACCTTAGTTCATAACTAACAACAGAAATATGAGTTTGTACCAAAAAGCCTAATGTTCATCATCCAAATTCGATCAATTTGATAAGTTTAAAAGTAACTAATTGCTTCAAGTTCAAATTTTTTTTTCAAAGGGGCCCTCTTTTTATTGAGCGAGGAAGTTGAGAGTAATTTTTTATTGAATTCGAGTAAATCATGAGTAATGTTGCATGCTGAAAAAAGCTTTAAAATATCTTTGTACATGTTTTTATTTTTTATAGTAAAGAAGCAGTACACCCTGTTTCGAGTCTCGCCAGTGCCAAATTCCGGTTCGATCCAGACAACAGAAGAGTGTTCTCACTTGTGCACGAGGATCTACCCAATCTACCTCTTGCTTGTGTGCATGTGGCTCTGACGTCATCCGTTGCTGGATCCCTGCAGCAGATTGAAGAAGTGGATGAAGATAACGTTAAATTTGAACTGAATTCGAATTACGACTTGAACAAAATTCTAAATGATAAATCAGGTAAGCAGAAAAGGAATATTTCTGACAACCAATTAATTTAATTTCTTCGCTCCCTAGGTTTGCCTACTTGTTCATTGTTCAACATTTGTCCAACTAAGTTCAATGGTATTGCGCTAGAGTTCAGTAACTGTTATCAAACCGGAAGACGTTTTTTTTTCAAGCTAAGTTTGTCTAAGAAATCTCTGAATTGTTTGATAGCTTCATTTATATTTAATTCGAGATAGAAATCTGAGGCTACATATTTGGCGCACAGGTAACATCAGTGCTCTAGGCAAACAAAATCCAGGGTTGGAGTCCGGTCAGGATATTCACTTTATGCAAATTCAAAATTTGCTGCGTTTTACGGACTAATCTTGTTATTTGAACGACTTTTTTCTAAGTCATTTTGGTGCAGGAACTTGAGTTCTAGGAATTTTCGGCTGAATTGAAAATATATATTCATTTCGATCTATGATTTTTTTGAAGAATTTAATCAAATTTTTTCTTACCTTTCTGGAACTATTTACACAAGCATAGCTTGTGTTATAGTATGAACTTTCTTTTTTTTCCAACCTAAGTCGCAAATATTGTTGCGACAAAATGTGCTCATTTTGAAAGTGTTCATTTTGATCCAGCTCTTAAGTACAGCCAATGCAATGGATATTAACACAGACTATTATATTACAAATATCATTTTAGCTTCAACGTATCATGGTTCTGTAGCGTAGAGATAGGGAACGAGACCAGCAGCAAAATAAGAGGGTTCGAACATGATCAGGGTCGAATTTTTCAATGAACTTTTTCGTATACTAGTTAAAGTGCTTCCGCTTTATAAATTGAGGCATGTTAGTTGGTAATTTTTTTTCAAATTGACTGGTACTGCTAATGCGTCATAATTGGCTTGCGTCACTTAAGAAATTTTGTTGACTAGCGTTGTCGGTCATATTTTTGCTTGTGTATGCGAAGGGCAACTTTGTCTCTGTGTTGAAATTATAGGTTTAATTGATTACCCGAATAGTTGTTGTTCTGACCATTAAAAATGGGGACGAATTTTGTCTTCGGGTGTGTTTTAGTGTTTTTTTTCCACGCAAAATCAGCTACCACAAATAATCCTCGGACAGGGCTGAGTGATATATCATATTAAATCCCTTTCAGCCGTGATTCGAATGTTCATTGGCTCTTTTCTAATTATCTGTTGGCTCTATGTACTTTTGTTGTCAAAATGGATATCGAAATCGATTTCTCTAGTAGCAAAATAAGTTAACACAGTTGATGCATTTTAATTCATCAAATGAACCAAAAAAATGATTTTTTCAAACAAGATAACAAGAATGAAAACTCGAGTTCAGAAATTTTTTTAACTCAATATATCTCGCAATGTTTTGAAATGCATAATTTATAAAAAATTTGCTCTATGCTTTGCGATTTGTTACATGCAAAGTTAAAGTGGATGCCTTCAGTTTGTTATATTCCAAGTTATTACTTGCATAATTTAGTCTATTTTTATTAGGTGCCACTTTTGCTGAAGAGCTTGGCATCTTATTAGCATATGTAGCTGCTTTATTCGTGACTAGTGTTTGCCGGTTGTTAAGCTTGCATGGCTAAGTGGATAGTGCCTGAGACTCAAAATCTCTTGATTGCAGTAGGTCGCAGATTCGAATCTTACTGGTAGCCGAGTTTTTGCTAATTCGAGGCTTATGTTTACTTTTTCTTAATTCACTTGATAGAGCTTCTTTTTGGTCATGTTCTCGCAAATGTTTTCGAAGCGCAGCTTCGCCTCTGCGTTACATAATGAAAATTATGTTTCACTCTTACAAGATGTTAGCGGTCTGACTTTCGATTTTAGTAGTTTTTTTATTTGAGTCTTTGAACGTAGTGAATATTTTAATTTAGGTCGTGATATTTTTTCCATAAAGTCTTGATTCAAGTTATTGTTTTTTTTTTCAAGTTCAGTTCATTTTCTTTGTTTAACGAAGACAAATTTTTTATCGAGTGTAGAGGTCGCGGAAAATATGACCGACTTCAAGTTTCTAAAGTGGATTTTTTTTCAGGTTTCTCAGAGCAATAAAAGAATGACCTATTTATCCAGTTCACCTGTATTGGGTCAATTTTATGAAAAAGTGTCAAAGATAATTTTTTCTAGAAATTCAAAAAGCGTTTTGCGTTTATTTTTTTTATTGGCTCTTTGCGTTTATTGCATTTTTTCTAATAGTCTGTTGGCTCTCTGTACATTCGTTGTCAAAATAAATATCAAAAGCTATTGTTTTTAGTAGAAAAAGTGCTTGTGCTTGAAAAAAAAAGTTAAGCTCGTGGCATTGAACGTTTCAAAAGTGGCATTTTTACTTGTGTGTGCGAAGTACAGCTTCGCTTCTGTGTTAATAATTAATCCGTGAAAATTGAGTACGACGTTTTCATTGAATGAGCATACAAGCATATCCCCAATCGTCAAGGACTTTCGGAATCATTTTCAGCATGGCCTTTCAAATTCCCCTTTAATGAAACTCTTGTTTTAAACTAGCGAACTTTAGTGAGCGGAGTGTAATAGTACCACTATTCTTTTTTTCTAACCTAAGTAGCAAATGTTGCATAATGCATAATTTATATGTAATTAGGTTTAATGCTTTAGGTCTTATGCTTTCCAAATATAGATAGACACAAATTTTGCATATAATAATTAGGATTTATTATATTCCAAATTGTTATATGCAAAATTTGTGTCTATCTATATTTGGTGCCCTTTTTGCTGCATGGCTATGGCAATTTTTAAGCATATGTAGCTGCTTTGTTCGTGACTAGTGTTTGTTGGCTGTTGAGAGTTCGTGGCCGAGGGGGCAGGGCGTGAGACTCCAAATTTGGAGGTCGCAGATTCGAATCTGTTACCTAGCAAAGTTTTACAAATTCGAGGTTCATTTCTGTTTTAACCTATTTCACTTTATTTAGCCGCTTTTTTCGTCGTTTTAGTGCTATTGTTTGCGAAGTGCAGCTTGCTGTTATGCCAAAAAGCTAAATTAGATTAAATCGAAATTGGATTAACTAATTAGATTAAATCTAACTGAAAAGATTAAATTTGCGTACGCTTACTGTTTTTTTCTAAATAATTAATCTGTCAAAGACAAGCACCATATGTCCATCGCATGGGTCAAAAAAGTTTCGCTCCTTGCCAAGGACTCTCGGAATCATTGCTAGCATTTTCACACAATTTGTTGAGAACTGACGATTATGAAATTGTTTGTGAAATTTTAGCCTGAAGTTTTCATCTGCTTTTTTCTTTGAACTTTCATTCTATATCATGGCGATGATGCAATTATGGGACCAGACTTTTTTCGTTCAAGTTTTTTCCACAGATTGATCAAATTAGTATAGAATGGTGTGATCAATTCAAGTAGCTGAATCGACCAGATAGTAGAAATTATACGAAATTACTTAGCATGACTAGCTTAAGGGTAACGCCTCGAGTTCAATTTTTTGGCATATAATTGACTTAAACGACATAAGTACAAAAGTTCGAATCCAGGTCGGATCTTTCACAAGGTACATAATTTTTTTATTTCGGTTTTTGGTTTTCACGTCATTTCTTTTCGGCCTTTTTTGACCGTGTGTGATTTTTGTCCTAATGCTCATTTTAAGCTGGTTTAAAAGCGTTTCCTTGACGATAAATTTCGATATTAATTTCAGCGTCAGTGTTGACAAAATCAGCTGACGAAGCATCTTGCGCTATTTTCTACACCATTACCAACCTCCAGCCTCAGTGGAATTTAGCCCCAATGGGCAAACAGCTTGTATCCGGTGCCCTAGATGAACTCAAATCTACCCTTCCATCATTGCACACTTTTTCCACGCTGTCTCCTGTTCCTGGTTTTGCACAGTGGCTGAAAGAAGAGTTCAAATCAGTCAACAATTCATCAAGCCAATCATCGTTAGTAGACAGTTCAAAGTTTTCTCTGCAAGAGTTGTTAAGTTTGATGTATTTTTGCTTATTATGAAGTGTTTCTTGCTTTATCATGACCGTCTAAATTGCACTAGAAGTTGAAATTAGTTTGAGTCTAATACTTTTCGGCCAATGATCGATTGTTCAAATTTTGTGACAACCAAATTTTCAAAACCGAGCATTTTCTCTTTTTATTTCAAAGGTAAAAAGGCAAAGGGTTTTGGAGACAAAATTTGACATCCTTTCTATGTAATCATTCACCAAAAACATTTAGTATGAATTGCTTTTTTGCTTGGCAAGTATTTCACCCGTTGGCAGAGACAGCAACAGTCAAAATATTGCAATTATCCCATCATACATTGGCAGTTTGATTTGAACTGCTGGAAAATTAGGGTTAATTTTTTCTGAAAGTCCCAAGCTTACGTTTCTGCTTCTTTGTTCTTTTTTACCTTTCAGTTCCTGAGAAGCTAAAGAAATGTTTTTGAAGTGAACAAAGATTTGTTCTCTAAAAACTATCTTATTTTAATTTTGACGATCTGTCCTGTTCAACGCGCTCAGTAGCTCTCTTCTATCCCTTCCAACTGACTTTGATATTACGTATACGACTCCTTAGATGTTTTAGACCCCTCTTTGACCTCAATTTGGAGGCTGCTGACTTAGAAGACATGGCATTGGTTTTCGATCCTTCTCTTTCATTCTGGAGACACATCACTGTTTTGAAGACATTTCAAACCCAATTCAACCAAATCATCTTGTACTATTTGACCCAAATGAAGAGTAGCAAGGATCCTCTGAGAGCCAAAAATGCTGTCACGCATTTCCACATGAGTTGTGGGGCATCCCTCTACAATGTTTTCTGCCCTTTTGCTACGAGAAGACTGGGCTATACGCCGCTGGTTTCTGAAAGAATGTGGGATTATTCGTTGGGATATATGGCTAATTATAGATACGAACATGAAAAAGTAACAGAAAACTCGAAGAGTTATACGAATACTGGACATGTTAGTGTATTTCTTAAAAACAGTGCATAATATAAATGGGAGTGCCGTCCGTATTTAGACAACCGGGTATTCATACTCGTCAGTATTTAGACAAATACTGTATGAACCAATCAGAATCGAGATAAGACAAATAATCCAAAATAAATCATATTTCTTTATTAATTTCTTCCTTGTCTCGATTCTGATCGGTTAAAACAGTATTTGTCTAAATACTGACGTGTCTGAATACGCGGTTGTCTAAATACTGCTACGTAACCATATAAATAGCTGCGCGAAGACGTGATCCGAATTTTAAAGAAAGTGACGGAACGTTTGTGCTCGGGTGGTTTTTTCTCTAGACAAGTTTGGAGTTTTAGTAGCAACTTTGTATGGTTGCCCTGAGCTTGAATTTAAAAAGATGTTTCATCCGTCATTATTAGTAGTGAAGTAATTTAAAAGATAGCGAGTTTAAAGATTGCCAATTTGGGGACAATTATATGAAATGGAACTTACAACCAAAGGTTCAATCTAATTGCATCGACGTGGCTATCCATGAATACATCTTATATAATCAATCTTATTTAAACCAAATCTAATCATTTTTGAGAAATCCAGGTCAAAATGAGAGTTTTAAAAAGAAATAATTTTTCGAAACTGAGAGTTAAGCTTCGACTTTTGTAATTAGACTTTAACGTGAGCTTCAGTTCAAAAGTTTGCAAAACGCATTACCATAGAAATCTTACGAGTAAAGAAAAGCCGGGCGATTTATATCAAGATTTTCGTTAGGTTTAACGAAAGGAAGAATCTTATTTAGGTAGGCTCTTTGTGGATTTTGCACACGCTCAAGTTTGTTGTTTTGATGTTCGATTTCTGATCTCTTTTGGAGTTCAATTAAAATCCATTTGTTCAAATTTTTATGTTTTTGTTCCCTTCTTCAATTACAGAATTGCAACTGACGCCACAACAAGTGTTTGACTTTTGGTTTCAATAAAGATGTAAGCATTTCAGTGGAAAAACATTCCATATTACACCAGCTTCAATTCAAGTTTTGAATCGAAGTTTATTACAAGTTGGGTTAGTTTTATCAAAAAAAACTTCATTCGTTCAAAATTCTTGAAATTAATAGAGCTTCAGGATAGCATCTGTTTTTGAGCTGAAACTTTGGAAGTTGAATTTTGACAAATCATGATCTGTTAAACTAATCCCAATATATGAACTGTACATTTAAGAATTAAGTAATCGCGTAGAATAAAATGATCGCAATTAACTTCGCATAAACGAGAGGTTCCCATATCTATTGTCTTTATGGATACCAAGATTGTGTCTAACACTGACCTTTTTACTAAGTTAATGAAGGACGGAAGTAAAAGAACGTAGAAAAAGAACAACTCGCACGAGATCTAAATGACGACTCTATTTCACTAGTGGACAAAAGTAAGCGCAAATTCAGGATTTTACTCTGTGAAATGCCTTTTTTCAATGTACATTTGGACAACATTTCTTTTGAACTTCAATAAAACTTTTACATTGGCCGAGATGAAATGATCAGAGCTACCATTTATGAAAGCATCAACATTTGGTTCAATGACTTACCTATGTAATTCGGGTCTGAAAATGCCAGTTTTCCTCATCTGCACTAAGTTTTACATCGTAGTGAAATCTTTAAAGAAAAAGCAGAGTTAAAAATTTGTTCATGCATCGTGAAACATTCTCAGCGAGAAAGTGGAAAATCAGTGAAATTTTTACTAAACTCAGACGTTTGTTACTAATTCACGCGAAGTAAAAACTTAGCGCAGATGAGGAAAACTGGCATTTTCAGACCCGGATTACATACGTAAGTCATTGAAACCAAATATTGATACTTTCATAAATGGTAGCTCTGATCATTTGATCTCGGTCAATGTAAAAGTTTTACTGAATTTCGAAGGAAATGTTGTCCAAAATGTACATTGAAGACGGGCATTTTACCGAAATAAATCTTGAATTTGCGCTTAATTTTGTCCACTAGTGTATACTAAGGAATAGAATTACCATATGAAAAGATCGAACATTTTGTGACTTAACTACTTGTACAAGAAGAGCTGATGTATGTTTTCCAGAAGTCACATGATGCACTAACTCTAACTTCTGCACGATTGAGAATATTTCAAAATAAGCGGTACACGAATTCCATGTCTTTAAAAAACGGAAAAGCAAAACACCAAAAGTCGCCATTGTTGAAATTTTGAAGGGATTGAAAACAAACTCACTTGTTTTAAAATTTTTCTCGAACTCGAATTCATTTTCTAATAATCAAGACCTATTTTCAGCACCATATCAAGAAATCTTAACCAAATATGACAATTGATTGAATATTATCTAAAAAGTGTACGAAAGATGTCACACCTATCCAAACCTTGAAACTGAACAATTTTCATGCAGATTTTAAAGGTGACCGAATAGTTTAAACAACGCATTTTGGAAATAATTTGACAGCTGGAGAGATATGAAACCCGTTAGTACAATCAGCCGAATCTTAAGCGAAATATTGATCTCAGCACTCGATAAATTACACAGATTTTGTTATAAGACAATTTTCCAACGCACATTTTGAAATCACTTGCACTTGCCGTTCTGAAGATGCATGATTTCGCGAAATGAACCAGATTTTGTTAAGACGGTAAAACATGTTTAACTACTTGCCAAACTGTTTTACATATTGGTACATATCATATGCTACACTACTTGTATTGACTGACAAAATATTTTCCCGGGTTGACGAAAAAGGCTCATCGTACAGTTTCGTTTTTCAGTTCTTTAGACAAGCATTTTTCCATTAATGAAATTTTACGATAACCATTTTTCCATCAATGAAATTGTACGACAAGCATTTTTTCCATCAATGGAATTGTACCATAAGCTTTTTTCATTAATAAAATTGTATGACTCGAATTTTTTTCATCAACGTAATTGTATGACTAGCTTTTTTCCATCAATGGATTTGCATGATTAGCAAGAGGTTGAAACCTTTTCAACTGCGTTTTTCACAGATTCTCCGGAAGTTCGAGACAGCTGAAAATTCCTATCTTAATCCTAATGACACAGTACCAGGGCGTAGCCGCATAGAAAAAAAACATACAAAGCTGTCGGGACGAAGGTCCAAATCCAAGTAGCAAATGAGACCAGTGTCCAAATCCAAATTGTATTCAGCCCCTGCATTCAGAGATTCTATAAAAACACTAATTCACAAATGCGAGAAAATATAACATGGGACATCGTTAATAATTTAAACAAAACCAACCCGTAAAGCGTGCTATCAATAAACATGATTTCCAAATTGCTTTTTTAACTTCTACTTGAATTGTCACGGGATAAAAACTATGATGTGAGTGAATTTTCTTCAAATTTTGTAACCAAATCAAATTTTTGGGTTTTTACCATCATGGCCTTCCCGCCTTGTAACAAATGTGAATTTTTTGGTGGTCTATGATTAACTGGAGGACTTTAAAGGGAATTTTGGCGTTGTTACAGAATCTTAAGACGTATTCGCATCGGTTGAGAACTAAAACTTTCACCGTATTTTTCCCGTGAGAATACAAGCAGTAATAAAAAAAAAACAAATTGGAAATCTTGTTTGGAGATAGCACACTTTACGTTTTAGTATCAATTTTATAGTACTTAAAAGCATCCTTTTTTAGTGTAACAAGGAGTATTACAAGGTTAAGCATGTTGATCAATTTTGGTTGTCATAGCTTAATTAGTCGACATGCCAATTTTTGTAACAGTCGGACGCGGAGAACAGAAACATTGCTGGTTAAAATTGCCGATTGCGGGGGCTTGGGGAAAGAGCCTAATATAATTAACTCATTTTTAGAAAACTGAATCAAGTTAAATTTTTCAGGACCTTTTGAACTGTTGCAGTTCGATAGAGAAGTTAGCCTTCCTTTCATCAAAGAAAAGGCAGTGGACTTAACAAAAAATCAAATTTCAAAGACTTTCTTTTGATCAAATTTTCTGCACCGCTGGCAAAATTAACAAAAACACGTGCTAAAAACTCTTCTGATATTCTGTCTATAACAGAAAGCTATCGCACAATTATAAAAATCAAGAGATCCGGTTAACATAAAAAATTAAGAAAATACGGATCAAAAATGGACGTTTCAGGCACCTTTTTGAATGTTTAAACCAAAAAATTAGGTTTGCTGGGCAAGGTGAGGTTTTATTTTCCTCTCTTACCAAAACGCTGGGTCAAAAAATAAAAAACTGAATTTAATTTACTTTATCCACAGAGGCGAGCAGGGTTTTGCATCAATTGCGATACATCGTTTTTTTAATGCAATCGAAAGTGAAATTAGCATCGGAAGAAACTTGAACAAGCGGTAACAAAACCAAAAATTAGCAGAAGCCCTTTAATCGGAAAAAAAGTCAACGAGAGTTAAGACTCACAAAAATTTAACAAATCCCCCTCACCCTCAACACAACAATAAAATTTTTTTTATTGCTCGTCAAATGAAACAAAAAGACACCACTAAGCCGATATAATGAAGGCCGAAACCGATAAAGACGAATAAAGGAACATAAAAAAGATGAAAATCAATTCGAAAAATTTTTGAAGACTAATAAAAAATGAAGTCCCCGCAACCTCATAACAAACAGGCTGACACAATTTTTTTTTGCGGGTTGACAGACGCACATGAGGACAACAAACCGATATAAAATATGCCGAAATCACTTAAGCCGAAAGAAGAAAAAAGAAAAACCACCAAGTTCAAAATTTTCAGATACTAATTAGAATTTATTCAGACCCCCTCACCCTCGAAACACAGACACTCTAACTTAACTTTTTCTTGTCCATATAAACCGATACAATATAAGCCAAGCCGAAAAAAATGCCGAAAAATATTGTCGCCATGAAAAATTTAAACTATATTTCAAAGTTTTTACAAAGTGTGCGATCCTGAGTTAGCATAAATTCTATGTTTCACTTACAACGTCTCAAAGTAATCTGACTAATCCGATCAAAAAAGCCTAAATCATTCAAAATGACAAAAAAAGCTTAAGCAAAGGAGATAAACGGAATTTAAAAAGAAATCAAAAGTCAAGCCGCTGAAAATCAAAATTGAGCGTGAACAAACTTTAAGACTTTCTCCTGAAAAAAAAACAAACAAAAAAAATCATCGTCATCTATACAAGACTACTCACTACGTCTAATACTCTTTGTAAAAATAACAACTAGCTTGAGCACATAAAAAATTAAAGTTCAATCGAAATATTCGAGGCCTTGGTCTGATACAGGCAGTCTTTTTTCACATTTTGAAAATTTCTGAGCAGAATGATATCCACACTTGACGCGTTGTGCTCAGAAGAAAAACTCAAGATACGAGCGTTTGTTCCTAACACGAAGTGTAAGTGCTAAAGTTTTTTCAAAACTTAAAATTTGTAGCCAGTTTATTTTGAATGCAAAGCACTGAAATCCTAGAAAACTGGGGTTTATAGATAAACAAATAGTTACGCAAATTCGGACGCAAATTTTTGCTCAGCGTGTTTTACAAGTTAATTCGAAGCTATGTAGGTTTCAAAAGTGATAGTTCGGCCAAATCGGAATAATTATTGTGCACATGTTATCTGTTTGTTTTAACGCGTAGCGTATGTTGCTATTCAATTCGGCTCACACCTGAAAGACTACTTCAAACACCTTAAAGGTTCATCGAAACAGTTAAGGTTCCGCCCAAATAAGTGCAGTCTTGTCAATTTTATCCTCACTGATGATTTTTTTTGTTAACGGTAAATCTTTTTTCAAATTCGGATGAACCTTAAACTCAAACTATTGTGTCTAGAATTGTCTCCAATAGAACTTAGTAATCAAAACTTTTAAAAATAATTTCTCGCTGTTGGTTTTCATATAGCATACTGGTAGGGCGTTATTTTGAGAGCGTCAGATCGTGTGTTATATCTTTGTCTTTTAATTCAAAGTGGGTAGGGATGAGTTGGCACCCAATTAATAGTATGAGGTCTACCAAAGCCTGACCGATTTGGGCTGCAATAGTTGTACTGCAAGACTCCAGATGCAAAACACGACCAGGAGTTCCAAAATTAGAGCTTAGCTCATCAATATAATTCAGTCTGGAACACGGAAAGTTAATCGAAACGGTCTAGGCTTAGTCAGGCCAGATAGTTTTTCGCAGATCACCTGCAAATCGCAGACACCACAAATATTATTGTTACTATAATAAATGAAAGGTTTAAATGTAGAGTTGTAATTCATCCTCACAGTTTTTGAGAATTATTTTCCAGTTTTAACTGTTGAATTTTTGTCAACTGATAAAGATATCAAATGCGATTTGTTGACACAAACAAGGTTGCATGACGGTATAAACATAGCCACCAGATTGATGGAAAATAAAACGCAAGGAATGAAAAAGAATACTTTTTACTTGTTTTTTGAAAATTTTCGAATTTCAAAGTATTTATATATGGTTTTGAGGTTTTTGAGATTTACGAACATGATACTAATGACAATTTCTTGACGGAATCAACCCAATTTGTGAAAAATGGATGAAATGGTAAATTTTTTATTCCGCTGGGAATTTTAAAAGTTAAAATCCACTCTCAAAACCAGAAGAAATATAGCATAAAACTTGAATTGATCTTGAAAAATTAAGCAGGAAAGAGGCATGGAGAAACAAGTGTTTTGTTTTAGAATTAATTTCCATTTATATCTAAAATTTATACACTACACCCATACAAGTAAAAGTCACTCTTTCCTGCATTGTGGTTCATGTTGGTAAATGGACTTCAGTCGTGTTCAGACATATTAATCAACGGTACAATGTATATATTGTCATGCAAATCGATACATAAGAGCTTTTCTTTCAAACTTTTTTCCACAATTCCAACTTTTTGAGTAATTTCTACTCAATGAAATGAGAATACTGGTATATCGATTTTCTTTTCACAACGATGTGATGTAAAATTTCTAAAAATAGGTCACACAGAATTGCTTCCGAATACCATCAATGAAGAATCGTACTTGCCCATAGTATGAGATAACGTCAATGACAAAATGAACTGGTAGTGAAAGGATAATGAGAAGTTGAATGCAACTCAATTCCGGACAGCTTTTCATTTGAGTAGCAGGTTACGTTAGAGTTTCTGCATTCGAGTGTTATCGTCACCCCAGTTAATTTTCTGCTTTTTAACTTTTTTTCTGGTATTTCCTAACTGTTGGCAAAGATCGGAAAGATGGTCCCGTGGTATTTTTTGTTTGATTGTATCCTTGTGCATTCTATATCTTTCAACGACAAGCGGTAGCAAGTTAACAGTTCCCGTAAGTTTCGATTCCAGAAAGTAATTTGCAACTTCGAAAATCATCAAAGAGCACGACTAGGGCGGGCCAAAGTTGTCAACATCGAATGTCTACATTTGTTAAAAAAAACAACCTTTGTGTATTTTTCCTCTGCTTTGTTTAAAAATAGGCTGATCAGTTCGCCCGCTTCAGTTGCGTCTTTATTCAAAGTGATCAAAAGCTTGACTGCCTAGCTCAAGATGCTGAACTTATCAGATATGAAATCAGGAGCTTCTTCTCTGAGAAACAGAGGATCAACATAAAACAGCCAGACTTTGAACTCACTTGTTTGAAACAACTCAGCTTTGAAGAGGCGAGGGGTCGTACTGGTCTTTTAAAATCATTTGTCAGTTAAAAGAAAGTTTTCAACGCCATCATAATTCAGGATTATGTGAACCGTCAGTTTTTACTACTCATGGTTGACAGTTTTTAATTTTCAAATCACCAGAGTTCTTGCGCTCTTTCTATTATTTGAATATTTCGGTCATATTTCATTCCAGAACTTCTTTCAATTCCGATAAAAAATCGAGTTGCCAACGATGCCCTAGAACTGATGATAGTATGAACTGATCCTGGTGTTTCCTGGGAACATGATATTGGTTTTTGAGGGTCTTTAGAGGAGTAACCTAGCTTCCCGGGAACGCTATTCGAATTGACTTCATCCTTTTACATTCATCAATTTAACTTCACCCTTGGCGCGCTATCTAGAAAATTAGATAACAGGTGCTCTCTTTAACTGTCATCTTCTGAGATCACGCTACTAAAATGTTCGTAGGCGTCCACATTGTTGGCAATTAAAACAATTGGTGACAGTTCCAGTCCACCGAAAAAACGTTCAGAATTGTTTCCGGTGGTTGAAGATACCATTCTATTCATTGCGTCTAGCTCAGTCTTCTTGATTTTTTTCTTTCACCGACTCACTTGGTTCCCCTCCAACTCCAACAGATTACTTCTCTAAATCGACCGGTAGAACTTCAGAACTGGTATCACAATACACAACTCTCGTTTTTGGAATTGTCGGAGAAGAATTCTCTAAAGTCGCCCGATCATTTTCTTTTACCACTTTTTCCATCTCGCCAATTGTTAAATGTCAACCTCTGGTTGCGGATAAGAATAGATTTCTCAAACTTCAAGCGGTGATTATTTCCAGTTGCATTTAAGGTGCAAAGAATAAGCTTTTGATGCTAAACGTGGGAACACTTACACAAAGCATTCTTATCCACGAAGAAATTAGGCCGATAGAATACTAATACTTCTGTATTTGGTTCAATAGTTTTTAGCAATTCTAGCTGAATGAGTTTTCGGATTCCTATTTCAGTTGAGTGTACTCACAGTTAGGTTGCATGAGTGAAGCGAGAACAACAATCAATAGCTGAAAAAACTGATACGGGTTTGATCAAATTTTCGACTGTGTTTGGCATGCGATACAAGAAGCATTTAGTTTGTGAATGAAATTTTTTTGTTTCTTGTCGTACTCAAATGATTTCTGACGTTTATAAAACAAACAGTATCGTCCATACGCGTCGTGTTTATTCCGAAAGTTCGTTTTTTTAAGTCTTGGTAGCTTTAAACTAAATATTTTCAAAAAATTGCAATAGCCCCATTTTGCGACTTTTGATTTTTGATGCAGAGCTACAAACCGTTCTTTGGATTGAACTGAAAATCTTGGGTTTTTTTCGAGAAACTTCAAAAAGAATAGACAATTTCGTCAAAAAAATAAATATTTGAGCAAAAAATTTTGGGCTTAGATGATCCTGCGTTGCCTTCCACAATTATTTGTTTCAATTAAACCCAAAACTTCTACTTTTGTTGTAATTTAATATGAAGCAAGCAGTTTAGAAATCCATGAAGCCGACAAAGGCATTCAATTTAATTCTGAAAAAAACCTCAGTATCAAACATTGCTCCCAGGAGTTACCTTAGGACTTGTAAGAGTAATGAACATAGTGAAATTCTTATATAGGTCTTGCTGATTACTTTTTTTGCTTTTTTTTTCAGCAAAGTGTCTTAAAATTTGTTCACGCTCAATTTTAATTTTTGGCGGTTTGACTTGTGATTCCTTTTAACTGCAGTGCATTTCTATTTTAAAAGGAGGTTAAACTCCACTATCGAACAGCAAAATGTAAAGGTCACGAAAAACGTGATCGTTTTTTAATTTTGAAAATGGAAATTAATTATCAGATTTCCCAGCAAAATATAAGTTTCACCTATTGATCCAGTTTTCTTAAATTGGGCTAGTTTTAACAATAAAGTGTTTATCATAAATTGTTGTACTAATTCAAAGAGCTGTGAGACCATCTATTCGTTTCTTCGAAATTCAAAATTTGAAGATTTTTGAAAAACCAGTCGTTTTTTTTTTTCAGTTTCCTTGCGTTCATCACTCGTTTTCAAGTGTCAGTTGGTTATGTTCATGAAATTGCGCACGTCAGTAGCATAGGAGCAAATGATTCAACTAATATTGTTTAGCTACTTATTAAAAAAATCATTCCTTGTTGAGAACGTTTGCTAATCGCAAGCGTAAAGATTTCAAATTAGTTCATAGAGCGAATTGGTTAGCCACAATTTTAAGTTTTTCTTAAGCAAGCCATTCAAGCTATAAAATTGTGAACTTTTCTCAAGTATTTGTTCTGATTAAAACAGTTGGCTAAAAAACCGAGTTTTTCTAAGCATCTTATTCAATCAATCAAACATTGAAAATTTTCTTGTTACTTCACAGACTGAGTCGGTTTGCAAAAAATTTGAGTTTTTCAAACCAAATTATTCATGCTATGAAACTTTGAAAAATTTCAAGTTATTTTATAGACACAATTAGTTCGCGGACATTTCGAGTTTCTCTAAGCAAACTAGTCAAACTTTGGAACTTTGGAAATTTTAAATTACTACTTAGATCGAATCGGTTTACAAAAAGTAACGTTCAAAGCTTAGACATAGCTGTTTTCAGTAGATTTTTTACAAACTGAAATGAACCTGTGTAAAGCTGATTCGAGTTTACTTTGCTTAAATAGTTTCCAGAATATTTCAATTATTTCCAGATTTTTTCAGACTAGAAATGTTTAAGAGGTCTGAAGGGGCAGTTTGTTTTTGACTGAAAAGTTCTAGATTATTCAAGATTCAGAAGAATTTTTTAAAAAGTTCAGCTCATTGATCACTCTTAAACATCACGCCTTGTGGCAGCTAAAACATGGCTTTATTTTTTCTGTGATCTTAAGTATCTGATCTTTTTATATTTTAAATGCGAGTCAGAATGCGCTATGGACGCAGTGTTTAACTGAAAACAATGTTTTAGCTTTGTTAAATACAACGTTTAAAACGTTCTGCGGCTTAATCTTTAAGTCAAGGCCGAAAATCATCTACAAATTTTCAATTTTCTTAAGTCTGAATTGCTTTTTTTTAACCAGAATTCAATTCTATAGACAAGATGAACTCAATTCCTTTTCAAGGCTAAAGAGTACCTGTCCATTTTTTCCGCAATTTGCCTTTACAGGTTGATTTCATTCTGAAACGAACCAAATGTAAACTGCAACCTCCTTGCTAGAAAAACTAGCTGTTTCCGCTATGAAATGTTTTGAAATATTCAGAGCTTGCTTAGAAAAACATAAACTTTTCGCAAATCAATTTGCTCTGAGAAAATTTCAAAGTTTCATTGCCTCAATAGCCTGCTCAGAAAAACAAATTCTCCCCAGTCGAATTGATATGAATAACAATAACAAATATTTCATAGCAACTATTTCAAAATGTCATTGCAGGAATAGCGTGCTCAGAAAAATTTTTAAATACCTCAAGCTATTTCATATTCCATAGAACGGATCATTTCGCGAAAAGCTTTTAATTGTTTTCTGCAAAACTTTTTGCACACTTTTTGTAGGCAATTTTTTCGCAAACCGATTCGGTCTTTTAAGTAAATTAAAAAATTTCGAAGTTTCATAGCATGAATAGTTTGCTTAGAAAATCTGGTCTATTAAATTACTTGAAAAATTCCAAGTTTCAGAGATCGAATAGCATGTTTAGAAAACATTGAACTTACTGCAAACTGATTTGGTCTATGAAATAATTGAAGTTTCATCGCTTAAATGGCTTCAATAGAAGTAACGATACTTTCGTCATCTGATTCGCCACGTGAAATAATTTAGAATAGCTCAAAGTTTCCCTTGCTTAGAAAACTTTTAACTTTGCGCTCGCTCGCTTCTTGATTTGAAATTTGAAATAGCTTGCAGTGTTATAGAGTGTCATAGCTTGAATAGTTTGATCAGAGCGGTAACTAATGTTTTGCGAGCTGATTAACCATTGGAGACGGGCTTGCTAGCTCATTTAATATATAAGATATGACCGAATTGGTATGCGAAAAGTTTGAATTTTTCCAAGTAAGCTAATCAAGCTGTGAAACATTCAAATGTTTTAAGTTATTTCAAAGACTGAATGGAAAAAAAAAGTTTCTCTTAGCTTGCTATGGAACTTTGAAATACTTCAAGTTATTTCATAAAGTGGATCGGTTAGTGAAAAGATGAGGTTTTTTAGCATGGATTAGACCGACTCGGTTCTCAGAAGGTTTAAGTTTTTCTTAATAAGCTATGAAACTTTGAATAATTTCAATTCTCAGCAAACCTTTGCTGTTTTTCTAAGCAAGGATTGCTGTTTTTCTAAGCAAACCTTTCTAGGTGAATCTTGTCAAGTTATTTCATATCGCAAATCGGTTTCAGACTAAAGAATGATTGAAAATACTAGAAAGTTCTCGCCTGAAGCCTCTTAAACATTGAGCTCCATGGTTGCTATGAATGAATCTTAAACGCTCTGATGTAAGGTTTTTTAAACGTTCTGCTCGATAGAAACGTTAAAACGCTGCGTCCATAGCGAACTTAGACTATCATATAATTCTAGCAAACCCGTCTCCAATAATCAATCGGCTCGCAATACGTTGTTGTTGTTCTGATCAAGCTCTTCAAGCAAAAGTTCTTGGGAAAATTTCAAGTTACGCCATGCCGTAAATCAGTTTGAAAAATTGTTAATTTCATAGACTGAATCGATTCGAGAAAAGTTTTTCAAGCAATAAAAACTTCATGTATGTCAAGTTATTTCATAAATCGAATTGGACGACAAAAAGCTTAAATTGTTCGAATGAAGTCCATCAAGCTATTAAAGTTTGAAAATTTCAAAAGGTATCATAGAGCAAATGAGATCGAAATATTAGTTTTTCGTAGCAAGTTTTTGAAGCTTTGAAGTTTTCCAGCTCTTCAAGATATTTCAAGGATCGAATTGGTTCGTGAAAGTGTAAGTTCTAAGCAAGCTATTCAAGCTATGAAACTTCGAAATATATCATGTAATTTCATGAAGCAAATCGGATGGCGATAAATTTAAATTTTTCTGAGCAAGCTGTTCCAGTTATAACAAAGAAACATTGAAATACTTGAGCGAATAAGTTCACCAAAGTTCAAAATTTTCGAAGCAAGCTATCCAAGCTAAACAACTTTGAAGTATGTCAAGTTAATTCATGAAGCGCATCAGTTGACAAAAATTTAGGCTTTTCTATAGAAGACATTGAAGCAATAAAGTAATTCAAGTTATTTCAAAGCAAGATATTTAAGCTATGAAACTTAAAAGTTTTTCAACTTGTTTCATGAAGTATTTAAGCTATGAAACTTAAAAGTTTTTCAACTTGTTTCATGAAGTGGTTTGCTTAACAAAAAAAAATTCAAGCAAGCTATTCCAGCTATAGAAAGTTTCAAGTTAATCCATGAACCAAACCGAATGGCGAAAATTTTGTTATTCTTAAGCAAGCAATCTATTCGAGCTATGAAATTTTTGAAATAATTCAACTTGAAAAACTTGAATTTTTCTAAGCAGGCTGTTCAAGCTATGAAATATTTTGAAAAGAGTTCATAATATTCCTTAGAGCGAATCTGTTCCTGCAAGTGTTTTACCAAGCATCGCAAGGACGGTTTTTCCCTAGTTTGTATAGCAGCTCAAGACAGTTGTCATCTAGCATACTATTGACGCAGTGAAACTTGGAACTATTTCGAAGTTTTCTTCTTAGCTTGGATTGCGTTGCAAAAAAACGAGTCATCAAGCAAGGTATTCAAGCAATGTAATTTTGGAATAGTTATATATTTCTTTGCTAAAGAAATGTAGAAATGAAACAATCCCAAAAACTGTGAAACAATCCTAAAGAAGTCAGCTTCGGCAAAAAAACGAGTCCAATTCCGAAAAAGTTAGCTTCGGCAAAAAACGAGTCCGAATCTTTATTAAAATCAAGCTAACACTGCAGTTCTTTCTCTTCATCAAATCAGTCTTCATCAAATCAAGACAGGATGAAGACTGAATAATTTCCTGTAGACATCAAGCATAATTAATGAACTTGATGTGTGTATATAATTGGCTTGAAAACAACTTATTATGATTATTATTGTTTCAAAACTGAGTATGTTAACAGTATTAAGACTAATAGCTTCAATATAATATAATAATTGGGTTCATGGTAATGTTGTTTGTTTTCCTATTCTTTTTTGATCAATTGATCTGTCAGTTTGATTTAAAAGTGGTATGATTTAGAGTTGAAGAAAAAAATTTTATCGGTTGAGCTTTTTTTATTGTTCCGACAATTGAAAATCGGGAGGAACTTAAGATTTGGGTGTGTTTTACTTTTTTTACTATTGCTACCACAAATAATCATTGGACAAGGTTGAGTGATATATCATATTTAAGCCCTTTCAGTTGTGATTCGAAAACGACATTAACAATTTCAAAAAAGTTTTCACAGTGTCGAGAAAAACCTGTTTGAAATTTTGATTTTTGATCTAATTAGGAGCTAATTAGTAAGGTAGTTAGTAATTGAAGTAGTAGTTTATTTAAGCTTGATTTAGGTAGTTTTTGGACTTTTTAGCGCGTTTTTTGGGAATCAAACTTTTGAAAATTCAAAACATTTCCGCAAAAAATTTTGAAAAAGTTTTTAAAGTTTTTTCAATTTTTGTTTTCCTTTTTCTAGTCATTTTTCTCCAAAAACTGTTTTCCAATTGACCTATTATACAAAAACTCTCAAATATGCCCAAGTTCCATTTTTCGTTCAATTTTTTTTATCACAACATGCCGAAGAAAATACGACACCAATTTGAGATAACATTTTTGTATTTTTTAAAGACTGTGGTCGGAACATTTTGGCAACTTGCACAGTAACCGGCTCTCCTTGTTTTTATTTTCGGTCAATCATCTGTCGGTTTTCTTTTTTTTTATCTTCAGATTTTTAAGCACACCTGTCCGCTAATAATGAGGGAGACTGCGCACCAAAAAGTTCTCCTGCGGCGCAGAAAATTTGGGAAAATCAATTTGGTCGACATACGAAGAAGATAGACCAAGTTTTTTGAAAATTGTAATCCCTCCCCCCTGACAAAATTCTGTTTCCAACCCTGAGATCGATGGAATGGAACTTATTTTTTGAATAAGTAGCCTATTTTTCACAATATGAAAATTCTTGCTTCTTCATTTGTTCTTGTTCTATACCGATTGGTCGCCAGTGTAAATTATTCTCTATCACATGAGTGCTGCAGTTGTGTTATGTCTAAAGCTTCTAATGCATTATTTGCAGCTGGGTTAAAACTACGAAATCAACTGATTCTGAGTCAAAATTCTAAATTTCTTGTCTGTTTAGTACTATGCGCCAAAATTGCACTGAATTTTTTCTAAATTTAATTGACTAGCATCTTTTTGGCATCCCTTCGTATAAAAATTTACTGTGAGTAGTTTTTTAACTGTTTCTAGTTGAAATTATATCTGGAGATATCAATTTGGTAGTCAGAGTAAAAAGCAGAATAGTCCAAGAGCAGAAAAACAGAAAAATATTGACTTACATTAGTTTATACGGGCTAATTGATAAAGCAATTAATAGAATCGTCAAAAATACCAAGAAAACGAATAAATTATGCATGTATTGACTAATATCTTTAACTTTTTTGATTAATTTCTTTTAAATTTTTGATTAAGTTACCCAATTTATGCATAAAATGTTCGTTGCTTTGGTATTATTGACATTTCTGATAATTATTTTGCCGATTAGCCTAAAAAAATGATATTTTTTCTGTTTTTCTGGACCAATTCTGCTCTTAGACCATTATGTTTATTGACTGGTCACCATCAATTTGGTTTTGGCTAAACCATATTGCAAGAATGACATTCTGTTATCCATTCGTCGAAGATTAGTTGGTTTGTCGGATATTTGTGTTTTCATCAGAAAAATATCAATTAGTTTTCTCAAAACATATATAATTATACACCGCTGATCAATCGCTCAGCTTTCTTTTTCTTCAGAATAAATTGACTGCATTAAAGGATTTTTGAACTAATTTTAATGGTTGAGCGAAGGCTATTCGATTTTTGATTGAATTTTGGAATGTTGTCGTTTTTTTTTCGGCATTATCGTTTTATTGTCGTCATCGTTTTGTCTTTTGCATGTGTTATTACGACCAGGCATATTGGATATTGAGAAGATCGTTTCAGAATAGTTATTTGAATCTGACAAAACGTACAGTGTGATAAGCTCGTTTGAAAAGTCAGCGACATTTGTGAAAATTTGGGATACAGATAAAAACTGACTGAGGGATACAATATCGTCGTGTAGTTCCAGTGGAGCAAAGAGGCTGTTGAAGATTGTCTTGATAAGAATCTAGAGCAGTGTTTTGGCGTGGTTGACATGGCAGGTTGGAGCGATTATTGAGCAAAGAGAAAGGGGAAGGTTTTGGGGAGGAGGGGTGGAAAAGGAATCAATTGGAGAGAAAGAAGACATTAAGGGTATATTGGTTTCCAATTCCATAGACAGAGCTGACATTGGTCCAGTCAGAAGAAACAGAATCACCGGAACCAAAATTTCTATCACTCACTTGAATGACCAGCCATTTCAGAGCATATTTGTTCAGCTGGGATTCCACCTCTTCAGCGACTTTATCTAAACTGCTCTTGATAAATTTTTCACTCTGGCACACCTCGTCCGCTATCTTCTGAGCCTTCTCTCTACTATCTGTTGTAAGTGTTTCTTTTATGTCTGCCAGTTTGGCTGTGACTACTGCATAAACGCTCAAGTTATATACACAATCATGCTCATTGTTAATTTCAATCAACTCGCCTAACTCGTTTCTGCTTTTGATTTTGTAGTTGCAGCGAATGTCGGCACCAGTCACTATCCAAGTGTGCTCTGGGTAAGAGCTCATCTGGATTTTTTTGACCTTATCGAGGGCACCTTCAAGATCCAGCCTCATCTGCGCACACGCAATCAAATTGGATATTGTTTTGCTGATCAACTCGGCTGAAGCAACATAGAGCAATATTTTAAACTCACCGCACTTCAGAAGATCATAATTTGATTGGTGCATTAAATAAAAAAAAAGCGTTTTATTCGAACGATCGTAAAATATCCTCAAAATTTTTCATAGCGTCGAGGAAATCCAGTTTCAAAATTTTGTTTTAAAGTTCAAAGGTTTTCAACGTGG
>NC_087068.1:10336147-10610986 GCF_963678635.1 Symsagittifera roscoffensis
CCTACCCTTGATTTTTTTTGTACTCTTCGATTTTGCACCTGTGTCTTGCTGTGGTGGTGAAGGCGCTTTCTGAAGGTTCTTCGGCAGTGTTGATAACTTAATTTTTTGCTCTTGTCTTTTGATAGAAACTTCCTCTTCTGGCATCGTTGGAGGTCATGCATTATTTCCGCTGGTTGTGACGTCTTTGTATGGTTCTTTCTATCTAAACATGCATGTTTTGCACTTTCCCAGTTTAAATTGTTTAGTGAACTATTAGTTGCTACGTTTGGAAGGGGAGTCTTTGGTTTCCTACCCATGTGTGCTTCAAACGGTGAAACTTCGTGACGCCATGTGGTGTGATTCTTAAAATTTTTATTATTTCTGCCACATCGGAGGCCAGTTTCTATGGTGTGTTTGTTTTGGCTTTTTTCATTACGGCAAACCTACTTTTTAATGTCTGATCTATTTTTGGACCACTCCTGATGCCCTATGATTGTCTACCAGGGCGAAAAGTAGTTTTATTTTGTTTGTACTGCAAAACAAAATTTAGCTCCCAAGTTTTGCACCTGGTCGCACCTTAATCTTCGAGGTACCCCATTATTCGAAACGTATCTCTGAATATTTTTGATGGCAACATCCGCTGTTGTATTCGACACAACCTTTGCAGTGTGGATTTTTGACCTCTTTTCTATTGCGACCAAAATGTACGCGTCCCTAATTAATTCGTCCGCAAAATCTAGTTGGACTTCCTCGTTAGGCTCAACCACCGGTTCCATTTGGAATGAAGGTTTTTTTCCTATTATCGGTTTTAGATTTTTACCTTGCTCCATGCCGTAATTGCAACTCTGAGCCATTTGGAAGATGGATCAGTGAATGTGCGGAAACCAGACATGTTGGCACAAATCTAACATGGCTGCCGATCCTGGATGTGTCAGGCGGAGACTATCGAGCACTCTTTGTCATAGCTGCGTGGGAATTACAATCCTCTTATCGATTAGTGAGCAGTCCTCTCGGACGTGGAGTCTGTTTCGGAATTTGTGTCACTATTGTCCGTTTGATGTTTTGATGGCTTCCCAGTCTCTTTTTTTGACGAAGCTCATTAGAGGGCGTATATTCCTGTTCTTCCTTGTGGGAACAGCAACAATTCGTACACCCAGTACTCGTTGTAACTTCCGGCTGAATAGTAGTCTGTTTTTCTCCGATTCCGTTGTGTTTGTTGCCTTTTCTACTGTTGCAATTAGGCCCTTCGTGATCATACAATGGCTGGCTTCTAACTGTGTTGTTGTCGTCCTCGTTGGTGGTTCCACATTATATGCCTTTTCCTCTTGATTGCATACGTTGGGATCCACGCGGCTGACCCAAATTTCTCCTATGTCGTCATTGTTCTTCCTCTCGAATTCAATTTGGGTGGTCATTGTTGAAGAAGGCGTTCCAGTTTGACCGGCGCGTGTCGTTTATTTACTGCCCTTTGTTTACTGCTCACTGTTTTTTTGTTAAAGTGGCTTTGTCACCAAATATAAATTTGTGAAATTTGTCTCTTGTTTCTTTTTCGACGATAGTAGTTCCCGCACATCCTGAACTACTTGGGTCGTAGCCGTGATAGATGTGTTATCCGGCAACATTGTCCTGTCCGTCTTTATTTTCTATTTTTGGTTGGGGGCCGCTTGTGCCATCTCGGGTCTGACAAGCTTTTCTCTCTGTCTGACGAGTCTTGCCACTGTGATGAAGGAATATAAACTCCCTTGAAGCCTTTTGTTTCTGGTTTTCGGCTCATGTTCTTTGGCCAAATCGAGTGTACTGAGATTGAGTTTACTGAATTTTTGCAGTTTGGGTGATTTTTTAATCTATTCGAGTGCGGATGAACTGACTAATTTTGAGCAGATTTTGAAAGAAACTGATTTTGTTTGTTGGATTGCAATTGACCTCTTGATGAATGCTTGGAATGTATAGTTGTTATTACGGCTATCCATCCTTCAGGTGAATTTTGTTCCAATGACGCCCCTGACCCTGTGGTAGACGCATCGCATACAAAACTAGTATCATGGTGTTGGTCAATGTGTATGTTTTGTGTTACTTCAGAGACTAATTTTAGAATGTTTTTGAATGCTGTGTTGTTATCTGGTGATTCCCTGTATTATTTAGTAGGGGGCGTAAAGCAGCTGCTGTTTTTGCTGTTTTCGGTAAATCCTGTTTGAGATGGGGTATGGATCCCATAAAGTTTTTCTTTTCTTCAAAAAAGTTTGGTGGCGATAGTTTTTCAATAGCCTCCGTTTTTTTATGAGTGGTTTTGATCCCTCACTATTGATGTTATACCTAACCACTCAACCCCTTTGCATGCGAACATACATTTATCCAATGATAACACGAGATTTTCTTCGTCTAATTTTATCAAGACTGCGTGTAGTTTTTTGTCGGTGCAACTCAACCGAACCTTTCATTACCATCAGTATGTCGTCTAAATACACGTAGGTGTTTGTTCAGTTAGTAAGGGTTAGATCGATTTATTGCTCTCTGGAATTCAGCTGGCATATCGGTAAGACCATAAAATCATGTTCCGGTTTGGTATGTCCCGGTGGCGTTGCCACGAATAAGGCTGAAATTGTATTGTTCTCTGGTTGTTCTATCCAAAGGGATTTGCGATTGAGCGTACCGGAGATCGAGTGTTGAAAACAGCGTTTGTTTTGATTAGTCCCATTTGCCCACCTGTGCTGTATTGTCCAAAAGTAGATCGATATTGGGCATTTGGTATTTGCTTTTATGAATGAATGTGTTATTTTTTTGGAATCTAGCGCTAGTTTAACTGTTTGGTTCTTTTTTACTGTTATGACGATTGGGCTGAAAGTTGTCAATCTGAGACTTTATCTAGTTTGATGTGCTTTTGGTCCATCACTTTTTTTAAAATTCTGCTTCAACTCGTTCTTCTAGGTCCACTGGAACACGTCGACCTCTCAGTTGAATCGGGTTGACGTCTTTGCTAAATTGAGCTTTCATCACATGATTTTTGATTTTCCAAAGAGCACGCACAATTTTTGGAAATTATCTCTGACCCACTGTTTAATTTTTGGGTTTGATTTTTCTGATTCACGTACATTTAACACGTTGCTTTTCTTGTATCAGTTTAATCCCTATTTGGGGTAATATGTTTCTTCCTATGATGGTTGCTTTTTGGTCAACTACGATGGAGAATGGCGCTGCCTGGATTTTCCAGCCCCCTGATTTGATCATTATGATCAACCTTCTTTTCGTAGTTATTGTTTCGCTATTGTAACATGCTAAATTTCTGGCGGTGTCCTCTGGTGGAATACTTTTGAATAGAGCTGACTTATCGTTCTGTTGCATGCGCTGTGCGGTTTCTTCATTCAAAAATAACATTGGACTGCCAGAATCGGCGATGGCGAATAGCTTCTCTGTATTTGTTTTCAACTTAACGATGTGGCCGTTTAGACCATCCTCGGACAGATTAGCTGTGTTTTTTATCTCAAAAGCTTCGGCAATTGCCATGACCAAAATTTATCTATTTGGTCGTCGTCCCATCCATTTTTTGATGTAAACTCAGCAAAAAACACGTGATCTTTTTCAGTATCGAGGCTTTTTGTTTCATATTCTTCCTTTTGTTTTCCATGTTGATCTCCCAAGTGATTAACATTCACGGAACGGCAAATTATTGCAGAATGCCCTCATTTGGCGCATTTTGAGCAAACCTTGTCCTTTGCCGATCAAGATTGTAAATGATTCTGGCCGTATTGGTTTTCACATTTCTCGCATTGCTTATGAGTATTCGAAATTGTGTTCCCTTGTTGCTGTCCTCTTGTTTTTTGTTTTCTACGTGGATACGGTCGACCACGGAAACCACCCCGGCCTCTTTGCGGGTTTTGATTGTTAGTGTAGTTATTTCGACCACGTGTGTTTATGTAATGTACTGGTTTTTGTTTCATTGTTGCCGTTCAACCCCCGAACGGTTTTATCTCCATTGTACGCCTATGTTCATTCCTTTTTTCCCGGCGTATTGCGTATTCGTACGCATCTTGTGGACTTCGTGTTTGTGCTAATAACTCTTCCGCAATTTTTTCAGTGTGCATGTGCGCGGTGAGCATGTCTCTCACCCACTCGTCTTCACGGTCACCGCAATCAGTTCTTGAGGCTAGCTCTACTAGGTTTGCGTGGAATTGTCAAGGCTCTCTGTTTTTGTTTGTTTCCAACAGATAACGTTGTATCTTTCGAAGGCTACTATTTTGATCGTAACGAAAATGTCCTCGAATGTCGTTATTAGGTCTCTTGTAGTGAAGGTGTGTAGGTCGAAATTTAGTCTATTTTGTCGAACTTGCCTTTGCCCTTAGACTCCCAGGTACTCCTTTCTCCCGGGCTTTTATGGCGTGGTTTTCTCAACCGACTCGTTTCTCTATATTTCGAACATCTCGATTCTTTTTCTTTGCCTCTGTTTTGTTCGTTTTCTCGACCTCGTATATAGGTTCTGAAGGTTCAACTAGTGATGGTATAACTCTAGTTCGTACCTCGATTCCGTCCTTTGCGAATACTGCCATTTCCAGTATTGCTGACCACTCTAATGTTGGTTCGAATGACGCCCTCTCCCAAAACGGAATAATATTCAGCGAGTTTTTTGAACATCCTGCTGGCTGCGCGATGTCTTACCTCTATGTATGAGTATCTTAATTCTCGAATCCGAATCGACTGATAAACAAAGAGTCTTAACCGAAACGATGTAAAACAACTAGTTGATAGACAACATTCATTCTTGACTGAGCAATAGCTCCAGCACAGCTCATGTCTGACGCCTATCAAGGTCAACCGACCAAACAACAGAGTAGGGTTAACATAAAGTTGAATCATATAAATAACATATATATCAATTTCAATATTAGTAAATAAGTAAAATGTGTTGTTTCGTCATAATCAGTTCTAATAGGTTTAAATAATTTTATTGATTATTGAATAATGTTTGATTGTACACTTTTACGCCTACTTGTAAATTAAAAAAGAATTGACCGTTTGAAAGAAAACTGATAATAATACGGTTCCTAATGACAAAAATTTGAATGCAAAAATTTTTAGAAAGGATTTTCGGCTGGAAATGCAGACAAAAAAATTCAAAAATATGATGTTTCAGCCTTCCTTTTTTCCAGGGTATCTTTCTCTTAGACTCCTAAAATATATTTTCATAATGTATCACAGTTATGCGGATGTAGTATCGTTTAGTGACTGGGCTGTATTTTGTGACTTAATATCAGATTTAATTTGAGCCCGAGTAAATGCTTTTGAAATCAAACTGCCGGTATTTTAAGAAATTAGTTAGATATTCTAGCTAGGTTTGTACAAACTATATACAAATGATTAAGAGAATTAATAAAGTGTTAATTTAACATGTCTGTTCTGAAAGTAAGACGAGCCATGAATGATTCACCGATGGTTGATTCATGCAGAAAGCAACTCATAAAAATCCCTAAAGGAAAACGTTTTAAGTCTGGGAATAAAATAAAAACTGATTCTATATACACTCCGTTCATCTTTATCTTAGGATGTCTAAAACTTAGGATGTCTAATCCTTTATCTTAGGATGTAGTTGGACAGAGAGAAATATTGAATCTACAATTGAAGTTTTGGTATGTACGAGAATATACATAATGGGTGAAACTACAAAATTTACACGGATGGTATCTAAACTAAAAACAAATCTAAACTGCACAATGTTCACCTAACATGTACAAGGCAAAAACTAAACAGCAGCATACGAGAGAAACTTATTGTATTATATTTTGAAGTTTGAGGAAGAGATTTGTAGTGGACAGTTTTAATTGAAGTTTGAGTTAAATTCATTTAATCTCTTAGAAACAAAATGAAAGACTTTGATTCAAACTTCAAATAGACCTTTCCACTGCAAATTTCTTCCTCAAATTTCAAAAGCACAAAATACAATGATTTTCTTTCGTTTTTGTTGTTTACTTTGTGCATTGTACATGCTAGGTGTACCTTGCACAGAATATATTTGTTTTTAATTAACCTTCGACAAAATTTTCTCGCATCGCCCGTGTGTCTATCGATTATAGGTGTTCTTAGATGGGTTTCCCGGGTTGAGCCACTAAGAATTCGACAAAGTTCTCTGCAGAGACGTAGATTGGGCTCGTCTCGATGGGATGGAATTGGATGATAATTAAGTTAGCGTGGTTTTGGCTACCAGCAATCGTTTTGGTGGCAGAGCCACTGGAGGGGTTAAGAAATGAGATAGTTATCCATACGTGAGGGGGATGGGGTTAGTTCAGATGTGAGACCTTCGTTCAAAATTTTTACCTTGCGGTCTTACGATTTCTTTTCGGACGCTCTGTCAAAAAACCTACGCTCCCGTAAAATTTGACAGGGCCATCATTTCTTCGTGGTCTGGCTGTTCTCACTTAGGGTTCAACTGGTGATTGTTTTTCTGGCTGTTTATCAAGTTTTATTAGGTCGGATTTGGCTCCCCTGATGCTTGAAGTTCCCAGTTGAACATGCTGTAGGAAAGCGACCGCCGGCCCGCTTACGCGAGCTGTATTTGAGTGTTCGATTTTGCCACCTGTGCTACTCATTTTACGGTTACAGTCCGCTGTGTATACAGATGAATTGGGCCATTATTGTTCGAGACATCATCGAAACAGCCGTCACTTATTCCATCCCACCTATATTCAGAGGAGAAGAGCCTGAAGTATTCTGTTGTGAACCGGGAATAAGGATTCAATCCGCTGGGAACCAAGTTTTTCCGGTGTTTGAGTCAGATCTGCCAGAACTTGGGGTTGTCCGGAGGACTGTCGTCCCTGAAGCCATCTTTGGCGGGGACAGTTTCCTTCTTCCGGCTAATTTTGTTGAAAAGTAAATATTGGGTGTTGGTTTTAACAAAATTTTAGTTGGGCCAGTTAGCAATTTTCCTATGAAAACTAGGTCTGATTCAGGCAAAATGTGACTCAAATCAACCGTGACAAAGTGATCCGAAGAGTCGATGATGTATTCTCTGACCAGGTTAAAATTTAGTTTCTCATTTTTTGGTTAGTAGCCCTCCTGTAAAATTAACTTTAGAAATAAAACTTTTTGTTTATTTCCAAAAGAGGAATTGCCTATTTGTTTGGGTCCTGAACGAGTGGTAGTGTCAATCTCTATACGGATCGATGCTAACGGAAGGTTGTTCACTGAATCTGTCGTAGGGTCTATGTCTGCATCCACATATACATCTTCTGCCCCTTCGAACAATTCCCAGTGTCCAGCCCATCGGTCCTACATGATTTATTTCCTTCTATCTGTGCGATTATCAAAGAAATAGTTTTTTTGAATCTAGTATTAGCGGTGTAAATTGAATTGTTTTACGAAGGCAGTTTTTTCTATTAAATATTATTTAGTGAGTCTCAGATTTCGAATGAGTTTCTCAGTTGAGTAAAATAGTGTCGATTTTTAGTAGCTCAACGACATAGCCAGTAATTTACGTTTAACAGCATATACAAGTTTTTCTACTAATATGTTCGATTTATGATCTCCCACTGTATAGGAATTTAATGTTGAGTTTTTCACAAAACGGTTAAAAATCATTAATAAAAAACCATGATCACTCTTTGAAAGCCATGAAGCGGATTATAATCCTTTAAAAAAGAAATAAAGAAAATTGAGATGTGTTGTTTATCTTTTTAGCTAAATAGAATTGAATAAAACAATCAAGGCATAAAAGGACGTGATTCTTCGTTCTCTAAAAAAGTGTCCAACTGTCTTGCGAAGTTCAGGTTTTATTCTTTGTTCGCAAAAGATAACTTGGGAGTTTAGCCTCATGATCCTTTCCCAACGGTACTTTATGGTTCTTACCGGCTTTCAGGTGCGTGTTGCAAGAATGTCCCTGGTGTTGTATCTACCGATAGATGTGTGCCCAACAGAGATACTCGGCAAAAAACTTCAAACCAAACAGGCCGGGTTGTGTCTCATAGAACATTGAACTAAAATTTCCCCGAAAAGCAGCTGAGACAACCATTTTGTTGTCCTTCGAGAGAAGTTCGTCGTTAACGTGTAACTCTTTTTCGTTATTATTTATGTAAGTTCCGCGTATTTCCTTTGGTGGGCCAATTTTGATGGTTTAAATCAAGTCCCCGATGATTTTGTCGTCTTTGGTCATAACTTAGTGATTTGGTTTTTGCGGATCAGAGGCGACAAAGTTAAATTGAATCTGCTTTGTCTTTTTCAAAAAAGGCAAATGATAATTTGATTCAAAAAATTATCTTTAAACTTGCGGGCGAAGTTCCTGTGGTACCTCCGGTACGATTACTCATGGCTCTGATATTTCACTTTTTTTCTGACCCGCCCGGTGGTCTCTTTGTACGATGAGATGAAACATTTAGTTAACAAATTGGAAAAGAGTATGACTTTACGAGAGAGGTACTGCATTTGTAGTTGAATTTTAAAATATCAAACGTCAAACAGCTAGCTGATCATTGTTCTGCTCTAGGGTGTCAATTATTGCAAGTTTTTATCGACTGATCAATACACTTGATAATAGCAGCAGTAATTTTGAGATTAAATGAAGCTGATTTACTCGTTGTAAAATGTAAATGAACAGATTGCTTGAGGTTTCCGCTCCCGTCAGGATATATGCCTTTGACAATTGAATTTACAGCAACAGGATGATTATCTAAACTATTATTGAGATTTTTTTTGACAAAATATTCCGAGTTTTGTTTTTTAAAGATCTTACAAATTATTAGTCTTAATGAGAGGAGGTAGCCTTTTGCTCAAAAGGGAGTCTAAAAAAGAGATCAGTAATGCCCATATTTTTACATTGTAAATGAGAAACTAAATGGTAAAATCTGCTCGCCTATCGGGTTAATCTAATATGCCTTGTCTTAATTTATAAATTGTTGAGAGAGCTGACAGAAAAAGCTTAAAATGGAATAATCTCGAAATCTGAAACGTAGAGACACTTTTTCAAATATTCAGAGACCCCCACCACTCCTAATAGGTCTTGTTCATTACTAGAATACTTCATTTTGTGGCAAAATCGAATGGTAGAAGAGAAAGCGATTGTTTCCCACTCAAATTTTGGAATGATTTGTGGGTAGAATCCAAGACATTTAGCAATGTGTTTGTTTTCAATCTTGTTCTTTCTCTAGTAACAAAGTGGCTATATTCTAAAAAACTTACAATTTCCGATTTCCGTTTTAGAAAAACTTTTAAATGGCCGTTCTCCCATTGATATTTTGAGTTTTGTTAATATGGTGGTAGTGGTAAGCTCAGCGTTAAAAAGTTCGGAGCGAAATCGACGTATTGATGAATCGAGCCCAAAATGGATCCAAATTCAAAAGTCGTTTCTGAATTTGGAGTTTTTTTGTGTCAGTATTTTATTTACAATTGATCTGTGTTTTTCTAGAGTTCTTTTCGAAGCGCTCACTATATCGACTATTTAACAATTCGAAAAAGTATTCTCTTTAAAAGTGACTCCATGACTCTTTGAAGTTTTTTGAGCATGTCGTACAAACAGTAATGTACTAGTAAAAATAGGTAAGTGCTTGTGGTATATCTACCGAGGATGCTAAAATTACACTGATTGCTAAATTTTTCAGCTAATTTAATTTGGCTAAAAGCGTTTTTCAAGTCTAGATTACTGGCACAGATCTGTCCGACAGGTTTTTTCCGGCATTTGGATAGCGACCTTATCTATTAGTTCGTGTATATTTGGCATCTGATGTTTATCTTTAAAAATCTAGTCGCTTACGAAGTTTGAGTCTAACGGCAATTTCATTCAACCATATTTCCTTCTAGTAATCACAATTCGGCCTAAAAACTACTTTTGTCACAACATTTAAAATTGTCCGTGTGACTTTTATTTTCAATTCTGTTTAGTTCTTCCTTTACACATGATAGTAAATGTAAACGAAATTTTTTCACTTTAGCTTCTACAGGTTGAAACGGAGAGTGAAGAAGAGCTAGGTAAAATGAGTTATTAACTTTCGTTTGCTAGGTTTATCTCGATTCTATTTGAATTTTGAAAATTTGATCTGTTGAAAAGGATAAATTATTCGACTGGATCTCTTGTTGGGTGGCTGATTGAACAGATCGGTTGCGGAGTTTTGTTTTTTTGACTTCTTTGTCTAATTTTGGTAGGCTATCGTTGCCCAGAATGTCACGCATGTGGCCTCCTGTGATAAAAACGGCGTTATTTGTCAATTCTACCCTTCTGGATTGGGCCCTGATGATAGTTTTTGGTTGATAATAATGATTGTTTCAACTATAAACCCACCATACAGGTATTTTTTTGTTTCTCAACTGGGTTTTTTTGAAAAAAAAATCAGGTTGGGGTATCAAAGTTTCAGTTTGTGTAATATGTTTTGCTTAATAAAATTGACTGGAATTGCTGAATCTAAAGGAGTGTTTGTATTAACAATGATCTCCCAACCTAATGCTAGATTAAAAAGTTTCGTGGGTTGTCAATCCGTTTTCATCGTAGATTCTTTTTTCGTTCAATACCGAATAATCGTCATCTTCCCCTCTTCAATTTATTTCCCACTGTTTATCACTCCCCAGGTTTCCCGCTTTTTGCTCCAGGAATTTTCCCGCGGGACTTATATACAATTTTCGATATGAACATTATCACATACAGCATTTGCAGTGGATCGGAACCTAGCTTTATTTCCCGTCGTATTGTGCTTCCGGGCGAATGTACATATATGTTTTTAGCGCTCCTGGGTGTTATTCATTTTTTAACACCATGACCGGTAGAACCGTTAACGAGCACTCTGCGCCGAGCGGATGCTCTAAATAAGGCCCTTATCACAGGTGCGGAAGGGTAGTTCGGAACACGGAAGCCTTCCGGATTCCCGAATCTAGCTTTTTAACCTAGCTAAGACTGAAAATTCACGTACCAGGAAGGGTGGGAAGATTCGCGGTCCCGTCGTTTTCTGAGTGATATATGACCAAAAACACTTGAAGTTAAATGAGAAACCAAACAAAAAGTAATATAGTACCTAAAGAAACAAAAAACATAAAAATAACCGAAAAAACCAACAACAGTACAAAAATATGAAATCAGTAGAAGTCATCCCCCCAGACGAGATGCGATCCGACCCTACCGTTTGTCGTGGTTAGATACATTGATGTCATAGGCATTTATATCAAACAGGATCGTTACAATCAAAAGTAACGTATGAGGCCCGTTTCTGGTACTTGTACTGTAGGTTTAATTGAGTATTTAAGCACGTTAATGTAATAAACGCTCAATCGGGATTAGAGCAGAAGACTGATCCGGCAAGCTGTGCAAGGAGCAACAAGAAGGGGCTCAAGGACAACAACCATCGACTGTTGGGTATCACTAAGAAGTTTTGTATCCCTTTTGGTACAGAAATTCAGATAGCACTCTGTGGGGGCTCGACAGTGAATTCCTTCACCGAGTTGCGATTTTCCAAGTTAAGCACCTTAGTTCTGATATTGAACGAACCCGGAGGGTCATAGTACTATTAGTATTACTATATATAAGAGGCTTTTATTAGAACTCCTATATCGTTTTTCAAAAAAAAACATAGTAAACAGACCGGTTTTTAGGGTCAAAATAAGGTTATTTTGATCACCCCACAAATCGCGATTTTTGAGATATCGATAATTTTTGAAACGGAAAAAAGCGCTGAGTTAGTGAGTTACATCGTATCTGCACTAGTTTAACTAGTAGAACCGGTTAATTTTAGTTCAGACGTAGTTAGAACTAATCGGGTACCGAAAACCAAATTTTCTTGATTTTTGGAAGAACGAAACGCTCCAAAATAGAAAACGTTTTTTAAAATTTTTGCGTAAAGTCTTTATAAAATGATGTTTGGCCACTAGTGAATCGACAAGTTTTAGAACCCGTTTGCCATTAACCCTTATGGGTTTCAGTGGAAATTAACTTAACGTGTTTGATTCAGTGGATTCATCAACCCGGAATGGTCCAAATAGCATTATTTTTGGAAACTTTTTTCAGCTGGAACGTTTCAGACCGTGTTTTTTGCATTGAACTAGAAGAGTATAGGCCTTCTGAAGTCGGATCAACAATTTTCAGGTCAATAAGACAAGAATTGCGAAAAAAGTTTGGAACCTATAAGTTTTTACACATTAGAAAAAAGACGTTAAGGTTAATAACTTTGGAACTACTGAACGGACCTAGTTGATTTTGCTACCATTAGATTAGAAATTAAGTGAACTTACTCATAAAATTTTTGCTTTTTGGATAAAAAACGCATAGAAAACTTTAAAGATTGTTCCTAGCGAAATCACCAATTTGTGAAGGAAGGGGTATAAGGGCTTTCCTTCACGTTTTGTAAAACTTTTTTTTGGAAAGCCCTTATACCCCTACCAAAGGGTAGCGACGGTTGAATAAGGCAACTTTACGCTGTTCATGACAAAAAGGGAAGGCTGAGCAACCCAGAAAACTATAGTGGAGTCGAAACTAGGCTAGTTAGAAGACTCTTCACAGTTAAGAAGAATAGTCAAATAAGAGGCTTAACTACAATCCGGAAGGGTCTAGGGACGCAAAATACACTGTTACTAGTTAGTTCCAACAGCATAATAGCATCGGGGAAAGTATCCGGAATGTTTTCGGGTGTAACTCTTAATCGACCCAGAAGAGCTATTTTACGAACCCGGAGGGGTCCCAATCCGAAAGGGTCCTATTTTCCTCAATCCGGAAGGGTCCTATTTTCACCAATCTGGAAGGGTCCTATTTTCACCAATCCAGAAAGGTCCCATTTTCACCAATCCGGAAGGGTCCTATTTTCACCAAATTGGAAAAGTCCCATTTTCACCAATCCGGAGGGAATCCATTTTCACCAATCCGGAAGGGTCCCATTTTCACTAATCCGGAAGAGTCTCATTTTCAGAAATCCGGAGGGGTCCTATTTTCCTCAATCCGGAAGAGTCCTATTTTTTCCGATCCGGAAGGGTCCTAGTTTCACCAATCCGTAGGGGTCCCATTTTCACTAATCCGGAAGAGTCCCATTTTCACAAAACCTGAGGGGTCCCAATTCGAAAGGGTCGTATTCTCTCAATGTAGAAGGGTCCTATTTTCACCAATCCGGAAGGGTCCTATTTTCACCAATCCGGAAAGGTCCCATTTTCACCAATCCGGAAAGATCCTATTTTCACCAATCCGGAAAGGTCCAATTTTTACCAATCCGGAGGGGCTCCTTTTTCACCAATCCGGAAGGGTCCCATTTTCACCAGTCCGGAAGAGTCCTATTTTCTCCAATCCGGAAGGGTCCCAGTTTCACTAATCCGGAAGAGTCTCATTTTCAGAAATCTGGAGGGGTCCTGTTTTCCTCAATCCGGAAGAGTCGTATTTTCACCAATCCGGAAGGGTCCTATTTTCACCAATCCGGAAGGGTCCCATTTTCACCAAACCGGAGGGGTCCTTTTTTCACCAATCCGAAAGGGTCCTATTTTCCTCAATCCGGAAGGGTCCTATTTTCACCAATCCGGAAGGGTCCTATTTTCACCAATCCAGAAAGGTCCCATTTTCACCAATCCGGAAGGGTCCTATTTTCACCAAATTGGAAAGGTCCCATTTTCACCAATCCGGAGGGAATCCATTTTCACCAATCCGGAAGGGTCCAATTTTCACCAATCCGGAAGAGTCCTATTTTCTCCGATCCGGAAGAGTCCTATTTTCACCAATCCGGAAGAGTCCTATTTTCACCAATCCGGAAGGGTCCCATTTTCACCAAACCGGAGGGGTTCTTTTTTCACCAATCCGAAAGGGTCCTATTTTCCTCAATCCGGAAGGGTCCTATTTTCACCAATCCGGAAGGGTCCTATTTTCACCAATCCAGAAAGGTCCCATTTTCACCAATCCGGAAGGGTCCTATTTTCACCAAATTGGAAAGGTCCCGTTTTCACCAATCCGGAGGGAACCCATTTTCATCAATCCGGAAGGGTCCCATTTTCACCAATCCGGAAGAGTCCTATTTTCTCCGATCCGGAAGGGTCCTAGTTTCACCAATCCGTAGGGGTCCCATTTTCACTAATCCGGAAGAGTCCCATTTTCACAAAACCTGAGGGGTCCCAATTCGAAAGGGTCGTATTCTCTCAATGCAGAAGGGTCCTATTTTCACCAATCCGGAAGGGTCCTATTTTCACCAATCCGGAAAGGTCCCATTTTCACCAATCCGGAAAGATCCTATTTTCACCAATCCGGAAAGGTCCAATTTTTACCAATCCGGAGGGGCTCCTTTTTCACCAATCCGGAAGGGTCCCATTTTCACCAGTCCGGAAGAGTCCTATTTTCTCCAATCCGGAAGGGTCCCAGTTTCACTAATCCGGAAGAGTCTCATTTTCAGAAATCTGGAGGGGTCCTGTTTTCCTCAATCCGGAAGAGTCGTATTTTCACCAATCCGGAAGGGTCCTATTTTCACCAATCCGGAAGGGTCCCATTTTCACCAAACCGGAGGGGTCCTTTTTTCACCAATCCGAAAGGGTCCTATTTTCCTCAATCCGGAAGGGTCCTATTTTCACCAATCCGGAAGGGTCCTATTTTCACCAATCCAGAAAGGTCCCATTTTCACCAATCCGGAAGGGTCCTATTTTCACCAAATTGGAAAGGTCCCATTTTCACCAATCCGGAGGGAATCCATTTTCACCAATCCGGAAGGGTCCAATTTTCACCAATCCGGAAGAGTCCTATTTTCTCCGATCCGGAAGAGTCCTATTTTCACCAATCCGGAAGAGTCCTATTTTCACCAATCCGGAAGGGTCCCATTTTCACCAAACCGGAGGGGTTCTTTTTTCACCAATCCGAAAGGGTCCTATTTTCCTCAATCCGGAAGGGTCCTATTTTCACCAATCCGGAAGGGTCCTATTTTCACCAATCCAGAAAGGTCCCATTTTCACCAATCCGGAAGGGTCCTATTTTCACCAAATTGGAAAGGTCCCGTTTTCACCAATCCGGAGGGAACCCATTTTCATCAATCCGGAAGGGTCCCATTTTCACCAATCCGGAAGAGTCCTATTTTCTCCGATCCGGAAGGGTCCTAGTTTCACCAATCCGGAGGGGTCACATTTTCACTAATCCGGAAGAGTCCCATTTTCACAAAACCTGAGGGGTCCCAATTTGAAAGGGTCGTATTCTCTCAAGGCAGAAGGGTCCTATTTTCACCAATCCGGAAGGGTCCTATTTTCACCAATCCGGAAAGGTCCCATTTTCACCAATCCGGAAAGATCCTATTTTCACCAATCCGGAAAGGTCCAATTTTTACCAATCCGGAGGGGCTCCTTTTTCACCAATCCGGAAGGGTCCCATTTTCACCAGTCCGGAAGAGTCCTATTTTCTCCCATCCGGAAGGGTCCCAGTTTCACTAATCCGGAAGAGTCTCATTTTCAGAAATCCGGAGGGGTCCCAATCCGGAAGAGTCGCAATTTCACCAATCCGGAAGGGTTCCCTATTCACCAACTCGGAGGGGTCCCAATCCGGAAGGGTCCCATTTTCACCAATCCGGAAAGATCCTATTTTCACCAATCCGGAAAGGTCCAATTTTTACCAATCCGGAGGGGCTCCTTTTTCACCAATCCGGAAGGGTCCCATTTTCACCAGTCCGGAAGAGTCCTATTTTCTCCAATCCGGAGGGGTCCCATTTTCACTAATCCGGAAGAGTCTCATTTTCAGAAATCCGGAGGGGTCCCAATCCGGAAGAGTCGCAATTTCACCAATCCGGAAGGGTTTCCTATTCACCAACTCGGAGGGGTCCCAATCCGGAATGGTCCCATTTTCACGAATCCGGAAGGGTCCGATTTTGGTAACCTGGAGGGGTCATAGAAATTTCAAAATTTTTATTTTTTACGTATGAGGCACGTGATTCTAAGGATCCTAAAGCAATCGTAGTAGGAAGTGATATACAAAGTAAAGAATATTTAGATTTTAGGAATCAGGCTAGAAACTAGTGACTGCACTGGTAACTTGCATTTCAATAAAGCTTGAATAAAACATACTAAAAACACAAAAGTCTGAACCCGGAGATTCGTGCCTCTAATTCTAACTGAAAACAGAGTTCAACATTGATTCGTGTGGATTAAAATCCAGATTATTCTTTTTTGGAAAAGAGGTTGCCTTGAGAATTTTAGTAGGTCTAGCTCGGGCAATCCGAAGGCAGATAGGTAAGACAGTACTCGGTTGGTGCAATAGACGCCCACTTGAGAAAATTACTGCCCTGAAGTTCTGTCTGTTTAGTGCAGCACTGAAGAGGGAAAACTCATTCATTAGGAACAAGTTCGACTATTGAAGTGCGACAGACCAAGTGCAATACACATACGTTTTTTTTGAAATTTTTTTTTATTTTCCTTCATTTTTGGTTTCAAATCCATAATAGTTGTTCTTGACTGGGTAGTGAGTTTAATATCTTTCAACTAAATTGATATCATCATTTTGTGCTAGCTTCATATCGAATAACCAATACTCAATTCTTGTGAATAAATAGTATACACGCTGTAGTGTGATAACTTACAAAGATTCGTGGCCACTATTTAAGTGAAGCTTCTGGAATTTATTGTGTTGTGTTAATATTATCAGTAGTCAAACAATAGAAACTTAAGTATTAGAATTGACTGTATAAGCGGTAAGAATTGAAATAGAAAATGAATCTAGACAAGGATACCTAAACTTAGTGATAGCTCTAGGAAATGTATACCAAAGAAAGAAAGAAAGTCAATGAACGACCCTTTTGTGTAAAGGCTCGCACGTACCCGGACCAACAAAAGGAAGAAAGTTTCGGGCGGAATGGTTGAAACCAGGAGTCAAAATCGTCCGAGAAACTAAATGGTAAAATCTGTTCGCCGATCGGGTTAATCTAACATGCATTGTCTAAATTTATTAGTTGTTGAGAGAGCTGACAGTAAAAGCTAAAACTTGTATAATTTCGAAATCTGAAATGTAGAGCTATTTTGTCAAGTATTCAGAGGCCCCCACCACTCCTAATAGGTCTTGTTCATTACTAGAAAACTTCATTTCGTGGCAAAATCGAATGGTAGAAGAGAAAGCGATTGTTTCCCACTCAAATTTGGGAATGTTTTGTGGGTAGAATCCAAGACATTGAGCAATGTGTTTGTTTTCAATCTTGCTCTTTCTCTAGTAACAAAGTAGCTATATTCTAAAAAAACTTACAATTTCCGATTTCCGTTTTAGAATAACTTTTAAATGGCCGTTCTCCCATTGACATTTTGAGTTTTGTTAATATGGTGGTAGTGGTAAGCTCAGCGTTGAAAAGTTCGGAGCGAACTCGACGTATTGATGAATCGAGCCCAAAATGGATCCAAATTCAAAAGTCGTTTCTGAATTTGGAGTTTTTTTGTGTCAGTATTTTATTTACAATTGATCTGTGATTTTCTAGAGTTCTTTTCGAAGCGCTCACTATATCGACTATTTAACAATTCGAAAACGTATTCTCTTCAAAAGTGACTCCATGACTCTTTGAAGTTTTTTGGGCATGTCGTACAAACAGTAATGTACTAGTAAAAATAGGTATGTGCTTGTGGTATCTCCACCGAGGATGCTAAAGTTACACTGACTGCTAAATTTTTCAGCTAATTTAATTTGGCTAAAAGCGTTTTTCAAGTCTAGATTACTGGCACAGATCTGTCCGACAGGTTTTTTCCGGCATTTGGATTGCGACCTTATCTATTATTTCGTGTATGTTTGGCATCTGATGTTTATTTTTAAAAATCTGGTCGCTTACGAAGTTTGAGTCTAACGGCAATTTTATTCAACCATTTTTCCTTCTAGTAATAAAAATTTGGCCTAAAAAGCCATTTTTGTCACAACATTTAAAATTATCAATGTGACTTTTATTTTCAATTCTGTTTAGTTATTCCTTTACACATGATAGTAAATGTAAACAAAATCTTTTTACTTTAGCTTCTACAGGTTGAAACGGAGAGTGAAGAGGAGCTAGGTAAAATGAGTTATTAACTTTTGTTTACAAGGTTTTTCTCCATTCTATCAGTTAAGTCTTTTTAAATTTTGAAAATTTGATCTGTTGAAAATGATAAATTTTTCGAGTGGCTCTCCTGGTGGGTGGCTGATTGAACGGATCGGTTGCGGAATTTTATTTTTCTGACTTCTCTGTCTAATTTTGGTAGGTTTTCGTTGCCCAGAATGTCACGCATGTGGCCTCCTGTGATAAAAACGGCGTTACTTGGCAATTCTACCCTTCTGGATTGGGTCCTGATGATAGTTTTTTGTTGATAATAATAATTGTGTCAACTATAAACCCGCCATACAGGTATTTTTTTGTTTCTCAACTGGGTTTTTTTGAAAAAAAAAATCAGGTTGGGGTATCAAAGTTTCAGTTTGTGTAATATGTTTTGCTTAATAAAATTGACTGGAATTGCTGAAAAGGAGTGTTTGAATTTACAATGGTCTTCCAACCTAATGCTAGATTAAAAGTTTCTTAGCTTTCCAATCCGTTTTTATAGTAGATTCTTTTTTCCTTCAAAACCGAATAATCGTCATCTTCCCCTGACCAATTTATTTCCCACCGTTTATCACTCCCCAGGTTTTCCGCTTTTTGCTCCAGGAATTTTCCCGCGGGTTTTATGTACAATTTTCGATATGAACAATATCACATACGGCATATGCAGTGGGTCGTTTGTGACATTAGACCAGAATGTACGAAAATGTACGGAAATTCAAATTTTTTTTGATGCATCTGACCGGAAGACGATTTTTATGAATTAACGGTGGTAATCGTGAATTTTAACGAACGAGGAAGGGTTAGTTTGAGCTAACATGTAAATTTTAAAAATTTCAAATCAAGCGTGAAAGATACATAACCTTTTTATCTTTCGCACACACAGAAACGGTGAAATAACAGAACAACAGAATTTGTGGAGAAAAGCGGCTACCGGAAATTGTGTGACACTGATCGAGGTTGAAGAAAAATCAATTTTACGAAGACCATTCCGAGTTGTTACGAGGAGAACTCAAACTTTGTATTTTATAAACTTTTAGCTTCTGGTCATGATCTGAGTTGAATTCAATCAAGATCTAATTTCATTTTCAGATAATGAGAAGCTAGGAGTTCAGGGAAGGGACGATTCATCTTCGATGGAGTTGATGGTTTTATCTACTGAACATAAACAGTAGTAAAAAAGTAAATATGTAGGAGCCCTGTTTTTAGGAGTGACCTCGTGGTCCGCGGATACTGAGACCCAGCCATGAGCACACTATTTTGCATGTAATTAGGTTAATTAGAGCGTTCTGATCGAAGACGGAAACAGTAACGTTTTTGTCGACCCAATGTTAGAAAAATCACGAAAAGAACTGGCTTTGTCACAGACGGTGAGAAGCATGTAGAGCTTTGTTGAGACGCTAGTCAGTCGTCTTAGAACCTATCTTTATTTCCCGTCGTTTTGTGCTTCCGGGCGAATGTACATACATGTTTTTTAGCACTCCTGTGTGTTATTCTTTTTGTAAGATCATGACTGGCAGAACCGTTAACGAGCACTCTGCGACGAGCGGATGCTCTAAATAAGGCCCTTCTCACAGGGGCGGAGGGGTAGCTCGGAACACGGAAGCCTTCCGGATTACCGAATCTAGCTTTTTAAAATAGTTAAGATCGAAAATTCACGTACCAGGAAGGGCGGGGGATTCGCGTTCCCGTCATTCTCTTAGTGGTTTATGACCAAAAGCACTTGAAGATATATGAGCAACCAAACAAAAGTAGTATAGTACCTAAAAAAAAAACAAAAAACATAAAAATAACCGAAAAAAAACCAAAAACAGTACAAAAATATGAAATCAGTAGAAATCATCCACCCAGAAGAAATGTGATCCGACTCTCCCGTTTGTCGTGGATAGATATACTGATGTTATAGACATTTATATCAAACAGGATCGTTACAATCAAAAGTAACGTATGTGGCCCGTTTCGGGTACTTGTACTGTAGGGTTAATTCAGTATTTAAGCACTTTAGTGCTAATATATGCTCAATCCGGAAGGGTCTCGGGATTAGAGAAGTAGACTGATCCGGCAAGCAGTGCAAGGAGCAACAAGAAGGGGCTCAAGGACAACAACAATCGACCGTTGGTTATTGTTAACAATTTTTGTATCCCTTTTGGTACAGAAATTCAGATACCAATCTGTGGGGGCTCGACAGTGACTGCACTGAAGTGACCCTTCACCGAGTTGCGATTTTCCGAGTTAAGCACCTTAGTTCTGATATTGAACAAACCCGGAGGAGTAAACTAATTTTAGTATAACTATATATATTTATAAGGCTTTTATTAGAACTCCTATATCGTTTTTCATAAACAGACCGGTTTTTAGGGTCAAAATAGTGATATTTTGATCCCTCCACAAATCGCGATTTTTGAGATATCGACAAATTTTGAAACGGAAAAAAGCACTGAGTCAGTGAGTTACATCGTAACTGCACTGGTTTAACTAGTAGAACCGGTTAGTTTTAGTTCAGACGTGGTTAGAACTAATCGGGCACCGAAAACCAAATTTTCGAGATTTTTGGAAGAACAAAACGCTCCAAAATAGGAAAAATTTTTGAAATTTTTGTTTAAGGTCCATAAAAAATGTTGTTTCTTCACTAGTTAACCGACAAGTTTTAGAACCGTTTGCCAATAAATTTGCTGTTTTTAGTGGAAATGAACTTAACGTGTTTGATTTAGTGGATTCATCAATCCAGAAGGGACCAAATAGCATTGTTTTTGGAAACTTTTTTCAGCTTGAAGGTTTTAGACCGTGTTTTTTGCATTGAACTAGAAGAGTAAAGGCCTTCTGAGCTCGGATCAACAACTTTCAGGTCAATAAGACAAGAATTAAGAAAAAAGGGAGACGGAACCTATAAGTTAGAAAATTTTTACACTTCAGAAAAAAGACGTTAAGGTTAATAACTTTGGAACTACTGAACGGACCTAGTTGATTTTGCTACCATTAGATTAGAAAATAAGTGAACTTACTCATAAACTTTTTGCTTTTTGGATAAAGTTTGCATAGAAAATTTTCAAGATAGTTTCTAACGAAATCACCAATTTGTGAAGGAAGACCCTTCACGTTTTTGTAAAAATTTTTTTGGAAAGCCCATATACCCCTACCAAAGGGTAGCGACGGTTGAATAAGGCAACTTTACGCTGTTCATGACAAAAAGGGAAGGCTGAGGAACCCAGAAAATTTTAGTCGAGTCGAAACTAGACTAGTTAGAAGACTCTTCACAGTTAAGAAGAATAGTCAAATAAGAGGCTCAACTACAATCCGGAAGGGTCTAGGGACGCAAAATACACCGTTCCTAGTTAGTTCCAACATCATAATAGCATCGGAGAACGTATCCGAAATGGTCTCGGTGAAAACTTTAATCGACCCGGAAGAGCTATTTTATGAACCCGGAGGGGTCCCAACTCGAAAGGGTCCTATTTTCCTCAATCCGGAAGAGTCCTATTTTCACCAATCCGGAAGGGTCCTATTTTCACCAATCCGGAAGGGTCCCATTTTCACCAAACCGGAGTCCTTTTTTCACCAATCCGGAAAGGTCCCATTTTCACCAATCCGGAGGGGTTCCATTTTCACCAACCCGGAAGAGTCCCATTTTCACCAATCCGGAAGAGTCCTATTTTCTCCAATCCGGAAGGGTCCCACTTTCACTAATCCGGAAGAGTCCCGTTTTCACAAATCCCGAAGGGTTCCCTTTTCACCAATCCGGAAGGGTCCCGTTTTCACCAATCCGGAAGGATTCCCTTTTCACCAATCCGGAGGGATCCCAATCCGAAAGGGCACATTTTCACGAATCCGAATGGGTCCAATTTTGTTAACCGTGAGGGGTCCTAGAAATTTCAAAATTTTTATTTTTTACGTATGAGGCACGTGATTCTAAGGATCCTAAAGCGTACGTAGTACGAAGTGATATACATAGTAAAGATTTTTTCGATATTAGGAATCAGGCTAGAAACTAGTGACTGCACTGGTAACTTGCCTTTCAATAAAGCTTGAAAAACCATACTAAAAACACAAATGTCTGAACCCGGAGATTTGCGACTCTAATTCTAATTGAAAACAGAGTTCAACATTGATTCCTGTGGATTAAAGTCCAGATTGTTCTTTTTTTGAAAAGAGATTGCCTTGAGACTTTTAGTAGGTCTAGCTCGGGCAATCCGAAGGCAGATAGGTAACACAGTACGCGGTGGGTGCAATAGACGCCCACTTGAGAAAATTACTGCCATGAAGTTTTGTCTGTTTGGTGCAGCACTGAACAGGGAAAACTCTTTCCTTAGGAACAAGTTCGACTATTGAATTGGAACAGACCAAGTGAAATACACATACGTTTTTTTTTTGAAATATATTTTATTTTCCTTCATTTTTGGCTTTAAATCCATTATAACTGTTCTTGACTGGGTAGTGAGTACACTATCTTTTAAATATAATAAAATCGTCATTTTTTGCTAGCTTCATATCGAATAACCAATACTCAATTCTTGTGAATAAATTGTATACACGCTGTAGTGTATTAACTTACAAAGATTCGTGGCCACTGTTTAAGTGAAACATTTGGAATTTTTTGTGTCTAAAGTATTGATACCTGGCTAGAAGTCATAAGATTGCATTTTGAACCCGGCATCAAGCTACCTGGAACCGATAGGGTGACACCACCACTTGTGACGCCATTGGTGGACAACGATGGAGCATCAATCGAAGAAGCCTTGACCAAAATAGTGGGCAGCATAGGAGAACAAAACGAACAGATGTCCTTAAGAAGGTCCTTAGAGTGAACTAGAGAGGGCAGTCCACGTTGAGAGAGAAAGCCTGCGGAAAGATATCAACCGCAACAGACAAGAAGTCAGCAGAAGTGAAAAACGCGTGAAGGAGAGAACGGATGATTACTTGGCTAAAAACTTGTCACGAATGACGAGGGAAGCTGAGCAAAGGGAGACACGATTGAGAGACGACATGGAGAAGTTGAGAATTCAACAAGAGGAGACTCTTGGGACCCTTGACACCAAGTTAGACGGGATGATGGAGAGGCGCACTCAGGCTATCGTGGATATTTTGGATGGGCTCCTAGGAAACATGAGTTGATTGAGGAATAGTAAGGCAAACTCAGGAGAACCCAGCAGGGGGCCGAGAGTGAACTTCATGGAATAACCTAACAGAAGAAGGGCCTCAGGATCCGAGGTAGGAGCAGTGCATCCAGCTATGCCACAGGCGATAATAGGCCGTGAGGCCAAAACATCAGAGGAAGTTCAACTGGCAACAGACCGACCACAAACGAACGACCGACGCAAGACGAACGTGCAACTGGGAGAAGTGATTCCACGAACTGGAGTTAAGCTAAGCAAAGAAGAAGTCATCCCAGCGATTCGAACGGGAGGGAAGAGCCAGAGCCTCTATCAGAGGGCAATGATGCTCAAGCGGTGCATTCACGGGATGCAACATCAATGGCAACAGCCATCGAACCATTGAACGTGTCCTTGGAAACTTTCCTATCCAAAACCAGTGAACGTAGTGAGAAGTCCAGAAGGGTTTTTAAGAAACCAAGATGCTATAAAAACGAATCTGACGGCTGTATTGATACATGGCTAGAAGTCATAAGACTGCATTTTGAAGAGGAAGACTTGACAGAAAGACAAGAATGCAGTGCGCTCACCAGCAACCTGGAAGGGACAGCCCTAAATTGCGTGATGCCCAAAAAACAATACCAGCAGGACACAGCTGAGACAATCTTTGAAATCTTGTTGAATCGTTTTGGCTGAGGAGTACAATGACACCAAGCGATGATGCGCTTTGAGAAACGGAGGCAACGTGAACGCGAAACGATACACAAGTTTTTAGATGATTTGGAGATGCTTAGAAGGCATAGGGAACCAGATGAGTCAAACAGCAGGATGAACCTAGCTGTAACCTCAACATTCTCCGATGTACCTGGACCAACAAAATGAAGAAAGATTTAGGCGAAATGGTTGAAACCAGGAGTCAAAAGTCTTCCAAAGGACAAAACGCAATGTTAGAAGTAGAGAGCCATCCGGACCCTGCCTTGGGTGAGAATCGGGCAGGACGTGGAAGGGAAGGGAATGAGAACAGAAGGTTGGCAAGTGAATCTACTCCGGTAAAACAAGGCCAAGATTTTGTCACTTCCACCGGTACTCTAGATCGAGAGGAGATGTCGGAACTGTCCGACATCGCTGCTGAAAACTTGGCTACTACAAGATCACCAACTGATAACACTATGATGCATGGGGTGACGGAGAAACCGGCAATGTCCTTCTCGTTTCCGGAACGAGTGAAAAACACTTTGAGAAACTTCTTTCCATTTACCATGGGAGCGGATACAGGCGATGAAGCAGAAATCCCGGAAGAGGAGGACGATGACGAACAAGATGACTTCGAATCTCGAATAAGCCTCAAAAGTTCGACTCAGGAGAATATTGCATTCACGGATAGAGAGACTAGCTCTACGGACCGATTTGGTGTGGTCAGAACAAGAAGCAAGACCGCAAAAGGAACGCACCAATCAGGAGATTTTGTGACCGTGACGAATTGGGAAGTGCAACCTGGGAAGAACTTAAATGCAGGGCCAAGTAACCCACCAGTGGATCCAGAAGTAGATTATGAAGAAAAGTTGAGGCAGAGAAGCAAGACTCGAGTCTCGACCGGCATCAAGCTACCTGGAACCGATAGGGTGACACCACCACTTGTGACGCCATTGGTGGACAACTACGGAGCATCAATCGAAGAAGCCTTGACCAAAATAGTGGGCAGCATAGGAGAACAAAACGAACAGATGTCCTTAAGAAGGTCCTTAGAGTGAACTAGAGAGGGCAGTCCACGTTGAGAGAGAAAGCCTGCGGAAAGATATCAACCGCAACAGACAAGAAGTCAGCAGAAGTGAAAAACGCGTGAAGGAGAGAACGGATGATTACTTGGCTAAAAACTTGTCACGAATGACGAGGGAAGCTGAGCAAAGGGAGACACGATTGAGAGACGACATGGAGAAGTTGAGAATTCAACAAGAGGAGACTCTTGGGACCCTTGACACCAAGTTAGACGGGATGATGGAGAGGCGCACTCAGGCTATCGTGGATATTTTGGATGGGCTCCTAGGAAACATGAGTTGATTGAGGAATAGTAAGGCAAACTCAGGAGAACCCAGCAGGGGGCCGAGAGTGAACTTCATGGAATAACCTAACAGAAGAAGGGCCTCTGGATCCGAGGTAGGAGCAGTGCATCCAGCTATGCCACAGGCGATAATAGGCCGCGAAGCCAAAACATTAGAGGAAGTTCAACTGGCAACAGACCGACCACAAACGAACGACCGACGCAAGACGAACGTGCAACTGGGAGAAGTGATTCCACGAACTGGAGTTAAGCTAAGCAAAGAAGAAGTCATCCCAGCGATTCGAACGGGAGGGAAGAGCCAGAGCCTCTATCAGAGGGCAATGATGCTCAAGCGGGGCATTCACGGGATGCAACATCAATGGCAACAGCCATCGAACCATTGAACGTGTCCTTGGAAACTTTCCTATCCAAAACCAGTGAACGTAGTGAGAAGTCCAGAAGGGTTTTTAAGAAACCAAGATGCTATAAAAACAAATCTTACGGCTGTATTGATACATGGCTAGAAGTCATAAGACTGCATTTTGAAGAGGAAGACTCGACAGAAGATAAGAATGCAGTGCGCTCACCAGCAACCTGGAAGGGACAGCCCTAAATTGCGTGATGCCCAAAAAGCAATACCAGCAGGACACATCTGAGACCATCTTTGAAATCTTGTTGAATCATTTTGGCTCAGGAGTACAATGACACCAAGCGATGATGCGCTTCGGGAAACGGAGGCAACGAGAAGATGAGACAATAGACAAGTTTCTAGAAGATTTAGAGATGCTGAGAAGGCATAGTTAACCATATGAGTCAAACAGCATGATGAACCTAGCGGTAGCCTCAAAATTTATCGACGGTGTGAAGAATGACGAGCTTCGAACGATATTGGCGACACATTACACACCGCTTTCAACCAATGCGCCTACACCGAGGAATTGAGACTCAAGTCAAAAGAGTATCTCTTACTAAAGCCTCCAATAAGATCTGGCTATTACAAAAACAGTTTTGGTAATTTTAACAATGGACCAGCAAACCAATGTAACAAGTTGTACAAACCATGGGACGATATGGACAAGAGAAGCTCTTGTGCAAACTGCAGTTCGACAGACCATCATGTATCAGATTGCCCAACCTACAAACAAGGCATGAAGGCAATAGGCTTCAACCTCGAAGATGAAGATTCATCAGAAGTCGATCATGAAGATTTCATGAGAGTAGTAATTGCAAATTTCGGCCCCAGGTGTTTCTTTTGTAACTTGGAGGATCATTTTAATTCGGATTGTCCACAATTTTGGGATGCAGGGGCAGACATCAAGAACCCTAGGCATGAGGAAGCTTTGTCAGATGTGAAAGCCAGCAAGGCACGCCTATTGAGTGAAGCAGAGGTGCGCAGGAAAGAAAAACCACAAGTGCTGGCAACCAAAAAAATGCAGGCAGTAACGGAAGGAACGCGTGAACCGGAACCAGTGACTGCGGCGGACCATTTCAAAATCGACTATAACGCAGCGGCAACAGATCCCTTGTACAGAGTCCAGGAGGAGTTAGTGACGAAGGAGATCGAACAAAATATTAAGCTTGAACTGGAGAACGAGGTGACACAGGAGAAGCTGAACGCCTTTGAAGCGACGGAGGTAGAGGAAACGAAAGCACCAAGCAAGTTGAGCATGAAACTGAGTGCGATGGTTCCACAGGGAAATAAGATACAGTCGATTATCTCGGTAGCGGAACATCAGGTAATCAGAAACCTGAGTGAACCATCGGAATTCACTTTGATGCATTTGGATACATATGCAGATTACCTGAGACAAGTAGAGCCACGCACTGAGTCAAGCGCTGTGCAAGCGTTATTAACAACGGGTGGCCACCGAATAAGAAACTTCACGGGCGCTACCTGGAAGTCTATAGACCATATCAAGTGATGTTGAACGTGGACGGGATCAGTATCTATACTAGGACCTACGTAACGACAGACAGTGACCAAATAGGGCAGGTTTATTTATCTCAAGAAGAACTCAAAGTCCGTAGGATAGGCCCCGACGCCATGATGGAACAAGACGCGGTTCACATAGGATACGAAGCAGATGTAGAGAAAAAGCGATGCAAAGAAAATCGGAGTAACATGACTTCTGGACACAGGAGCAGTAGTAAAGGTGATGCCAAAAAAAAAAATTGGGAAAGAATGGGCTTCACGAGGGAAGACTTAATTCCAACGAACATCACATTAGCGGCAGCCAACCTTGGAGCAAGTTACGTAGCCGGAAGAACATCGCTAACGGTCCTCCACATGGGAGGACGGGATCTTTTAGAGAACTTAGACGACTCCGACCAATTCATCTTGGGCCCGAGATTTTGTCAGGAATTTCGATTTTATGATCGACTTGAACAATGGCTTAATAATGTTCAGAAACCCAGACCGGCAGTATGTGAAGCGACCAATTAAAAGAATAATAGCTGATGAAAATAAGGTGACGATTTTTTAGCTACAAAAAATAACTTTTAGCCAGGACAAGCTGTGGTGGCTATTTTTAGGATGAGAAATGTGAACTCGTTAAGTGATATTAAACAGGTTTGCTTAGTACCCAACCCAAATAGTCAAAGCTCAGTGATTTCAGGCCGGAGCTTTTCGGTAACTCGAAACGGACTGTGTGTCAGTGTGTTGTTGAACACACTCGACACCACGGTTTTAATCCAGCGTGGAAAAAAACTTGGTTACGCTTTGCCGATGAGGACCGACTATGAGGAGACACAAAACTTAAAAAGACATGAAATAAAGGACTGCCCTTATCATGCTAACAAATATATAATTTTAAAAGGAAATAATCATTTTAAATCTAATAATAAACTGTTTTCAAGGAAATCCGAAACGCATGACGGCTTGTCGAGTTGCTCGAAATTTCCAGAACACCCCTCGTCATATGAACTAGAATCTGACCAACCTGTTTTGCCGGAGATAGAACACTTGAGATGGAAAATAGGCGAGGGAGGTTTTGAATCATTGAGGGCGGTTTTGACTCGGAACGCGGACGTATTTTCAAAACATAAGGCGGATATCGGTTGTTGCAACTTCGTCGAACACAAAATTGATTTATAGGAAGGCGCCATTCCTCATAGGGAACGCGCCATATCAAGGACGCCTCATAAGTTGGAAGCGTGCCGAGCGGAAAAAGAAATGTTGTTCGAATGCGACATGTAGAACCCTCGAAATTGACTTGGGCTTGCGGGCTAGTTATGGCTAAATCGAAGGGGGCAGCTTAGGTTTTGTTGCGACTTTCGTTACCTGAACGCAGTGACAAAAAAAAGATGCTTATCCGATACCGCGATGGACGAGAGCCTCTCAAAACTTGGCTTCGCCAAGTTTTTCACCACACTGGACTTGGGGTCTGCCTTCTCGCAGGTCCCTCTAAGGAAGAAAGACAGAGAGAAAACTGGATTCGCATGTGAACTGGGGTTGTACCAGTGGAAGAGGACGCTCTTTGGCTTGTGCATTGCAACTGCGAACTTTCAAAGGCTGATGGCTCAGGCTTTGACGAGAGTGACGACGAAGTACGGGAATGTTGAATTGTGCTATGTAGACGACGTAGTCATAGCAACACCCACCTTAGCTGACCATATAGATAGACTAGGTGAGGTCTTCAATTGTATGAAAAGAGCGGGCTTGAAATGCAAGCCATCGAAAAACGAGATCCTTAGGGACTCAATCAAGTACCTGGGAAGAATGGTAGACAGTCATGGCGTGCGGCCGGACCCGGAAGCAGTGGAAGCAGTGTTAACATGGAAGGCACCCAGTATAGACACACAGCTCATGAGCTTCCTTGGATTTGCCCATTACTACCGAGAGTTCATAAAAGGATATGCAGACAATTTGTACCCCATGCAGCAACTGATTGGCTGCAAAGGAATGAAGTTTGAGTGGAACGAAAAAGCTCAAGCAGGCTTTGAGAACATAAAGCGTGAACTGTGTGAAGTGCCAGTGCTAGGCATGCCTACGGAGAAGGGCATGACGTTCTTGGCACTGACGCATCGGTAGTAGCCATCTCAGGAATGCTAAATCAGGAGCAAGAATGGAATGTGAGAACAGTTCTCCGTCCCATTGCGTATGGCAGCAAGGTGTTGAGTGACACTGAGGTGAAATTTGGTGCACCGAAAGCAGAAATGCTTGCAGTAGTCACATCCGTGGAAAATTACCGCGCATACTTGGGGAGCGCTCCCTTTAAGTTACGCGTGGACAACAGAGCGTTATACTGTTTGAAGAGGTACTCGATGGACTAGAGCTATATTGGTAGATAGATAGTAATATTAGATGGCTACCACATGATAACCGAGCACAGGATGCGTGACAAACACCAGACGGCTGACAGCCTCAGCAAAAGACTGAGTTCTATGAAAGATTGGAACAGAAGCAAGCCAATCAGGCAGAAATCAAGAAAGGATCTCGTTTCTGGACAAAGAAACCTATAAAGCGCTTCCCTTGACCAGATGGTTAGACAAGTCTCGACATTCAATTCCGGAACATCCTGAGTTGCCCCTGGAGAAGGCAGCAGAGACAAAGATCATATCCGAGGAGGACCCGGTGCCCTTAGATCTGTTGCTGCGCTCAAATCTGGTCCAACATAAACTGTTCGTATGAACATAAACCGCCTCTCATTACTGGATAAAACGATGCAAGTCACATCGCAAGTGATGCGGATGCCAGATTGTTGGAGAGAGAAGTAACTACAGATGACTTCGAGTGGGTAGCAGCCTTGGCATCGCTGGTGGTCAGTGAGAAAGTAAAGATCATGCCATCAAGACGTCAACACATAGAAAAAAAGGATGTTGGACGGTTGTTCAGCAACTAATATCCTCGATACCCCAAACAAGTACATCATACAAATAGAAAGAACAGGAGAACGGTACACAAAAGGAAACCGTTACCTTTGAAAAACAGGAACAGGAGTGCGAAGAGGTTGAACGAAATCTGGAGCTAATTTTTTGTCCGGGGAGAAGGACGGTAAAGAAAGTAGGCGAGTTCATAAACAAAACCCGGGACAGAAAGTTTTTCCAGGGAGTCAGATGTAGGGGGAAAAGTTCATGGTGAAGAACAAGACCTGGAAGATTAAATTTTGTCCGGGGAGTTCAGATGAACGAGCAGAGCGCACAAAACTGATCCTGAAGAAGAAACGTGCTCCGTCGCAGACTCTTCAGTTGATGACAACTCCGGGAATTCAAAAATCGACACCATCTCAGACAGAAACTCGAGCACATGATCGGAATTGTCAGAGCTGGCGATCCACACATTACTTGTGGAGACTCGAGCAAGAGATCTGGACAGGGAGGTAAATCAAGATACTGACTGTGATCGTTACTTGATACTAAACGAAAGAGTCTTTGACAACGCAGCAGATGATCTGGAAACCATAGCGGTATCGAAACGTTCGATAAGTTTATTGCCACAGAAAGAGGTAGTCAGGGCTGATCTTCAACCGTTCAGACAAGAAACACAGCCATTGGCGAAGATTTGGTGCGTCAAAATGGAAGATGACATGCATCAGCCGAATGAGTTGAATAGTCAATTGAGGGTCATGAAGACATATTTGAAGGTAAGGTACAGACTCTCGGACCTACTAAGAGCGCAGAGAAAAGACCGCATGACGAGCAACCTGAAAAGGTGGATCGAAAATGGAGCACCAGACAAAGGTGACCTGGATGAAGAAAATTACCGCATTCTGAGACAGTTCTTTATGCAGAAAGAGGGAAGGTTATATATGAACAAGGACGAATATTTCGCTTGTAGAAGAAAAGAAGAAGACAAAATCCTGTGCAATGATAACGCGACAGTGTTGCCGCAACACTATGAGACTGAACTTTTATTCAGGTCGCTTGATCAGATGGGCCATCAGGGAAATGATGAGGTATACCAGAGGATTCTGAAGCGCTTTGAGTGGCCTGGATTGAAGAAGGCTCGTGAGAAGTGGGTAACATCTTGTCTGTCATATCAACAGGTCAAGGACCCAAGAAAAACTTCGATTTCCTTTACAGTCGATCGAGTCATCTGAATACAACGAGGTGGTGCAGATTGACCACCAGAAAGTTTGTACGTTAGTCAGTGGCTACAATCAGGTCTTGGTCATGATAGATAACTTCACGAAATACGCAGAGGCCGTGCCCTCCATAATTGTTTCAGCAGAAGAGACGTGCGATCACCTAATCAATACGTAAACAGCGAGACATGGTTGTACGATGACGTTTCAATCGGACAATGGAACAGCTTTCGTAGGAGAACTTACTAAAGAGCTCATGAGACGCTCTCAGGTGGCTCAAGCTCATTCCACGACATACCATCCGCAGACGCATGGGTTAGTGGAGAGGCAAAATTAGACGCTGGTGCCGATGCTGGCTGAGGGTATGTTGATCAAGGTACATGACTGATTGGGACAGATACCTTCCACAGACGATGGGAGTTTAAATCAGCACGCAACAATCCACCACCGGAGTTAGTCCACACATGATGATAACCGGACACGAGAAATCTTTGCCCTTGATTTTCTTTTACCCAGAGTATGAAGGTAAGAAAACATCACCACAAGTCTATGTAAGGGATGTGATTAGACGTCAACAAGACCTGAAAGACTTCTCCAGACGGAAAACTCAGCAGGCACAGGCAAGGCAGAGAAAAAGATTCGATAAAAAAGCAGCTGGTGCAAAAGCTTACTCGGTAGTAGACTCAGTATTGGCATTTCAAAACGTTATACCATCAAAAGGAACGAAAAATCTTCTAAATAAGTGGAGGGGACCCTTCATGATAATGGAAGTGCACCAGGAGGGACGTTTTTACAGACTGAGTACCGGCCGAGCCGCTCAATTTGAAAATATTAAGCCACACAACCCATCTACGGAAGACTTTTGTATACTTGCAGACATGGAAGAAGGGGATTATATGATGATGCATCCAGCCTGCGAGGTCAATGAGAAGGGCACCAGGGGATAAATTGATGGGAATGAAGTCCTAGAAGAAGGATCAAGTTCACCACTGGACCTAGATCCCAAAGAGGTGATCGAAGCGAATGAAGAAACCTTACTCTATACAGAAGAGGACTGGCAAGACCCCGAACAAATAGAGGTCCCCAAAAACTTGGAAGCAGACCTACCGTTTGCGATACAGACACGACAGAGTGACAGGACAAGACTCACGAAAATGTACAACCCTTACGGAGATGATTTCGTAGTGGACAGGATAGATCTGAAGAAGACAAAAATTGGTGGGTCTAGAGGAAATAACTCTGTCACAGGACATAGACATAGACGACGACCACTACGAGGAATGGATCGAGGACAAAAAGTTTGTACGGGGAGTCAGGTGTAGGGGAAAATGGTCATGGTGAAGAACAAGACCTGGAGGATAAAATTTTGTCCGGGGAGTTCAGATGGATGAGCAGAGCGCACAAAACTGATCCGGAAGAAGAAACGTGCTCCGTCGCAGACTCTTCAGTTGATGACAACTCCGGGAATTCAAAAATCGACACCATCTCAGACAGGATATCGAGCACAGGATCAGATTTGTCAGAGCTAGCGATCCACTTATCACTTGTGGAGACTCCAGCAAGAGATCTGGACTGGTAGGTATATCAAGAACTAGATAGTGATCGTTACCTGATACTAAACGTAAGAGTCTTTGGCAAAGCAGCGCATGATCTAGAAACCTTAGCGGTATCGAAACGTTCGATAAGTTTATTGCCACAGAAAGAGGTAGGCAGGGCTGATCTTCAACCGTTCAGACAAGAAACACAGCCATTGGCGAAGATTTGGTGCGTCAAAATGGAAGATGACATGCATCAGCCCAATGAGCTGAATAGTCAATTGAGGGTCATGAAGACATATTTGAAGGTGAGATACAGACTCTCGGACCTACTATGAGCTTAGAGAAAAGACCGCATGACGAGTAACCTGAAAAGGTGGATCGAAAATGGAGCACCAGACAAAGGTGACCTGGAGGAAGACAGTTACCGCAATCTGAGACAGTTCTTTATGCAGAAAGAGGGAAGGTTATATCTGAACAAGGACGAATATTTCGCTTGTAGAAGAAAAGAAGAAGACAAAATCCTGTGCAATGATAACGCGACAGTGTTGCCGCAACACTATCAGACTGAACTTTTATTCAGGTCGCTTGATCAGATGGGCCATCAGGGAAATGATGAGGTATACCAGAGGATTCTGAAGCGCTTTGAGTGGCCTGGAATGATGAAGGCTCGTGAGAAGTGGGTAACATCTTGTCTGGCATATCAACAGGTCAGGGACCCAAGAACAACTGCGATTTCCTTTACAGTCGATCGAGTCATCTGAAAACAACGAGGTGGTGCAGGTTGACCACCAGAAATTTTGCACGTTAGACAGTGGCTACAATCAGGTCTTGGTCATGATAGATCACTTCACGAAATATGCAGAGGCCGTGCCCTGCAAAATTGTTTCAGCAGAAGAAACGTGCGATCACCTAATCAATACGTGGACAGCGAGACATGGTTGTACGATGACGTTTCAACCGGACAATGGAACAGCTTTCGTAGGAGAACTTACTAAAGAGCTCATGAGACGCTCTCATGTGGCTCAAGCTCATTTCACGACATACCATTCCCAGACGCATGGCTTAGTGGAGAGGCAAAATCGGACGCTGGTGCCGATGCTGAGGGTAGATTGATCAAGGTACATGACTGATTGGGACAGATACCTTCCACAGGTGATGGGAGCTTATAACAGCACGCAACAATCCACCACAGGAGTTAGTCCACACATAAAATTAACCAGACATGAGAAGTCTTTGCCCTTGACTTTCTTTTACCCAGAATATGAAGGTAAGAAAACATCACCATAAGTCTATGTAAGGGATGTGATTAGATGTCAAGAAGAACTGAAAGACTTCTGCAGACGGAACACTCAGCAGGCACAGGCAAGGCAGAGGAAAAGGTTCGATAAAAAAGCAGCTGGTGCAAAAGCTTACTTGGTAGTAGACTAAGTATTGGTATTTCAAAACGTTTTACCACCAAAAGCAACGAAAAAGCTTCAAAATAAGTGGAGGGGACCCTTCATGATGATGGAAGTGCACCAGGAGGGACGTTTTCACAGACTGAGTACCGGCCGAGCCGCTCAATTTGAAAATATTAAGCCACACAACCCATCTACGGAAGACTGTTGTATACTTGCAGACATAATAGAAGAAGAGGATTATATGATGATGGACCCAGCCTGCGAGGTCAATGAGAAAGGCACCAGTGGAAATAATGATGGGAATGAAGTCCTAGAAGAAGGATCAAGTTCACCACTGGACCTGGATCCCAAAGAGGTGATCGAAGCGAATGAAGAAACCTTACTCTATGCAGAAGAGGACTGACAAGACCCCGAACAAATAGAAGTCCCCAAAAACTTGGAACCAGACCTACCGTTTGCGATACAGACACGACAGAGTGACAGCACAAGACTCACAAAAAAGTACAACACTTACGAAGATGATTTCGTAGTGGACAGGATAGATCTGAAGACGACATTGGAAGAATTGGTGGGTCTAGAGGAAATAACTGTGTCACAGGACATAGACATAGACGACGACCACGACGAGGAATGGATCGAGGACTGGTCAAAACCAAAGGTAGAATACGACGACGAGCAACAGCAATCGTACGCACAACATTTGACATATCGTCGTGTCTTGGAATGGTTGAACGAAATGACGTCGGACCCGAAGGAGACCATTGTCACGATTCAAGATGTAGACCGTGAGAGTATGAAATGCATAAAGCTGAAAAAGATGATCATTCCTGGTCCGGCTAGGAAGGACAACTACTTATTCCTGCGGTATATTCTCCGGTATACGATCGACCGGACTTCGATGGATATTTTTGTCCGGGAAGTTGTGGTAGGACTTACCCACACTGAAAAACTTTTAATGAAAATTAAGAATAGCAAGAGAGACAGGTGACCTAGAATCAGAATTAGGTAAGGATCCTAAGAAACCGGACATAGTGAGAGTTGTGGAGTCATATTTTAACTTACAAAATGAGTACTCAAAAAGCATAGTATTAACAAATAGCGATTTCCTACTTACAAATAGAACTTGTGCGATAGCGATCACAGCGAACATGAGTTTTAAGACAGCTTTAGCAGTAGATTTGAAAAGGGAATATAAGAACATAGAATTTCTGTGGAAGCAGAGACCAGGTATAGGAGGTGTAGCAGCCTTGCCTCCAGCGGCTTCACAGATACCAGGAAATTATTTCAGCTTCTTGGTGACGAGGGCGACGGAGAAGCAGCATGTGGACTCTGAGGTTTTGGTTCTCTCCCTGACGAGACTGAGAGAATTCCTTGTGGAGAGTGAGGTGAAAGAACTCTCGCTTCCGGTACATGACCCAAACCGAGGAGCTGTATGCACTGATACACGTAATCTTTTCTGACACGAACATACAAGTAAACTCACATAAATACTATTTGAGTATAGGCTTATTTGAGTTTAGATTGTGTGTAGGAGGTGTTATATTATGTATGTTGTGTGTGGAGTTATGTGTTATGTTATTAAGACCCTTGGTATAGAGGGGTTAGTGACCATGAATGACGATGATCTTAGGAGTAGATCCAAAGTTTGAACTTTCCATTCTCTGGTCAAATTCCAAGAACTTTAGCAATTTGATTTTAAAAAACTTTAAATAATTTAAGTCTATTTCTCTAACTGTTTTAAATCAATTTTAATTTAAAATGTTAAAAATTAGAGTAATATTGACAAATGTATTACTTGTAACCTCTTTTCTAGATCCTGATTGATCAATTAATTATTCATCAAACCGATAATCAAATCGAATCGAACGAAATGAACAATTTTGACTTGAATGAACAGATGGACCTAGCGGAGGCATTTGTAGGAGCGTTGGTAGATGCGTTCTGTTGTCGGCTGACGGATCGAGACTTCGCTCTGGAGGACCCAGAGGTAGTCATGTTGCTGGTCGTCTTATTTAACATCTTAGGGCGTGACAACCGCGGGGACAGCCCCACGGAAGTCTTATTGATGGCCGCATATGGAGAACGAGGAGTACTAGACCATCCGAATATGAGTGTGATGAAATGGAGAAACGGGGCTCTCTCAGGAAGTGACTTGACGAACGAGGCTGTACTGGGAAGTTGAAGGGCCTACCAACCAGGTGAGATGCCTCTGCCTACCAAGCCTGGACTGGACTGGACTGAGAAAAATGCATCAGGAGATGAACAGCGAGGCCGCCTCGTCTAGTCCACAACTGAGAGCCGCTGTGCCACCAAAGAGGGCGAGAGTAGAAGCAGAAGTTCAGACGAATGAGACCATGCAGGATCTGAAGAACTGACGAACGATCCAAGATCTACAAAAGACGAGAAAAGAGCTAAGTCAAATGACCAAGACTATGTTCAGCGTAGAAGAAAACAAAGATATGCGGAAGACATTGTTTGAAAAATGTAACAAAAAACAGTGAAGAAATAGAGCGCTTGAGACGAGAATATAAAGAGCGATCGCAGCGGCTGGCGTTGACGACAGCAGTGGAAAGAGCGATACCTGCAAGGAATATTCCTCGTGTGCAGTCCCGATGGAGCTTTTAATGCCTCGCGAACTAAGTCAAACGACGGAGACGCGACTCCCGACTACAACTGGTCGAGTGACAATCCCGGACCCAGTCGTGGAGCAAACAGTCTAAAAGTTAAAAGAAACAGCTGGACGACTTGTCGCCAACAGGAGGGCGCCAGGTTCCAGGGTGACTGCACCCTATGGAACAATTGATGATACGAGCAGAGTACAGCTCTCCCAAGAAACGATGAAGAGAACGGGAGCTAGCAATGCAACGCAACCAACAAAGACCTCTAAAGCCCTAGACAGGAAGATAAGAGAGATGCCGATGAAGAAAGTGTCCCGTTTGTTTGATGTGCAGAAGAACAACCAGGCGAAGAACAACTTTACAGGAGTTCCGAATACGGATCTTAGAGCCTGCTTCAATCGATCGACTTTGAGTCCGGCAATAAAAATGCAACAACCGCCACTTGGAACATCACGTTTGATACTGGGTGATAGTTTGGTGAGAGTACTCCAGAACCTTAGGACCTCATGGATCACCACGGTGGTGGCATTTGGAGGTGCCACGATAGCCCAGCTGTATCGAATGGTGGAACTAATAAACCCAGGGAGAATCCCCAACATAATGATCGTAGTAGGGACAAACAATGTGTCCCGAGGTTCAGACGATGAAGAGGCACAGTGGGAATCGATGATGGTGTGCCTATTTAGTACTCTCTGGAAGAAGTTCAAATATGCGTTACTGACTGCCTGCACTGTACTAATGAGCACGAGAACACTGACTCCGGCGGAAAGAAGGCATAAAGAAAGGGTTATTAGATGGTATAACATATTGAGAAATCTGGCGAGTCTTAATCCTGGACAGATTATCCTTATAGATATCGAAGATGAGCTCAGAGCCAGACGGAGTTCACTTTGACCGCATAGAAGGACAATGCTGGATGAATCGAGTCTTCCAGGAGCGACTGGACGAGTTGGAAATCGAGCTCTTTGCTACGGGAGTACTGAAGAAGGAAGAAACCACGAATGAGCCGGCACTCTCAACCTTTGTACCTCTCTCTTAGTAAGACGTTTGGGAACATTACCAGCCCTGACCCAGAAGCGGCAAAGCTCCAGCGAGCCAGGGCAAAGGACAGACAAATTGGACCGACTGGGAGAAGCGCCAGTGAGAAGGACTATTCGTCCACATAGTAGACTAGGACCTATTATATTTCGACAACGGACACATCAGGCACCTCGAGATCGGAAACTAAGAGTACCAGCCGATAAGAACGCCAACCAGACAGAAGCTCATTGATGTGGCCAAGGCCCATACCTTCACTTTGGCATGTCTACAAGCAGGATCTGATGAAGCTGAATCTTCAGACGGTGAATCTTCAGAAGGATGCTGAATGGAGCAAGGCTCTCCGTGAACGGGTTGAACACAATCGCAGGTGAGGACTGGTTGATAGCAGCTGCGATTAACTTCAGCTCCACGACCGCCTCAAGATTTGTCGATTTAGAGGGACTGCCCTCGAACAACAAAATGGGTCCAGTAAATGAGAGACCTCTGCGGGACGCGAAGTTGAACCACAAAGAAGGAAATCGAGAAGAAAGACCAGGAAGATTCTTAACAACGAGAGCACCAATAAGACAACAAGTGAAAATGTTCAAACAAGTAGGACCACCCTCATCTCATGTGAAAGAAAGGGCTTACCCCAAGCAGGTGATTCAAGAAGGCGAGGTCGAGAGATGTGGTGGAATGAAGATCCGAAAGGACGAAACAATTGTCGCTGCATACGATAAAGTGGAGATGAGGAAAGCAGAAATCTTGGTAGTTGCGAGTTCGGACTTCGCGTACACCTCTAAGTCCATGTTTTGGCTTGACGTTATAATGCTGGCAGCAATCGAACTGGACCTGATGCAGTCTGTATCAATGGCGATTGGAGTACAACGACAAACAGAAAAGAACCCGATCACGATCGTGTTTGCCGGCATAAACGATCATTTAGACAGTAGGGGTTTCCTGAGCAGACTCAGAGAGCCTACAAGGGCGGAAGACGCAGTATGGTCACCCATAAAAGACATCCTGGAGTCGATGGGCGAGATAATGTATACGCTGAAAGAAGGTGCATTCCCGAAAATAACACCGAAAGCTGTGTTCGCACTGTCTCCGGGGTATTCACATCTCCTGGATGGATTGAAATTTGTGTATGCGATGGTGGCGTTGCTCTCGGAAGGAAAATGTGATGTGATCATATCTGTCCCGAACCGCGAAATAGAAGTGGTGAACCTGAGACCACTTAGGGCGGAATTGCCGGCAGTATGGTCGGACATCTCAAATGCAATGCGAGGATTCAAAGACCATTCATTACACTTGCTGGTGTTAGATGAAGTACTGGGGTTGAAACTGTCCAACTTCAGCCGACAGCTCGAATTGAAACCAGGAATCGGCGATGACCATCGAGTGATTGTGGCAATGTCCAACGACTTGTGGTTCCGAAGAATGGTGATAAAAAAAGAAGGAGAAAGAACACTGAACTCCAACGGACAAGAGCTCACTTGGAAGCAATGGTTTTATGAACAATTATAAATGAAGCCAAAGGCCAACAACTGGCTCAACTTGACCCCTCGGAGATTCATGCATATCTTGTGAAAGAAATGAGCCTGGCCGAAAATGCAGAAGAAAAGTCAGCCATGTTTGTGAAAATGATGTGCCAAACTACCCTGGAAGCTTTCTGGAAGCAGAATGTAAAAGGAGAAAAAGGATTTGACAGGACGGACAGTATGCTGGAAGTGTTGGGAGCATGATGGACCGCGTCCTTCCAGGCAGAAGTCTACCCTTCGCTCTCTCGATACTTGATCAGGGAGTTCTTCCAAGCAGTCACGGAGTTCTCGATCGTGGAAATACTAGCGTTGTTCGTGACCTTCAGTGCAGAGAATTTTGTAAGAGGACTAGTGGTGTTGCTCACTGAGACAGTACAGAACTTGCGGCTAGATGGACTCCTGACGCTGATAGCGATTACACACGGCAACCTGGGAGGGTTAATGAACCTGACCCGCTACACGGAGCAAATTAGAGAAAACGTCAACAAGTTTGACTGGAAGCGATCTACGTGCTCCTGGAGCAAGATAAGAGATTTGCGACACATCCAGTTTCTCCTGAAACAGAATCGCTTCGGGACAGGAGAAGACGAGACAATTGAGAAGGAACAAGACGTGCGACGTCATGCAGGGGGCATGCCCTTGTAACTGACCTGAGCCAGCCTACGAGGACCGATCCCTTAGCGCTGATCAGAGGAGCCACAGGGTTCGTGATATACGGACCTGCAGTCACGTTTGCATTCCCTGACGTTAAGGTGGAGGCATAACTGAGGTCGGTGCTGCACCTGAGCCTCATCTCAGCAGTGGACGGTAGTGCACTTAATTGATGTGAACAGCATGCATTGCGAAAAATCATGAGCGAGGACTTTTTGTTCGCAAAATTATCAGAGCCAGAAATGACTGTCAAAAAATTTGACGACCATTTCGGCGATTGTATGGGAGAAGTGGATAGAGGGCAATTCGAGGTGTTCCCAAGGCTCTGGAAATTAAGGCCCTATGATAAGACGAACGGTGAAGTTACAAAAATTCCCCATCTGATGGCCTCGTATCACAAAGTGAGAGAAGAAACGAAAAGCTGGGGTGACTACAAGAAACTGCCGGAAGAAATCCCTGAATTTCCCTTGATAAGAAGGATGTTGCTCGGAGCAGTCTCCGCAGTGCAAACACCCAGGATGAGAGCTTTCGAAACTAATGAAAGGAGGATGGCAAAATTCTCCGAGACGATGGATCCGGGCTTCGTGGGAAGAAGCGTTGCCGTGCTGCAGTGTAAGCAGTTTGTCTACACGGATGAGACAACAAGGAGGCGGATGAGTAATGCAGCCACTCCGAAACCCGGACGATTTGACGAAAATTGGACGAAATTGGACCTGGCGCCAATAGTCATGAGAGGAAGGGCGGACTTGCAAGCCTCATTGATCCTAACGAGCATAACACGGGAGTGGGAAACTACATACTAGGACTGTGCTGGTACCCTTGAAGAAGTCAGAGTGATGCACGGAGAGGAAGAGGATCGATCAGCTGGCAGACTAGTTCTACCGAAGTTTCCGGACGGAACAAAAATGATGAGCAAGACCCTTCAAGTTCAGGAAAAATCAGAGGCGAGACGATGAGCAGGGAGGGAACCGTCAATCGCAGGAACATATGCAGCAAGATCATGATCAAGCCGAGAAAGAGGATGACAAGGCCTCGACAGGCGGGATGTCCAGCCTGGACTTCAATTTCCTGAGCAATTTTGAGAATGGCACCGAGACAGTGGAAGGAACGACTGAGCCAGCAGAGGAGGTAACTTCTGCGCGAAAACCTCCGTCGGCCTTCATAGAAATATACCGAAATTCGCTGGAGAACAGATCTCCGAGCAATTCTAAAAATGCTGAAAAGAAATTTTTAATGGAGTCTCCGAGGAGAAGAAGAATAGAAGGCACTGTCAGAAAACCTTACTTAGGAACGTTGCCCGAAGGGGAGTGGGAAGTTCACCACAGAGACCACGAGAGTAGGACGGGATGTAATATGAACAGAGTTGACTTCATGGAAGAGGTCTGGACAGTAGTTCAGTGCTACGGGAACTAGTCTATGCTGAAAACAGGTCTCAACAGACCATTGATGCGAGAAATCCTCGAAGGTTAGACGAGTGTGAAGGAAGATTCAGCGAGTTATTAATCGACTCGGCGCAACTGACGAAAGTAAAGCAAAATATCCTATAAGGGAAAGACCGCAAGAAGACTATGACGATGTAGTGTATCTGTCAAGAACCCGAAAAGGAACGATGCGATCGAAAGTGGTGATAGACAAAATCAACGATAAGAAAATAAAACGTGGCAGTAAAGTGACTTTGAGGAAGACCGGAAAAGCGAAAGTGGATTCTGAGATCTCGATTAAAGCCGTCAACTCAGCCAAGAGACAGCGTGTCGAAGAAGCCATGGGCATGGGACAGGGTGATGACCGATTACCGGGCACGGACAGAAAATTGTCCGCCGTGACGATGATGCTACCCATTCTTATGGCAGGATTAAGATCGGCCAGTTACAAAACCAAGAGGAGTGACCGCACTCTAACTGGAGCTACGCTAGAAATGGAGATACTGAATCAATGAGGAGAAAGCACCTACAAGATTTCAAGCCATCCAGAATGAACCATGGAAAGTGAAGTGTCGTAGGGCAGCTAATCCCAATGGAGTATAACCGATTGAGAATGTCAGAAACCGTCTCGATTGATGAACCCGCTGGTGGATACATGGAGATGGTGGAGTACAGAAATTCGGCTAGAGGACACTTAATTGCTCTGGAAAACAAAGGCGCAATGGAAAATTACCTGGAGACGACGATAAAAGGAACGACGAAAAAGTGAAAGCCTTGCTCTTACTAGACCTCTTGGACATGTATAAGAGCAAACCGATGCGAGTGAACATGAAAGAACCAGTGGAACTGGAACCGATGAAGAAGGTAGACGAAATAAGGAGAATCTTGAACAAGAAGCTGAGGCTCACAAAAGAATCCATAGGAGCGATGCCGCCAGCGAATATTGCGGACCGATCAGGAAGAAATCGTACAGTTACGTATCTGGATTCGTAGGGATGGTATACAAACCTTTCATAAGCGGAGACATACGCGACTGTTTCTTTGACTACGACCAGGCAGTGTTACTAAGATTCTGGTTGTCTAGAATTGCGACAATAAGAAGCGCTGCTAACCAGCAGGCTAAACTGGGACTTGTGCTGGAAGAGAAGGTGACTGCACCTTCAGTGCCAAAATCTGACAAACGAGTAGAGTTTGGGTTGGGATTCTCGGACGAACTGCTAAGAACAAGTCTAATGGTGGTATGGGAACTAATAAAAACGTCATGGTGTCCGAGTCATAACGCCGATTCGATATTGCGTGCGACATAAGATGTACAGAGGGAATTGAATGCAGACTGTAACTAACGTGACCTGAATATCATTTACAATTCGATGACGACAGCCTCTAAGAGCAACGGAGGAAATGAAATGAAGTTGCGTGGCTGAGGACCAGAAGACTGGGTCAAACTTTCGACATTTAGTGGGATCGACATTAGCTCCAATGTGCAAAAGTAGATAGCCCGTGCATTTCGTAGCGGTGGACGTCAAGAGTACGAAGACGATCGTGGATCAAGCCTTCTCAGTATAAAAATCCGTGAGATTAGCAAAGATGTCAGAAAAGTCTTTCGAGTTACTATGCATGATGTTGTCAGCCTTTCAGGAAAGAACCAAAGAAGAGTTAGTGCCGATACTGGGAAAAAATTTCCTGGGATATTTCAGTGGGAACTTCAGTGACTTTCAAAAACAGAAACAAAGGATCAACAGCAACGGATTACAAGACAGTAGACGAAAATGATGAAATCCGCCGAGTGATGATGGAAGTGGAACCACTGCTGGAAGCGTCGGGAAAGCGTTATTGAAGTAGCATCATGTTGACACATGATGAGTTCCACTGCCATTGCTTGCTACAGATATGGTGGTATCCGGGCGCAGTAATCTGGTGTTGATCTGGGACTCTGGAGAGCTGCTCTCCATGGGTTTACCAGATTCCTCACAGCTCATAACGGTAAGGACAGTGGGAGTTATGATGGCGATACGATGGCTGGAAGCTCATGAGTGGGAGAACAATCCACAAGAAACGCCTACGAAAGAACAATTACAGGAGTTGGATTGTCTAAAAGATTTAGATCTTTTCGAGACAACATGCAAAATCTTAAACATTCCGATGAAAGTGAAAAGGATATGGGCGAGATGACGACTGATGCCATGGTTTACAGTCAAAATGAGTGCACGGTTGTACGAATATGCCAAAAAGCATATGTCGGAGCACAGCAGAGTGTACAGTGCGTATCATCTGGACATTGGAGCAGGAGCTTTCAAGCGAGCTTTTGTAACTCATCGGAAAGCACTTACTACCGCAGTAAAGAGAGCGTTGAGAAAAAGTGAGTACGACGGGAGAGAGAGAAGAAATTTTGAAGGAAGACCTGGAGAGAAACGTGTTGTTGTGCCTCCACAACAGCTTCTGCCGAAGCAGGAAAACTAACGTTGATCCTCTACTTTTTGCAAACAAAGAGTAGGAGAGCAGAAGTAGTGTTGGAGGCCTGCCTCTAACAGCGTCAGAATAGCCACTGATGTGTTGGAAGACACAGAAACGGAAAGCGCATAGTCAGTTTCGCAGGAAGAGTAGATAGGACAATGACAAACAAGATGCAAGAAGAAGAAAAATTAGAAAAATTTAGAAGTTTTAGAACTTCTAAATGACGAAAACAAAGAAAGGAACAAAGAAGCGAGCAGAGCAATATTGAAAAAGAAGTTAAAAACTCAGAATTATTTTGTGTGTCAAAAACTCAAATAAAAAACAAAGCAACTAAATTTCAATTGAAAATGAAAAGAAAACTTTTAGTTGAATTTTGAAGATTAAAGATTTGTTGCATTTTCTAGTTTGCATTATGATTTTAGTTAGTGACTTTGGAGACACTTATTAGTTTTTTAGAAAGGCTTGAGTGGAGAGTATATTGAATCTAGACTGCATGACTGTTTTCAATCAACTAAGATGACTGGTCACTTTGTGGTGATATGAAAGGCTTGAGTAATCTCCTGAAGAGGCAGACTATTTCATTGTTCCTTCTAACCACCGAGTTTCTTAATTTTAATAGTCAGGACCAATGACAACTAAGTTTTCGAAGGGAAAACGCATAGTAGGATAATTTTGAGCTTTTTGGTTGGCAGGATTGTCTTGCGTCCCAACAATTTTTAATCCTAGGAGAAGATGGTTTTAATCTTGACATTCACGTTAGAAGTCAAAAAAAATGTTTTATCTTAAGTGATATCCTCGGAAGTGCAGATTAGTGAAAGAATTCGAAAGGCTATAATAGTGTAGTATGATGCTATTTCTTTTCTGCGGTGAGTCGATGTGATGTAGATAAAAGTGATTAGATGCATTTTGTAAATTCTGTTCGATGGCACTGTACCATTTTGACGAAGACTACCAGACTCGATGAGGACTTTAACCGGGCTGTCCGGGGAGTGTGTGACATTCGACCAGAATAAACAAAAAAGCAAAGTCAGGATTCGAATTTTTATTGATGCATCTGACCGGGAAGATAAACGGTTTTTATGGATTAATGGTATTAATTGTGTATTTTAACGAACGAGGAAGAGTTAGTTTGAGCTAACAAACAAATTTTTAAAATTTCGAATCAAGCGTGAAAGACACGTATCTTTTTATCTTTCGCACACACAGAAACGGCGAAATAATCGAACAATAGAATTCGTGGAGAAAAGCAGTACGCAGTAATTGTGTGATACTGATCGAGATTGAAGAAAAAGCAATTTTTCGAAGACCATTCCGAGTTGTAACGATTGTGCAGCTACAATCGTTACCACATGAATCCCGAGAATCAGGGAGGGTATTGGTACGGCGTGTCCAGCCTTCCTGGAAGAAATCAGGACGTTATTTCTCCGAATTCCAGAATCCGGAGCGGTCGCAGGAGGAGAACTTAAACTCTGTATTTTATAAATTTTTAGTTTCTGGTCATGTCCTGAGTTGAAATCAATAAACATCTTACTCATTTTCAGACAATGAGAAGCTAAGAAATGAGGGAAAGGGTTGATCCATCTTTGATGGAGATGATGATTTTATCTTCTGAACAAAAACAATAGTAATATAGTAAATATGTAGTAGCCCTGTTTTTAGGGGTGACTTCGTGGTCTGGTGATTTTGCATGTAACTAAGTTTATTTGAGCGTTCTGATCCAAGCCTGAAACAGTAACGTTTTTGTCGACCCGATATTAGAAAGACCACCAAAAGAACGGCTTTGGCAGAGACGGTGAAAAACATATAGAGCTTTGTTTAGACGCTAGCCAGTCGTCTTAGAACCTAGCTTTTTTCCGTCGATTTGGACTTCCGGGTGAATGCTACAGTTTGTTTCGTGATTTAAAATTTTTTGCGAAGTCCCTTATAGTTAGAATTGTTACAAGTGATCCTTTTCGGTGGGCAGACCTTCAAGTGTTGCTCAATTCTTTCACGAACTACTCTTTTCAAGAATCAGGTTAGGTTCTTTCTTCAAATGATTATTTACTTTAAAAGCCGTAAAAGTCGTCCCGCTGGTCGATAATTTCGCTCTTTTTGTTAATTTTTGGTGATTAAAGTACCTGCTTTTGTCAATGAGTGCCTTACTTAGAGCTTCCGATGAACTCTGCATTGCTGACAATAGTTACCGTCGGGCTCAACTGTTCTTCATATTACAAACCTCCCTAATCTGTTACGTCTTTTTCTAAGTCTGTCAGCGACCCCAAAGTTGTTAGTAAGACTCTTTGAGGTTTCTTAAAAGCTATGTCTTATAGCTCCCTAATTTCTTTAAAAGAAATAGCTTAAGTTTTCACTGCGGTTTTCACTGAAATAGCTTAAATTTTCACTGAGGGTTTTTATGCGCAAACAATCTCTTTCCTTTATTGCTAAGTGCTAGAAATTAGATCGAGCGTAGTTTTTGTCTGCTTCTGCTATTCTGAATCCATTAAATTTTTTTTTCTTCGCTGATCCGCTTTTCTTCCATGGCTTTTTAGGGGTGACTTAAGTTTTTAGGGGTGACTTTGTGGTCTGGTGATTTTGCATGAAACTTTATTTGAGCGTTCTGATCGAAGCCTGAAACAGTAACGTTTTTGTCGACCCGATGTTAGAAAGACCACCAAAAGAACGGCTTTGGCAGAGACGGTGAAAAACATGTAGAGCTTTGTTTAGACGCTAGCCAGTCGTATTAGAACCTAGCTTTTTTCCGTCGATTTGGACTTCCGGGTGAATGCTACAGTTTGTTTCTTGATTTAAAAACTTTTGCGAAGTCCCTTATAGTTAGAATTGTTACAAGTGATCCTTTTCGCTGGGCAGACCTTCAAGTGTTGCTCAATTCTTGCACGAACTACTCTTTTCAATAATCAGGTTAGGTTCCTTCTTCAAATGATTATTTACTTTAAAAGCCGTAAAAGTCGTCCCGCTGGTCGATAATTTCGCTCTTTTTGTTAATTTTTGGTGATTAAAGTACCCGCTTTTGTCAATGAGTGCCTTACTTAGAGCTTCCGATGAACTATGCATTGCTGACAATAGTTACCGTTGGGCTCAACTGTTCTTCATATTACAAACCTCCCTAATCTGTTACGTCTTTTCTAAGTTTGTCAGCGACCCCAAAGTTGTTAGAAAGACTCTTTGAGGTTTCTTAAAAGCTACGTCTTATAGCTCCCTAATTTCTTTAAAAGAAATAGCTTAAATTTTCACTGGGGTTTTCACTGAAATAGCTTAAATTTTCACTGAGGGTTTTTATGCGCAAACAATCTCTTTCCTTTATTGCTAAGTGCTAGAAATTAGATCGAGCGTAGTTTTTGTCTGCTTCTGCTATTCTCAATCCATTAAACTTTTTCTTTTCTTCGCTGATCCGCTTTTCTTCCATGGCTTCGTATATCTTCTTAGCAATCTTATTTCTTGTTTCCTGACTGGTTTTTTCTGTGACCTGTCCGCTTTCTTTTGCTTGTTCCGATATGGTAATTCTAGTTTCCAGAGATCCGGTTTGTTAACGCTATCGTTGTTCAGATTCTCTTTTGCGATTATTGCCAAATGAAATTGGTCGCTCCATTGTTTCTGGGAATGGTGTAATTAGGCCCGAATGAAAGAACTCTCCGCAAGTTTGATTCGTTTGACTGCGCCAAATTGAAACAATAAGCTATTTGAACTAGGTTTGTACAAAAACTATGTACAACTAACAAAAAATATAAGAAATCATTAATATGTTGAACTAAATTGTCTGATTTGGGATGACTGGTTTCTAATCAATACCGAAGGTTAGAAGAGTACAAAATTGAACAGATCACAACAACTAACCAAAGTTGTCTTGCTATAGTTTATTCTACAGTTTCATTCATCATGAGCCATAAATTTCTAGTACTTGGGGGTCAAATGGCTGAAACGAGAAAAAATTATTGTTCATTTCACCGCTTCAAAACTAAAAATTGCAACTGCTGTGTTCCGTGACTGTAGAAAAAAATCCAATAACAGATCTTCCTTGAGCTATGCAAATGATCAGAAAGGCGCTTATCAAAACATATCTAAACTTACATTCCTTGTTTTCAGATATTTTTGTCTCTGTCATGCTTGATGGATCTGTCAGCACCTCAGCCAGTCGCTCGGCCAGTCTGTTCTCGGAACCCTGTGTCTGCTTTCCAGGCTCTTTTTCTAACCTTTTCTTGGCTAGGAAATTTTGCTGTGGTTCTTTGTTTTTCTCAAATTCTTGTTCGTTTTTCTGAATTTCTTGTTTGTTTTTCTCAATTTCTTGTTTGTTTTTCTGAAGTTCTTGTTGGTTTTTCTCAGTTTCTTGTCTTCTGAAAAAAAAATTGTTTTCTATACAAAATGAAAATTGAATTTCGAAACCAAAAATGTTTTTGCTGCTCAATAGTGGAGTTTGTCTTCCTTCTATAGACATCAGCAAATATAAACTTAATACAAATACCGAAAGTCAATTTATGTAATGGAACACTCTTCATTTTTTTTCTTAAAAAATTAAAAAATTGATCACGCTCAATTTTGATATTTGGCAATTTGACTTCTGATTGTTTGCTAAAATCAAAAGTAAGTACGCTCTTCGATTGCCAAAGTTGCCCGAAAAAATGTACATGATTTTAGTTTCGAAAAAATGATAATTAACACTGACACGGTTTTCTCTGATTGGGCTATACAAAATATGAACAGTTTTTGTCTCTAACAAAAAATAATTGACTGTTGATTTTTTTTTTTGGAATTTTGGATTAAAAAGGTACATGTTGAAGCTATATAAATTTCAGGATTTTCTTCGATCATCAAACAAAACTTGAGCTTCAACTTCATAATTATATGTATCGAAAGTTCTATCATTTTTTACTAGATGAAAAATCTTTATCTCAAGTGTTATAACCCATTCGAGAAATCGGGATGAAGAGCTTTTAGAGGGATGAATAGCTTTTATTAGGAAAAATTTAAAATTATAATGCCCCTTCACACCTAAAAGCCGGTCATGTTTTTTTTTCGTGACATTTGCACTTTTTTAAATTGGAGACGGATTTTTGTTTTCATTTCTACAATTGAATTTGAATTAAACGTAAGAAGGAGTCAGATGTCAAACCGCAAAAAATCTTTGAACGTGATTAAATTTTCAGTCAGACATTTTTTTTCAGACATTCTATAAGATGTTTAAAATTTTTCTAAAACGTTCTGAAAGTTTTACATGAGTGTTTCACTACGTTCATTGACACCTAATAATAGTATTTTATTATAACAACGAATATTAAGGGTGAGTGACCGTAATCAAGGCACTTTTATAGGTTGTCACGATTTCTGTTAAAGTTCAGTAAGTTTTTTTGTTAAAAGGAAGGCAATTTCCATTATCGAAGAGCAACAGTGTAGTAAAACCTAATCAATTTTTGAAACTGGATTTCTTTTGAAAAATTTTCCGTCAAAGATGTTTTAATGATACAGTTCTTTTCAATTTTTCTTTTCGTTTTAATTTTGTCAAAAAAATTTTAACCATAATTTTTTTTGAAATTGTTTTCTTTTTTTTTCGAAATTACAAGAAAATAATTATTTTGCCTTTCCTTGCGTTTTTTGAAACCGCATTTTTCTATTAGTTTGTAGGCTATGTTTGAAAAAATCTGTTTTATACATCGCACGCAAAAAAATGCTACTATTTACAAAAAATCGATGGTTATAATTACTAAAGGATATGGGGTGCGAGGCGAGGGCACCATTCTTCTTTCAGAAATTTGACCCCCTGATCACCCACAATCCTCCCTCCCCCCTTAGATTCAATTTACGACAAACATTTTTGGTCCTTTTGGTCCTTACGGAGACAATTTGCATAAAATTTGAGTGGGATCACCTGCTGAAAAAGAAAAAAAATTTGGTCAAAACCTTTCAACAGTGCCCTACAACATTTTTAGATATAATTTTTGATAAACATTGTTTTTTTTTTTTCATTTTTTTTGGATAGCTACCGGAAAATAAATTTTGGCGACCTCACAAGGAGGCAGAATTTTTTTTGAAAGTCTTTCTCGTCAAAAAAACATCTCGATCCACGCTTGGTTTTAATACCGATTTGATTTTAATCGCTCTTACCTTTTTCCCAACTTTGTGCTTTGTTTTGCTTTCAGAACTTCCTCTTTTTCTGTTTTTTCCGCTTCGAACTTGGTTGTCAGGTCCTTTTCTTTTTGTTGGAGCTCACTTTTCAATTTAATGATGTCTTTTTCCAGTTTTTCTATTTGATCTGAAAACTGCTTTTCAAGGTTATCCTTTTCTTTTTCGTAACTTTGCTTAAGCAGTACTTGTTCTTGTTGCATCGTTGCAATTTTTTGCTCTAATTCTCTGGTTTTTCCTTGCTGTCGCACCAAATTTTCTAGCGTCCCTACTTTCCTCTTTAGTTTAATAATTTGCTCCTCAAATTTTTTCTGTTTCAATGTCAATTTCTGCGTTTGTTCTGCCTTCAGTTTTTTTATTTTGTCTTCTAATGCTTTTATCTTTGATTCCAGTTCTTGCCTGAGGATGTTCAAATTCTTGAAGTAAGATACTTCTAATTCTTTTTTAAGTGTTTTTAATTCTTCTGCTTGGCGTTCTTCTTCCTTTTTGAGGAGTAGCTCGACTTGATTGTGTTGACTTTCGGCTGAAAAAAAAACATTTTAATTTTCTATACGTATACTTCAACATAAAAAAAAATTACAACACTCCGCGATATCAACAAGTCTTCAAAAATGTTTAAGGTGCATACTCTTACAGTTTATTAACCTGAAGTGATCGAGTGTTTGACCGATTACGTGGGTCAAGGTCACCGATATTGTCATTATTTTGTCATCTACTCTAGTTTTTACGAAACTTATCGGACAGCGTCTCTAATTTAAAATATTGAAATATTTTTGACCTTCTAGATGAAGCCTCTCAGAGATAGTTCTTCGGAAATTCGCATTTGCCTTTTTGCTGTCGTTTTATGTATTCTATTTCTTGAAAAACTGCATGGCAGATTGCTGCTGAATGAAAACTGTTTTGAAATTAAGGGCTTGAAGCTATATTCAAATGATTTGCATCTGAAAAAGCGCAATTAATTTGGTTTGCCCTGATGATAATTTAAATGCAATGTTGCAGTTTCTGTTGTATATTTAATACCAAACTGTGGGCAAAATCTTATGGGTCAACGGATCTGAACGAAGTTAAATAACAAAAAACTGCACAGTTTCAGTTTGACGTCAGGTTTCTGTTTTTTTTACTGACTTTCACACTATAAAACCTCTTAGCCTAAAATGATGTAGTTTTGTCCAATTAAACTGCTTGAGGTCATCAATACTGTCAACAACTTGACAAAAATTCTGATTTCAACTGCATTTCACTGTTTCAAGTTTAGATTTTCTTAGATAATTAAGACTTTTTCTGGCAAGTTTGATAAAAGCTATTTACTTTGTTCTGCTGAACGTGACTTTTGCAGTTAAAGTTTGAGTTTCACAGCCGTTTTGCAAATCAAAGTCAGAATTTTTTCAGCCAAATTTGAGAAACGGTTCAAAGAATTTGTTAAAAGCAACATGGAAAAAAGATATGCAAAAAATTCTAACGGGTATATTTCGCAAGGTCACCTACAAGTTTCAATTTTGCGTGCAAAAGTTGCACGAGTTGGTAGATTACACTTTTCAATGTTTATTTCAGTCTTTTTCAACTTTTTGCAATTTATAGCAAAGTTCCTGTGCAGGTTACTGTGCCGGTTTCGGTTACTTTTTTTTCAAATTAGTTTTTTTTTTCTGCATATTAAGATAAGAAAATCTGAACAATAAAATAGAATTGAGGCATATTTGAAAGTCATAAAAAGTACTCAATTGAGAAACAGTTTTTGCAGAAAAAATTACTTGAAAAACAAAAAATAATTTTGATTCACAAATTTGCGTGAAAAAAACTCAAAAAAAAAAATACCTTTACTGAGGTAAAACTAGGTTTTTTGGCCTAAATTAAGCTTAATTTTTTTATTGTAAGCGTATTAGATCGAAAAAAGGCTTAAAAGTGAAAGTTTCAAACCGTTTTTCTCGAACTTCTGAAAAAAATTTCAAATTTTATAATGTCGTTTGAATCTTGACTGAAAGGACTTCAAAATGATATCTCACTCGAACAAATACGACGATTGTTTGTGGAACCTGACTTTGCGTGGAACCCAAAAAAAACACAAACACACCCGAATACAAAGTTGCTCCCCATTTTCATTGGTCGGAACAATGATGGCAAGTCTGAAAAGAGCATTTAGGTAAAAAAGCAATCTGACATTTTTGAGCAATTTTTGATTAAACTGGAGCTTAAAACTTTCTTACTCCGAAAAAGGTAGCTTAAGCTTTTGCATGCAAACAATTTCTAAAAAGGTCAATTGTTCTTTTAAACTATTAATATCTATGCCATTTTAGTGCAACTCTCTGTAATATTTTTTTATCGGAAAACGCCTTAAATTTAGTGAATTTAGACTTTGAGATTGAGAATTGGCGTTGAATTTAAAACTGATTTTTCATAAAAAGCAATTGAAACAGTCAAAAAGCAAAGCAAACGATCCAGACGTCGATTTTCTGAGCTAATTCCACAAATTAGTGCAGTCTTCTTTTACGAAAAGTTTTCATAAAAGCAATTGAATCAGTCAAAGAAGCAAAACAAAACGATTCAGACACGTCGATTTTCTGAGCTAATTCAATGCCACAAATCGATGCAGTCTTCTTATACGAAAAGTTACGTTTTTATGTCCTTAGTTGATAGCAAATTATCGAGTGAACGTCCTTAAATTTTAGGTGCTGTTAAGTTTCGCGTTTCCTCTTTTTGTCAACCATTTCCTGTTTTTGCTCCGAGAAATTGAATGGCAGGCAGTTTCTGAAGAAAATTTATCCGAAAAAAGGTAGCATTGATGATAAGAAAACACCTGGCGAACAAAAGTTTGAAGTTCGAAACTGGCTCAAAATTTTTTTATTCAACGTCAAAATATTGAACTTAGATTTTGACTTTTATGATATACGATAATTCAAGAATCATGACAAACTAAAACTTATGATAGCCGTGAACGCTTTGTCTGCTCACTTAAAGAATTTTGTTGTTATGCAGATCTACAATTACGAGATTTAAGTGCACATAAAACCGTTCGCTTAACTCTCACAAAAGTAGTCAGTAAATTTTGTATAACTAAGTATGCGCAAATTTCTTGCCTAGCGACGCAACTCAAGTTAGCTTTTAGCTTAGAGCTCGAAGTTTCACAATTTTGGTACAATGTGAAATAATTTCAAACTAAACTATACGAAAGCATTTTGCTGGCTTGGAAAATGCAGGACTACCTTATTCTTGTGGCCTAACAGAAAAAAAGAGCCAGAGGAAAAGTTTTCACGTTTTTATGACCGGGTAAAACATTTGTTTTTCTCTGATTATATGCTGTTACGAGTGCAAAGAAACTGAAAATGGAACAGTAGTTTTTAGACACAAACAATTCATTTATCGAGCCGAAACTAAATAATGGAACAGTAGATGTTAGACACGGAGGGTAAATAGTTTTTCAAAAACCAAACTTTTCTCCGCTGATATTTTTCTACGCATACCAAATTGATATAGCCGTGCGTTTCTGCATGCATTTCACATTTTTTGACGGTGACTTACACTTTTTTCAAATAGCTATGAAAAAAGAAACCGATTAGAATATTGTGAAGGGAGGGACGGGAGTTGGTGTTTAATAAATTGCCAGAATTTAAGTCGTTCTAATGAACGAACCATGAGCTTTTCGAAAACGCTACTGAAAAACTTCTCCTTGCACAATCCCAGATACGGGCCTAGAAAACCTAGAAAACGATTTAAGGTTGGACTTAAGTTTAGGGTTGGATTTAATGTTTAATTCGACTATAAAAAGCAAACAATCGCAAGCTCTGATTTTTTTCATCAAAATGAGCTGGTAATTATTCAGCCGGAATAATGCATCGATTGAATTACTCGTTAAAATAAAACATCTTAAGCATATACATTTTTTCGAACTAAATTGAAAAAAAAAAAAACAATTATCTGTCTAAAAAATTATCGGGCGAAAAAACTGCTTGGTCACCAAAGTCATAACGAGTGTATAAATTAGACGAAAAAATTAAGATTTATTTTTTGTCTTGGTTGTTTTTCGTCGTCTGATTCATACATCTGTTCCAACTTTCGAGACCGGGCAGTTTTGTCGCCCGATAGTTTTTTTTAGACAGATAACTGTTCTTTTTTTTTCAATTTAAAAAAAATCGATGCCCTTAGCTCGAAATTGAAAAGATATTTGACAAGTCGCCTTCATAAACTGGCTGAAAAATTGCCTCATTGTGAACTGAGGCTAGCTAATTGGTCACATTCACGTGTTACTAGGCAAGAAATATATCATTTTTTGTTGTTATCAACTCGGAACATACTTTTCTTGCATGTAATCATTTTGTGTTCCAAAATTTCTGAATATTTTTCCACAATCTGTATGTTTTCAACCAACAGACATATTATGACCTTTTCTGCTTTTAATGAGCCTGCTTTTATATGCGCTATACGTTTTTCAATTCTGTTTTCGTTTTATTAATTTCTTGCTTTTCTATTTTTTCGGCTCAAAGCTTTCAGATCATATTACCTCGACTTAGCAGTCTCATATTGCGAAAGAAGATTAAGTTTTATGTTTATTTCAAGGGTAAGGTTTAATTTTTATAAAGATGAGTGCAGTTGTCCAAACCAAAAAGTTTTCAAAAATTTTCGCTATGTATTTTCAGTTTTTTTTCAGTGTGTTCATTGCGAAGGTAATACAACATTCCTGAAAGTTTCTTTTACTATTTTAAAATTAGACGGAACGACCATATTGTAAACTTTTTTCGATCTCAGAACGAAATGTGAAGCGATGGAATGAACGAAAGTTTTCCACGCTTCGCATATATTTGCTATAAGTACTTAAAGTTCAAGGTTAAAAAACTGTCACAAAATGCATGAAACTGTTTTTCAACTGATGGCCGGATAAACGACGTTAAAATCTTGCTTTTATTGTGTTTCGGTCATTTCATTAGCTAGCGTCGAAAAATTGTTTTTAGAGCCAAAGGAAACCGTAAATAGCATACTAAATTGAAAAGTTTGGATATAAAAACAGTCGTTTTTTGGGCAGCTAGGGATCTAATTTAGGCGCATATATAAACTTTTTTCATAAATCAGAACTCAAAAAGTTTTAAAAAAACTCGGTCAGAGGTTAACCAAAACTTCAGCAGTTTATTTTACAAAATTTCAAAAAACGGAGTTTGTTTTTGTTTTGATAGCTGAGTAAGTTCTTGTACTCTTTTTTAATGAATGGAAAATCTATGTGAGAGCCTGGTTTAGATCCCTAGTTCTTCAATCAAAACTTTAGGTCTAAAATTTTTACTATTTCTGCGGTGTACGTTTTTTTGTCTTTAAGAACACCTTTTTGTTGTCTCTCAAAAATTAACAAAACAACGCCTTAAAAAATACTATTTACTGCTTTTTGCTTTAATTTTTTAAACAGTTTCATACATCATTAGCCATGAGTCTCTAGTAGTTGACGAGAAAATGGCTGAAACGCGGAAAATTTTTAAAATTCATCGCTTGAAAACTGAAAAAGATGCAAATTTTTTGTCCCGTGACTGTAAAAAAATCGAAATACATATCTTCATCGAGCTATGTAAGTGGCCAGAAATGCGTTTATCAAAACATCTCGAAACTTACATTCCTTGTTTTCGGATATTTTTGTCTCTGTCATGCTCGATAGATCAGCCAGCTGCTTTATCCTGAATTTTTCGTCCATCTTATCAAGTTGCTCGGCCAGTCTTCTCTCATAATCCCGCGTCCTGTTTTTAAGCTCTTCTTCCAATCTTTTTTTTTCTGTTTCCATTTCTTTAAGTTGATATGAAAATCGGCTTTCTTGTTCTTTTTTTTCTTTTTCGTGTTTCCGTTTTAATTCTTCTTGCTGATTACTCATCTCTGAAACTTGTGTTATCGTTTTTTTCTGCTGCTCTTTCAGGTCCATTATGTTTTTTTCCAGTAGTGCTTGTTGTTCCGCAGACTTCTTCGCTTGAGAAATTCGCAGAAGTTCTTCGCTTTTTAGAATTTGTTGTATGTGCTGATTGAAATTGAGTCGTAGATCGTTAATTTCGATGGCGGTCGTTTGTTTTAACTCGTCTTTTTCGGCCCGCAACTTTTTGAGCTCAGTGGAATGAAATTTTTCAATTGCTTCTTGAGCTTTTTGCCTTTCTAATTTGTATTCCTCAAAATCTTGAGTTCTGAAAATCAAATTTTTCTTCTTATAACATACATAACGTCAAGGACTTCGTGCAAGGACCAAAATGTTTGCTTTTTAGACCAAATATTTATAATGTTCTGCTTTAAAAGTCTACCTCTATTTTAGTGTAATATAGAACTCCTCGAAGTGTAATTAGTGGAAAAAAACAATAGCTGCAAAACTAGTTGAAAAAGAGTCGAAGAACTCAAGTAGTTCAAAAAATTTAGTGTTTAACAGTTTGATTTTTGATCAGGCGGTTTGAATTTTGAATTGCAAAACAAGCCCTTATGCTAAAACGAAATATTATTTAAGTTTTCTAATTCAAAAATCGAAATTGGCACAATAAATTGTGAATGAATTTTATGTTTGAAAGGTGTTTTTAGTTTTGAGATTTGAGACGGAACAAAAAAAAGTTTATTGATCTGTTTTTCTTTGATTGGTCTCTGCAAAATATGAATCAGAATCATTATTGATCTCAAACAAAAATTGATTGACTTTGTTTGAAATTTTCGAATTTCGATTTAAAAAATACGACGTTGAAGCTATCAAAATTTCAAGATTTTCTTTGATTTTCAAAAAAAATTCGAGTTCCAACGACACAATTGTAATTTCGATCAAATGACACAAAATTCGATCTTTTTTGTATTTGATAAAAATTTTATCACATGTTTTAAAGCCCAATCAGAAAAATTGGGATTAAAAGTATTTGCTCCCCTGAGAAAACAAAATTGAAACCCCTTTTTGAATTTAAAAGTCAATCGCGTTTTTTCGCGTCATTTGCATTTTTTATTGGAGATTTTTTTTGCAATTTAATTTGAATTAAACCTGGTACGGAATCAAATGTCAAATAGCCAAAAATTAAATTTGAGCGTGATCATTTTCTAAGCCAGACCTTTTTTTAAACATTTTATTTCATGAGAAGGTTCGGTATGCATGTTTCACTACGTTCATTGACACTTAATAAATGATGCTAATACTGTAATTATTAATTTTCAGTGAACGTAATTAAGACAATTATGTAGGTTGTCATGATTTCTGTTAAAGTTTAGTTCATTTTTTTGTTATCGAAAAACAACAATGTAACTATCACAAAAAACGAGATCGACTTCTAGTTTTTGGAAGGGATTTCAAATTTCAGATTTGTCAGCAAAATAACAATTTTACTCTATGATCTAGTTTTCTCAAACTGGGTTAGTTTCATCAAAAAAGTGTAAATCATACACTGAACTTATTTTCTAAGTTAATTTCTAATTTCCAACTTATCTATCTATTTAGCTGTGAAATTCCAAAAAATGCAGTATTTGTTTTCTGTTTTGCGTTCATTGATATTTTTCCAACGGTCTGTTGGCGATGTTTGAAAACAGTTGGTTGTATCAAACAAAAGTTACTAATTACCAAAATCACGATGGTTATATTTCAAGGATGCGAAACGGTGGATGCTCCTTACTTTCTCAGAAAAACGACCCTGTTCACTCAAAGTGTCCACTTTTGTAATAAATGGCCATCGTAACTACAATTGCTCTATACATGCTTTTGATGCCATTTCATCTTAAATTTGAGTGAAAGCAACGGGTTAAAACGCAATACTTTTGGTCAATTTTTTCAAAGTAACCTACAACAAATTTTTCATATCAATTTAGTAAACATTTTTTCCACGTTTGTTTAGAATAACTCGAAAAAACCATTTGAACAACCTAAAACCCTGGTACAAAATTTTGAACATCCTTTTCCTGGACGAATTAGTTGGAAAATCCTTGTGGACAAATCTTCACCTGGTCAAACTACCAGTATACAGTAGTAGGACTTACCTTTTTGTCAATTCTGTGTTGATCGTCTTGATTTCGTTTTTGCTGAAAAAAAATTGAACAATTTTTTTGTTAAAACGATTGAAAATTGAGAAGCAGATTGTATTCGGTTGTGATTTTGTTGTTTTTTTTTGTTTGTTTTACACTTAAAAGCAGGTTTCCAGTTTATGAGGCATATTTTTATTTTGAGCGAGTTAGGCGAACTAGCAGGCTTGTAAAAAGGTTAAGGGGCATCTTATAGCAACCTGATGAACCATAATGAGTTAGCTTTCTATTTTTGTTAGAGTCTAATTAATTTAAGAATTTTTTTTTTAAATCGTTCTCCATTTTTATGCTGTTTATCTGTTTTTGGAAGACAAATTATTGTCAAGTGTTTAGTCTTTCAAACTTTAGATTTCCCAGCGGAGTGAAAATTTAATCTATTGATCCAGTTTTCTGAAGTTGGGTTAATTTCATCAAAAATTTGTCAATCATACAGTGATTTTGAAGCTCATAGACGTTATCTTTCATCCTTTTGAAGTTATCTATTTGTTTGTGAATTTCCAAAAAACAATCTGTATTTGTTTTCTGTTTTGCGTTCATTGATATTTTCAACAGTCTGTTGGCTATGTTTGATAAAACGGCTATATCAAACAAAAGCTGCTAAATACCAAAACTATGATGGTTAGAATTCAAGAGTGAGAGATTGGGTATGCCTCTTATTTTCTCAGAAGTTCGACCCCCTGTACACCTAGTGTCCCCTTTCGTAATCTTTGGCCATGGTTACTAAAACTGCTCTTTACATACTTTTGATGCCATTGTATTTTAATTTTCAGTAATTATATCCGGTTGAAACGTAATACTTCTTGGTCAGCTTTTTTCAACAGAAACCTGCAACATTTTTTATATCAACTTTGATAAATATTGGGTTCCATTTTTGTTTAGAATAGCTTAAAAATCCACTCGCACTACCTAATAACCCTTAGACAAACTTTTGAAAATCTTCCTCTTGAACAGAGTAGTTAGAAAAACAGCCTGGTTAAACCATCATCTGTTATACTACTAGTATACATTATTAAGGCTTACCGTTGTGTCAATTCTGTGTTGATCATCTTGATTTCGTTTTGGCTGAAATATTGAACAGTTTTTTGTTCCAACGATTCATAATGGAGAATTTTGTATTCGGTTGTGTTTTAGTTGCTTTCTTTTTATTTGTTTTCCACACAAAATCAGGATTCTTTTTTGTGTGTTTTAGCTTTATTTTGAGCAAGTTAGGTGAGCGAGCAGGCTAAAAGAGGCAATTAAAAGCAAACTGATAAATCAATTTGAGGTAATTTTTCAAAATTGATGCAGAGCTCAAGCAATTTAATAATTTTTTTAATTATAATTTTCTAAACTTTTGTCGGCTAGTAATTTTTTGGAAGAATTGTTGTCATTCAAGCCTAATGTGCTGAGTTTGAACCCGATTATATAGTTGCGTCATCACACCAAGCACAAGCAACGACACCAGTATGAAGACAAAACAGAAAAAAATTAGATAAACTGAAAAAATATATTGTCTTTATAAAAACAATTTCCTTTGGCGTTTTTACTTTCGGATCAGTTGGCGTGTAACCACCTAATGTTGGCTTCGTGAACATTCGGAGAATACTAAACGCTAAAAGCTAGTTTATTGGTTCAATGTTAGTGTTTGTGTTTCTAGTCTGTTTTCCTGAGATTGAAAGTTTAGTAGTTCCACAAAAATTTGTTGATTTTTTCAAGTTTTTGTACTTAGTTAATTTCATCTCACTGTCTTTTTATCGCGAGTGATACGACGCTCCGCTTCGCCTCTATATTATTCCTTTGCACCGAATGAAATTCTCGCGTAGAAGATGATCGGTTTGCTTCCCCTTTTTCCATTCCTTATATTTATTTTCCCCTTATGTTTTTTTCTCTTTTTTTGTAAAATCGCTTTGCTAGCTATGTTAGCTTGATTTTTCAGAGCCTGCGCGAGTTAGCGTTCCCCGAAAAATTTAGTAGTGCTCATAAAGTCAATTTGTCAACCTTGAAACTAACTGGTTGACAAAACTTTCGTTTTTTCAAAAACTCGCAATTCCTCCTCAGAAAATCCTATATCCATGCCTAGCTATTTTGTAGCTATTTTACCTGTTTTTTAGCTGTTCCAACAGTTTGGATTTATCCGATTGTGCTTTTTTCACTTGAACAGTCGGCAGCTTCGATGCCCCTTGAAGCATAGACCAAAGCTCTTCCATCGAAGACTGGAAGGCTTGTTCGGAAGTTGCGTCGCTTCTATCTCTACACGAGTCTATATGGAGATACTTAAGCTTACAACAACTGGGGAATTTTTTCCGAACAGCTAGCATAAGCTTGAGCGCTCGTTGCTCATCAGTTATTCCTTCTCTTTTCTCGCGCTCTTCTTTTGAAAATGCCATCATTGAGAGCCGAGTAAAAATGACCACTGTCTGAGACCAGAACGCCTCGCTGAACATGTCTTCGAACATTCCAATCGTTCCCACGAGCGATGCGTCTAGACGGGGACTTTGCCCTTTCATCACGATAGCAAATAAGTTTACATAGTCGCATCTGGCCTTAAGTGAAGTTTCCAAGTCCCTTATAATATCAGTGTCCGTATCCCTATCGGAATCATCAAAGCCGATCGTATCGATAATACTGATCGGTCGATTGACATTCCCGTTAAAGTTCACATTTGCGAAAGTAGTGTGCTCAGTGCAACTTTGGGCATCGTGGGAGATGGCAAACATCGGATTGTTGTACTCTAGACCGGCTATGATGTTACACAAACAACTCTTGCCTGCGCCGGTTTTGCCGACAATGAGAACTTTCCGGCGCTCATTGTCAACTAGATTCGTCACAACTCCGACCCCTTCTTTCCGGGCTGTTTCCGGGCGCGTGATTTTCGGTATGGCCCCTGTGCTAGCTGAAGGTCCGACTAAAAGTGAGATCAATTACTACTTTAAAGTGCTAACAGATATTTTCAAAAAAGTTTGATCAATCTAATTGTTCCTTTTTCGAATCACCCAGAATCTCATAAAATACGTCATTTTTCTAATCTGAGAGGCACATTTGTATGCTCAGTCGCTCTTCACAGTTTAATTTCTATCCAACTGGCTGGCGAATGTGTTTTTTTGTAACAGTTGATCTGCTAAGGCCATTAGGTGACAATAATGGTGACTAGAAAATGGTACTAATTTCTGCTAGAAAGTGGCAGTCGATTCTTTCGATTGATCTTGGTTCATTGAGTTGACGTTATTAAATTATAACCATGATATAGATAAAGTGGTGAAGATTCCCATTTCGTTTTTATTCTTTTTTGTCAATTCTGATGATAGGTTTTTTTGAAGAAAAAAATGCGTCACTTGAAATATTCCGAGTGTTTGTTATCTGTTGTTAAGCTACCCAAAAAATCGAAAAATGAAAAAAAAACTTTTGAAAAAAAACTTCATTTGTAAAGATTTCTTGATTTGGAACTTTGTGGTGCATTTAATCAGCTACCGGCATTTCGACTTTTATCACTAATCTCACCTGTATGTTCAGGTGGCGATGGTTTGTTTTCACTCTGCCTTTGATTTTTCAAGATCACTTTGTACTGTTCCGTGAGAAAGTTCTCTGTTCCTTCCAGAAGTGGACACCGGAGATCCTTCACTGATAATGTCACCGGAAATTTCTGGTTACAGGACATCACCGGGCAGCATCTTCGCTTGAGTGTTTCGAGGATACATCGGTATGGGGAGGAGGGTCCACACACCAAGTGGCCGCAATTTGGGAGACGACGAGGATCAAAAAACTTCTGTTTGCACTTGCTGCACCAGATCTGATCGGGTTTGGTGGGTACATAGCCATACATGCTGAATTTTGGCTCCATCTTGTTGGTTCATTTATTTATTTATTCGTGTTTGCTTGTTATTTGACTACAAACTGGTTTGTTTTTCCAAAACTTTGCAGAAAGCCGAAAAGTTGAGAATTTTTTTTTACAATAATCAACAGAATTTGTTTTACTGCAGACTGGTTTGTTTCTGTAAAGTTTTGCAAAAAGCCGGAAAGTTCTGTTGATTTTTTTCACAATAATCAACAGAATTTTTTGTAATTTATGCAGGTGTAATTTGGTTTAATTCAATCAACTGTTCGAGGGAGTGACTTGAAATTTGAATGGTCCTATAATTTGATTCGTCTGTTTGTTTATAATCAAATGAACCGTGGTCAGTTTTCTGTTCACATTTTCTGTTCTTGCGAGGCTATGCGAAGGACTTACTATCGAGAGCATTTTTTGATTTTTCTGTACACTTTTTTTGCTTCTTTTACAGCAAATGATTTTACGAGCTTATAAACATTTTTCTTGAGCTATTGAACAATTTATATTTCACTTGGGACTTAGATGATTAAACACTAAGCCTCACAATCCTTAATGGCTCAAATTTTTACATGTATTATAGTTTTTAACCAAGATTTTATTCGGCAATGGTGAGCTTGATTAACTTTAATTTTTGTGTGATAGTTAATTTTTCTATACATTTGGTCAAAACGTGAACTGATTTAACTTGAATTTTTGTGTGATAGTTAATTTTTCTATACATTTGGTCAAAACGTGAACTGATTTAACTTGAATTTTTGTGTGATGGTTAATTTTTCTATACATTTGGTCAAAACGTGAGCTGATTTAACTTTAATTTTTGTGTGATGGTTAATTTTTCTATACATTTGGTCAAAACGTGAGCTGATTTAATTTCAATTTTTGTGTGATGGTTAATTTTTCTATACATTTGGTCAAAACGTGAGCTGATTTAACTTGAATTTTTGTGTGATGGTTAATTTTTCTATACATTTGGTCAAAACGTGAGCTGATTTAACTTTAATTTTTGTGTGATAGTTAATTTTTCTATACATTTGGTCAAAACGTGAGCTGATTTAATTTCAATTTTTGTGTGATGGTTAATTTTTCTATACATTTGGTCAAAATGTGAGCTGATTTTGCTCAAAGTTAGCTAACGTCAAAAACCGTAATCAAAACGCGCACTAATCAAAACGCGCACTTGTACAAATCTTCAACAAAATGGCACCAGAAACTACCGAAGAACCTTGTTTTTTAATATCATGTGTTTATCATGGTTGTAATGTAACTGATTGATTTTCCGGTTACATGACAAAAGATCCCTTACCTTAAGATCCCAAACGAGAAGATCCCAGTCAATAAGATACCATTCCAAAAGATACCTCGTTCTAAAATCGCCCACGACATAAGATACTATAATAAAATAACAAAGAACCTGAGAATTGAAAATAAAGCGGTTAATCGATCAAAGCAAAAACAAAGCGTCGGTTAAAATCAAAGAAACGGCAAAAACTTTGCTGCACAAATTTCGAACATAAATGACCTTGCTAATCACTTGGCCTTTAAATGAAACTCAAACTTCAAAACAGCTTAGACAGTAATTGAACTTGAAAAGGATTTCCAATTAATCAAAACCAATTTTGCTAAAAATGGCCTGATTTTCCAGACAATTCAAGTCGGTACAAAATTGAAATTGAGTTTTTGCAAAATTCTATAGCTTTGAAATCATTTTCATTACGAATCACTTGCCATTCTATTTGATAAAAAATGTCAATTCTCAAATTTGATCAACTTTTTTTCGCTAGGCGCAATACTCAAAGGGCCGTCAGGCCCCTACCCCCAACCTAGCCTCCCGTAAATAAGAGCAATTGCTCTGGGATCAAATTGCTAGAGACAGCATTTTCGAATGCGAGTCGTAATATTGCGTTTTGGCGTTCTCCGGGAGGGTGCAAGGAGACGTCTATAAAAAAAGTTGATCAAACAATTTTAAATTTAGGAAAAATTAGGCAAAAACTATAACAAAATTAAATAAGTTAAATAGGCAAGTGAACGGATATAAGACAATAAGTTAGAGTCTGTGTATGAACTTGTTATATGTTGAACTTTTTTATTCAGATCACGGTACTTCTTCCGGGATAAATTGATAGTGCCGCTGTATGCCTTCAAAATGTTGAACTTTTGATTGTAGGAATCCAGTTGAATTTTTTCGATAAACGTATATACTCAAGGATGGCTGCCCCGATTTCCACTTTTGACTCCGGAACAAAACTAAGCGCAGGAATCATATTCAGAGCTAAAACTAGCTCGCTGTTTGATTCGTACGTCTTTTTAAGGCCCAATTCGGATATTTTTCGCATAAAGCTCTGACAGAGGTGAAAATAGCATCCCTTAATGTCAGTTTCGTAATGAGAGGTAAAAGCACTGAGAGCCGCAATTTCAAAGTCGATCAAAATTCTTTCCGGGGTTACGTCACCGATAAGCCGATTTGAGTGCGGTTAGGAATTTGTTATAGGTTGATAAGCGCTTATTGCTAAGCAGAGCGTAGACGCAAAGTGGATAAAAACCGCCAATCTGGATGTGTACAGTGTACAGCTGGTAAAACTGACTGGGGCAAATTTTGAAAGTACCGTCTACAAGCCAGGTTTTGTTGTACAATTTAAGTGCATTGAGGTTCTCAAGGTCGCCAAAAACTAATATGCGTTCCGTATCTTGTTTTCCGCTATCAAAAAGACAAAATTGCTTAAAACGATCGGGTATTTCGAAATGGCGGTCATCTGTGGCAATAGTGGGCAGGGATGTTGTTTGTTTACTTCTGTTTAAAGTTCGCGTAAGCGCCGAACGGGAGGGCAAAGACAGTTGGGTTGCTTTTTCGTCCTGCACCAATTGCAAACTAGCTGCGATTATCTGGCTATTTACTGGATTTAATTGACTCCTAACTGTCTCCTTCATTTGTTGAACTAGTTGCCGAGCTTCTGAGCGTCCTGCGTTGAGCTCATGACTATGCTCGTTGCTCTGTGAGATTATATCGCTCCCAGAAGTGATTAAAGTTTTCGGGCATTTATACGATCTCCATTTGCTGCAGCGCCAGTGTGTCGTTGTCTTCGTATCGCGTTTCTTTTGAAATTCATGGCCATCAAGAATAATCAGAGTTTGGCCTTTTTGTGAGGTTCCCCAAGTAAAAGAATTCATTTTTGACTTATCAATGAGTTAAAGAGGGAGATAATGAATGCAGAGTGTATACATTTTCAATTAAGTTGTTCTAATTCAATGCCATATTAACACTAAATTAAACACATGTTGGCACTATGTTAATCCCAAAAATGAGTCCAGTTTAAATTTAGTTATCCTAAATTTGCATTGTTTTTTAATAGCGCGAACCTAATTGAGGTATCATTACTCTAGATTTATTTCTGCTTACACTTTGATCATGATTTTTGTTCATAATTCATGGGATCTTTTTAATTGGCATGGGATTTTATGGTATGGGCGATTTTTATACAAGGGATCTTTTGGTATGGTATCTTTTGTCATGGGAGCTTTTGGTATGGTATCTTTTGTCCTGACACCGATTTTCCTGGTTTTCCTTTGCAAGGGATTGCAAACACATGCAAAAAGTTGTAATCATTTTTTGCAATTCTAACATGGTAATCCACGTTTTCAAAAAAAAACTTTGGGGCAATTCACCGAGGCAATAGATCGAAGCTCTCAGGAGAATGTAAACACACCGTCCATCCCCCTTAAATCCGCCAATGTCTGATGTTTTGTTCTTATGTTTGGATACGTACTCGTTGGTTCATCGTATATTAGTTACCAGCTGCACTGTCATTTTTGGTCGATTTAATAATCTCGTAAAGCAAAACACATCTTAAATTTAAGGTCTGATTTAAACTTACTGGATCTTAAGAGACAAAATTATTGTCAAAAACGACATGTTCTTTTTTGATAACCAGAACGAAAACCCAATTATCTCTCTTGAAGGATAAGGGAAGCTCAGTAACTGCAACACATTCTGATCATTTTTTAACTGTATGCACCATGATTATATACCAAATGTTTTTAAGCTGTAGAACACAATTCTCAATTCACTAACTAATTGCCAGCTAAATTTGAGATTTGGAGGAAAAACCGCCGACTATGAACAATAAGACTCACACACCAAAAGAATGGAGTTATCATAAGGCAACAGAGATGATGGCGTTTTTACGCAAGTTTCTGACTTATCTTCTTACTTTAAGCTTTTTGCTAATAGAGAATGAAACTATGACAATTTATGAACCCAAAAAAAATACTTGCAATCGACTGCTCTTCTGCGTTACTAATAGCCCATATAATGCCAAAATGAGTTCTAAAAAAACGAAGATTTACAATAAAATTTTATAAAAAATGTCATATCCGCTATTATTATTGATCTCAATTACCGCAATAACATCATATATCAAATTTCAAAAAAAAATCAAGTTTGAAAATCACTGCTTCCTTTTTTCAAAAAAAATAGACCAATTTTTTAACTGCAATCTCACGTTTTCTCGCTTTCTCTGTTATATAAAAAAATTACGACTGCACCAACTCAAGTGTTTCTTTCACCCTCAATGTTTACTGGAGAAACTGGAAAAAACTAGTTGAAGTTCAAAGGAATTCTACGAGCCAGTATGGATGTTTCACGCATACCAGAAAAACAAAATCAACAAGCTCAAAATTTGCATCTCCATCTAAGTGGAACTGCATCCAATTTTCAATCAAATATTGATGAGGCTGCGCGAACTGATTTCGAACAAGCCTTGGAGCAATTGCGAAATCGATACACAGGGCCTGACCAGAACCGAAAATTTTAATTGAAATTGGGATGAGGATGTTTCAAATCCGAAACTGAAGATGCACTGGTTTTTCTAACTGATTTGAATTGTCTAGCAAGCTTGGCTAGCTTCGATGAGAACGACGCACGAACAACTTGAAAAGATGAGTAGAACTGACGAAAAAAAGAGCAATTCATTGGTGGAATGCCCTACAAGAACAAAAAGGTTCTTCTACGAGAACACAAAAAATTAACAGTTGACGACCTCTGCTTTATTATTCGCTAAAGATTTCAAATTGACAGACTCGAAACTGACGAGATTAATATTGTGCAATCTCAGCCATTCAAGCTAAAGCCAGCAAATGAAGAGAGTGAAACTTGGGGCGCATTTCTGGGAATTCATCATATTTTGAAAAACAGAGAGAGGTCAAAAATTCGATTCATATATAAAAATTTAATTCACCTTTAATCCCGCATCGCGGAATTTTTTGTGTACATTGATGATGATGTCGACTGAAAAGAACGAACCATCGTTTTTCTATGATCAGACGATTTTTTATGATATTGATGACTATCAAAGGGGCGAAAGATCAAGGTCGAAACCAAGTCTTCGACCAAAAACGTCCTGAGAAAATGGAAGGCAACTGAGCACGCTGGACAAGCTCAAGTACGTTGTTTTGCAAATTGTTGAGCGGCGAGACTCATTTCACAAAAAGTTGTTCATGATTTTTAGCCTACCTTGACTATGATTATAACGAAAGCAAGATCCCCCTTTTCTTCTAATGCTCACTTTATCTTCATTGATATATTATGAATGTCCTCGTACTGATTATCTGAAATACTGACTAGACACTATTATCAAATATTGATTCATGTTTTTTCTTTGGATTTTGTCTCAAATTTTGCATTTGTGAAAAAGTAATTTACCATTTTTTCACTCATTATGAATTAGGCACATCCTCAAACCAATTGTGCTATGAGGTATTTCTTAATTCCAGCAGTATTCGAAGTTTCGACGAAATCAAAACGCTAGTGAAATCAAGGAAAGCCAATTAATTAAGAATGCGCTAAAAATAATTAACAGGAATATATCTTGCGAGACTAACAAAGAAGAGCTCAGTGTGTTGTTGTGGTCTCTTTTGGTCGAAAATTTTTTCAAAAAAATTAATAAAAAGACTTTTAAATTATTTTGCCCAATGAAAGAGATGATTGCTTCTTAAGGCATCAGGCGTTTTAGAACGTCGGCTCATTTAATTATTAAGTGCAAAACTTCTCAGACAGTACAGAATTCCTTATAAGCAATAAAAAAGACTATCAATAGCGCAGAAATTCCCGTCGACTCAAATGTTGCTTTTCTCTCAACTATGTCGTTCGATATAGTTTAGGATTAAAAAAACGCAAGCCCGACAGAAAAAAAAAGCAGCTAAGTAGCTACCAGTTTGTATCAAATCATATACCTTTTTTGTAGTAAGTTAATGCTTAACATTATTCTTTCTCCTTGGCGGTTCATCTTGACGCACTTACTATCAAACGCAAAGACTTGATAATTATATTTAACACACCCACAAGTAACTTCGCGAAAGGGCAGTTCTCGACAAGTTTCAAGCGAAACTTTTTTCTCCTGATTTTTTGACTCTCAATCACTGGAAATTTTTGAGCGACGGGTTGTTTTCATTAACAATCTTTTGAAAAATCAACTCAATTTTCCTATGAAAATCAAAAACTTAATTCAATTTTTCAATTAACTTTGTTTAATTTTTCCCACTAAGTAAGCCACATTAAATATTTCAAATTCAGAGTATTACTGCAAATGAAAAGTATGTGTTTTAAGGTTTGAACAGTTTTCACTATCTCCAATTTTTGAATTATCTCCTTTCTATTTTTTCACCAACGTTTCACGTATGAAAATTCAAACTGAGATTGGCAGATAATCAATCAACGCAACTGAAAAATTAGAGGATTCCTTTTGTTAAGATTCAAATTTTATCCATTTAGTCCTCTTAAGACAAAAACTCCATTTTCTTGTCATTACATTTCTCCCTAAACTTAACATCACAGGAGACATAACTTGCATTTGCCTACCATTCCCCTTATTCATTTTCTTTGAAAAAGCACGTAACAGGGAAAAACTGAAACGAGAAAAGGATCTCATACGAATTCAATAACCCAAAATAGAAGAAAATTTATCTTGGGATAGCATAAAAAGATTGGAAACAAAGATTATCAAAATTATCTTTCTGCCTTGTATTTATTGTTCCGGTATCTACCTTCTTAATTACGAATAGCTAAAGTTGCCTCAAAAATGTTCGCTCTTCACTAAAACTGAAGTTTGTTTCCCCACATAAGATTTAGAAAAGTTATCGAAAAATAAATTGTTTATTACCCTTATTCTTGCTAGTGCTCGTATTAAAAACCCCAAAGGCATTCTTCCTTTTCCTGGTTTTCTCTAAAAGACCAACAAATTTGTATGTGTAGTTTCTCTTGTGAAGACCAGTGCAAAAAATATTAGTCTCCAATCCTGGCAAAATCCTGGTTCAAGTCATTCGCTTGAAAATTAGACAACATTTGATAACTATTGCAAACTTCGAAAAAAAAATTTTTTTACCTTTTTAGATTAGTTTGACAATTTATTTTTTAAAGTTTTCAAATACTACTGATTTTTACTAAAACGGAGCCAGAATAACAAATAAACCTTGAATTGAATGTTCAATAAAAAAACTCCCTTGCTCCAAACTTTACTCAAACGTTTGAGAAAACAAATCATCCAAACAAGGGTACAGACTTATCGTATCTGAATTTGTGGTGTTTTCAACGTTTTAAATTTAATCGGCTAGTGTTGCTCAAGCCTGCTGCTGGTTTATTTTTTGTTACTGATCCACTATCAAAATTCATCAATTTAGAGAACAGCGATAGACAAGGAAATGGCAACTGATGATCAATGTATGACACAAATAACCGTTGGTTTTTCTTCCGAAAAAACTGCAGTGCCATTTTTTTTGACACCCAGTAGGAATATCTTTTTCTATAACTGCTGTAGGACCTCAGCTGATAAAGCTGATATGTAAGGTACTAACTTCCTTGCTCCAAACTTTACTCAAAAACTTAAGAAAACGAATCATTGTCAGGAAAAAAAATTCTGGATCTGAAGACCCAGAAAGAAATGCAAAATTAAGTATGTGACCGAGAACAACCTCAGAAAATTGAAGACACCTGAGTAGGCTGGACAAAACAATTGCGTTGATTTACAAAGTGTTGAGCAGCGAGACTCATTTAACAAAAAATGCACATGATATCTGGTCTACATCGACTATGAGCCAAACAAAAACGCAAGCCCGAAAGACAAGGATAAGCTAAGTAACCACCAATGTATATCAAATTTTAGTGTTATTACGATCAACTTTTTCTCATACATAACTTTTTCAGAAAAAAAACAAAAACCAAATGGATTATAATATCATCTCGAAAGTTTTCTTGTTTTATTTTTATTCACCACCGTGTACAATAAAAGTCACAATTTAACTTGATGCATTTACTCTCAAATTGCAAAGTCTGGAAAATCAGATTTGACTTACCACTTGTGCAACTAGAAGAAGCGCAACTTTACCTTTCCCAATTTTTTTAGTGTTATTCAATGATGATGAAGACAAAAAGGAAACATCGTTTTTCCACGACCAGACGAATTCTTATGAGATTCATGACTATCAAAGGGGCAAAACAACCGGGTAAAATCAATTCTTGAACCAAGAACGGCACAGCCTGAGAAATTGGAAAGCAATTAGGCAGGCTGGACAAAAACAAATCTGTTGATTTGCGAACCGTTGAGCAGCGAGACTCATGCTAATGCTAGTGACTCATTTTCTACTAATGCTAATTTTTTCTTCATTGAAAGTTTTTAGGAATATCCTTGTACTGATTATCTGAAACACTGACAAGACACGAGTATCAATTTTAATTGTTGTTTTTTCTTTGGTTTCTCTCTCAGCCTCTTCATTTGTGGAAAAATCAAATCATCATTTTGCTAAAAGTTATGCAATAGACACAGTCTCAAACCGAGAGTCTACAAAAAAAAAACATTGAAGCATTGTCTATCATTTCGATCGTACTAACGGCCTAAGTTTTTAACTTCGACAACAATTAATTCATACTTCCTTTCAAAGACCCAAGATATTAAACAATTATAGTTTTCTGACGATATTTAAAAAACGCTAACGAAGTCAAAGGAAGTCAGACAAATAAGGACTTTACGATTAAACTTTACTCAAACGTTTGAGAAAACAAATCATCCAAATGACATCTCAAAACAAGGGCACAGGTTTAGCGTATCTGAATTGGTGTTGTTTTCAACGTTTTAAATTTAATCGGCTGCTTTTGCTCAAGCCTGCTGCTGGTTTATTTTTCGTTACAGATCCACTATCAAAACTCATCAATTTAGAGAACAGCGATAGCCAAGGAAATGGCCATTGCTGATCAATGTATGACACAAGTAACCTCAAACCAAGAGTATACAAGGAAAACGTTGAAGCATTGTCTATCATTTTGATCGTACTAACGGCCTAGGATACGTTTTTAGCTTCGACAACAATTAATTCATATTTCCTTTCAAAGACGCAAGATTCGAACAATTTTTGTTTTCTGACGATATTTAAAAAACGCTAAGGAAGTCAAAGGTAGCAACACATTTAAGGATGCACTATTAATTAATTTACAGAGCTATTACTTGCAACACTAACAAAGAGAAGCAAATTGTGTTGTTGCGGTCTTGTTTGGTCAAAAACTAGCTTTTGAAGCATTGCCTAGAACGTAAACAGCTTTTGCTCAACACAAGTTAATTCTGCTATCAGGGTTTCAACTTTATTTTATGTTAGTATTGAAAAGAGTGCTCATAACCTATAACAAGTTTGCTGAAATTTTTTGTTTTATTCTTCATTAATGTTGCTGTCTCCTTGGTACAGTTGCACACCTTCAGCGCCCATATCTCAAAATCATCTGTCTGTTAAAAAAAACGTTAGAAGCAATAAAAAAAGACTATCGACTACGCAGAAGTTACCTTGGACTCAAAAGTTAATTTTCTCTCAACTATGTCGTTCGATTTTGTTTAGCATGAACCAGACAAAAACGCAAGCTTGACCGAAAAGTGCAGCTAAGTTACTACCAATTTATATCAAATCTTGATGTTATTGCGATGATTTTCTATTTATAAACCACTACAAACAATCCAAATACGTTTTATGTATTGTCTTATTGATTAGCCGTACTCTTTCTCATTCATGGTTTAGCCTGACGCATTTACCTTCAAATTGCGAAGTCTTGCAAATCATAAATAACGTACCCACTTGTAATTTCCCGGCAATTTTCAAGCACAAATTTACTTTTTCCGTTGTTATGCCTCTCAATTAGCGGATTTTTTTGAGCGATGGTCTGTTTTTGATAACAGTCTTTTAAAAATATCAACCCAAAATTTGTATAAAAATCAAAAATTTTGTTTAATTTTTCGTTTAATTTCGTTTACTTTTTCCACTTCAGTAGGTCCCATGATCTATTTTGAATTCAGAACAATACTCTAAAAAATAACTTTATGTTTTTAGAATTAAATATATTTTTCAATCTCCAACTTTTGGTTTATCTGCTTTTTTTATTTCACTAACGTTTCACGTGTGAAAATTCAAATTGAGATTGACTCATTTCACAACAAATGCACATGATGTATAGCCTAAGAGGACTATGAGTACAACGAAAGCATACTTACCTTTTCTACTAATGCTTATTTTATGTTACTTGAGTTATTAGAAATGTCCTTGTACTGGTCATCTGAAAAATTGGCTAGACACTAGCATCAAAACTTAGTTCCTGTTGTTTCTTTGATTTCATCAACTCAAATTTTGCACTTGTGGAAGAATCACCTCATTAAACCGAGAGCTTCAAACAAAACTGGGATGCAAGGACTATCATTCCGATGGTACTAAACGTTTAAGAAACCGGTTTATTTTTGTCAAATGGTATTTCAAAGTTCATTGAGACTACCCTAGCTATGGTAACAATTGTATTTATTTGACGGTACCGAAAACGCTAGCGGAATCATGTCGAAAGCCACAATAAAGAATGCAGTTCTGTTAGGCTTACAGGAATATTTCATTCAAGGCAATTTCTCTGAGAAAGACTACGAGTGTAGTTGCAGTTTCTACTGGTTGATAATTACCTCCAAACAGAATGTCCTCAAACTCTGTCTTCTCTGCTGCTATAAAAATATCGCAAAAAGCATTTTTGTTGTTGATGTTTCAACTGGTCACTAAATTACTTTTGGAAATAATGCCCATAATCTCGGCATCTATTAGAAATGAAGAGTTTTATTTTTTTTCATCGCCATAATGATAGCATCTCTTTAGTACTGTAGCAGACCTTCATCAGAAAATTGTACAGCGGTCTTTTTTTAAAAGAAATTTAATTGCCTTCTCAGGTATTACTCACTTAAGAGGGTCAGTTTATCCAGGCGCTCAGTGCGTTAATTTTAAGATAAAACAAAACTAAACAACAGTTAAAAAGGACCATCGTTACAGCAGAAGTTACCTTCGAAAAGACAGTTACCTTTTGTCCCAACTATGTTTTTCAATGAAGTTTAGCATGAGCCAAACAAAAGTTTAGCATGAGCCCGGCAGACAAAGAGAAGCTGAGTAACCACCAATTTATATCAAATTTTAATTTTTTTTCCATCAACTTTTCCTACCAACCCTTTTTTTCAGAAAAAAAAAACAAAAAAACCAAACTGATTATATTATCATCTGGAAAGTTTTCTGGCATTATTTTGTTCAACACTGTATTCATAAACAGTCACAATTTAACTTGCTGCATTTTTTCTCTGATTTGACTTACCCCCGGTGCAACTCGCAGGAACGCGACCCCCGACAAACTTTGGGCAGAACTTTACCTTTCCCGATGTTTTTAAGGTGTTTCAATGATGATGAAGACAAAAACAAACCATCGTTTTCTGCTACCAGACTAAATCTGATGAGACTCAAGACTGTCAAAGGGGCAAAAGACCAGTGGGGAAATCAAGTCTTGGACCAAGAACGGCACTGCCTCAGAAAATGGAAAGCAGCTGGGCAGGCTGTACACACACGAGTACATTGTTTTGCAAATTGTTGAGCATCGAGACTCATTTCACAAAAGGTTGTACGTGATATCTAACCTACTTCGACTATGAATAAAACGAAAGCAAGATCCCCTTTGTCTACTTATGCTAATTTTATCTTCATTCAAATGTTATGAATGTTCTTGTACTGATTATCTGAAACGCTGACTAGACACCAGTATCAAATTTGATTCTTGTTGTTTTCTTTGGGTTCTATCACAAGTTTTGAATTTAAGGAAGAATCAAATCATCAGTTTATAAAAATTTTTGCACTAGACAGTCTCAAACCGAGAGTCTACAAAGCAAACGTTGAAGCATTGATTATCATTTCGATCGTACTAATGCCTGGGATACGTTTTTAACGTCGAGAACAATTAGTCCAAATTTCCTTCCAACTACCCAAGATATTGAACAATTATTTTTTTGACCTTATCTAAAAACGCTAGCGAAGTCAGAGGAAGGCACACAATGAAGGATGCGCGATTAATTAATTAACGGGACTAATTCTTTTAAGACTAACGAAGAGAAGCTCAGTGTGTTGTTGCGGTCTCGTTTGGTCAAAAATTACGTTTTAAAAGATTTCCCAGAAACTGAACAACTTTTGCTGTAATTGAAACTCAAAACAAGTTATTTGTGTTGTTAGGGTTCCAACTGTACTTCGTGTTACATTTGAAAAGAGTGCCCATAACCTCAGCCTATAACAAGGTTGCTGAAATTTAACACCTTTTTCTTCATTATTGTTGATGTCTCCTTAATACAGTTGCATACCTTCAGCGCCAGTCTGTCTGTCAAGAAAATTTGTTGCTTCTTAAGGTATTAACCGTTTTAGAACGTCAGTTTATCAAAATACCAAGTGCAAAACCTCTCATATAAAACAAAAACCTTAGAAGCAATAGAAAAAGACCATCGACTACGCAGAAGTTACCTTCGACTCAAAAGTCATTTTCTCTCAACGATGTTGTTCGATACAGTTTAACATGAACCAAACAAAATTGCAAGCCTGACAGAAAAAGAGCTGCTAAGTAACTACGAATTCATATCAAATCTTGATGTTATTGCGATAAATTTTTTGTATTATTTAATGCTTAGCCAAATTTTTCTCATCGTGGTTTAGCCTGATGCACTTACCATCAAAACGCAAAGTCTTGCAAATCAAGTTTAACTTACCCACTAGCAACTTTGCGCAAGCGCGTCTCCGACAAATTTCAAGCAAAAATGTACTTTACCGATGTTATGGCTCTCAATCACCTTTTTTTCTTGAGCGACGGACTCTTTTTGAGAACAGTCTTTTGAAAGATCAACCCAAATTTTTTTTTACAAACAATAACTTTGTTTATTTTTTTGTTTTCAATGTGGTCCACGTTCCGTATCTTATTAAGTCACATGAAAGTTTTTGTAATTCACCAATGCTTCCTATTTTGAAATTCAAACTGAGATTGACAGATCATAAATCAACGCAACCGGAAACTAGAAGATTTTTTGTTAGGATTTATCATCAATCTCAAATAATATGCAATATACTGTAACAAACCGAGAGTCTTCAAAAAAATTGGGGATCAAGGACTATCATTTCGATCGTATTAACGGTCTAGGAAACGGGTTTAACTTCAACAAATGGTAGTTCAACTTTCATTGAAATTAGCCTAGCCATTAACAATTAAGTTTATTTGACGATAAGAAAGACGCTAGCAAAATCAAATGGAGCCCTACAATTAAGGAAGCAATATTGTTCGAACTACAGGAATATTTCATTGAGACAACTTCTCAGAACAAATTTAGTAAAATTGCAAATTCTACTCCTTGAAAATTACCCCCTAATAGAATACGCACAACCTCAGTCTCTTCTGCTACCAAAAAAACTAAAACAGGCTTTTTGTTACTGAGGTTCCAGCTGTCCTTTAAATACTACTGAAAGGATGCCCATATTTTCGGCATCTAATACGACTAGAAAGTTTTAACATATTGATATCATCTTCATAGTACAGCAGCAGACCTTCAGCGCAGAATTGTACAATAATCTGCATATTTTAAAACGTTTAATTGCCTCCTAAGGTATCATTCGCGTTTGAACGTCAGTCTATCCAAAGGGTAGGTGCAATAACTCTGAGATGAATCATAAACACACAGAAAAAATTAAAAAAGACTATCGTTCTAGCAGAAGTTACCTTCGAATCGAAAGTTACTTTTGCTCTAAGCTCTGTCATTCAATGAAGTTTAGAATGATCAAAAAGAAAACGCAAGCCCGATGGACAAAAAGAAGCTAAGTTTTTACCAGTTTTTGTCAAACTTTGATATTATTAACTCGTCATTTTTTCATAACCCAGTTTCTTCAGAAAAAAAATTTTAAAAAATTATTATTTTTTTCATCTGGAATTTTTTCTTGTAGTATTTTTGTGCACCACTGTATTCAATAACTTTCACGGTTTAGCTTGTTTAATTTATTCTCAAAACGCAAAGCCTTGAAAGTCAAGCTTGACTTACCCCCGCTGCATCCTGCGCATGCGCGAATCCCGACAAGATTTGCGCAGAACTTTGCATTTTCCGATTTTTTTTGCTCTACGTTTTTCTAATCCTTCTCCCTTCAGTTGTCATTCATTTTTTTTCTGGTAAAAAAACACATGAAAGAAATGTAATAAAGCATAGTTCGCTACACAATTAGAGTGTTTTGAAAATAGAAAAAATTGTTCATGGTTTCCGTTTCTTAAATTATTTTGCTTATTGTTTTTCCAATCCTTCAAGTGCAAGAACTCAAACTGAGGTTGACAAATAACCAAGCAACGCAACTGGAGAACTATTGGTTTTTCTGTTAAGGTTTAAATTATATTCCTTTTGGCTCTAATAGGACAAAAAGCACAATAGCATAATCTCCTTCCCTTCCCAACCTTAATATCAATTCCTGTCACCAAGCGTTTCCCTAAGTTTTAACATCTCAGATACATAACATGCAATAACCTACGTTTCCTTAAATTTACTATCCAATAAAAAGCGTGCAACAGGGATAGACACAAAAGAACAATGTTCGCTTAGCAAATCGATGACACAAAAAAAATAAAAAATTTAACTTGGTATAGCCTGACGAAATTGAAAACATAAATTATCGTGAGGATCTTAACTCCTTGTAATTTTTCCACTGTTACGAAAAAAAAAGTTTCCTCAAACATTTTTGCACTACATTTAAAATCCGACTTCAACCCACACACATTTTACGAAAAGTTTTTGTACTTCACAATGTTTATTAATTTTATCCTAGCTTATAGCTGTAGTAAATAACACCAAAGGAACTCTTCTTTTTCGTAGCTTCCTCAAGTAGTTTCTATTGTACATCCCAATTAGGTTTGCACCTTTTATTCAGAGCGAAAAAACTGGTCTTCGACCCAGGTAAAATCCTGGTCATAGTCATTGGCCAAAAAAAAAGACAACGTTTATCCCCTATTGCAACTTCTGCAATCATTTTTATAATTTTTTTCAAATTTTTTGACATACAAAAATAAATTAAAAAAAAACAAGACAAACTGAGCTCTACTAAAACAAATTTAGGAAAGAGTGAATGTCTTGAGGAGATAATTCCATTAGAATTTCTTATCAACCACACTCTACTTGGAGTTTTAGGAGAAAACATCCAACCGACATCCTGAAACAAGGGGCTACACTTTGCGTAACATAATTTTGTTTTTGCGTAACATTCTTGGTAAACTCCTTCAGCATTTTCTTTTTCTTTTTTCTCATTCTTTTTTCTTTCTCATTATTGATTATTGGTAGAGTCCCTCATGCTTGAAGAACCGAATGCTTGAAATTTATTTTAGCTTACTTTCAGCCAATCAGAATGGACATTCAAAATCTTAAAGTAAATCGTGAAAATCTCAACGTAAGAAAATAAATCCAGGCCATTAGTGTTAATATTGACCGATTAGATAATAAGCAGATGAGTTTTCAAGACTATGATGATTTTGACCTCATTAATTTTGATAATTATCTGAATATTATTGCGGTTGTAACCCGCAATTTGTAACATTTTTGATTATTTTCGACTGATTTAATACATTTTCTGTTAATGTTGAACTCGATTTCGCTCAGCGATTTTTATTGGTTGAAAAACCCTCCCCTTGATTATTCACTCAGCAAGCCTGCTGCTATTCTTTTTTCCCATACAAACCCACAACCAAAATTGACCAATTCAGCAAAAAGCCACAGAGCAGGAAATGCCTGCTGTAGAATATTGTGCGTCTAAAGTAACCGTTGTTATTTCTTCAAAAAACAAAGAAGAAAAGAGACTTATTTTTTCATACTTTTTTTGTATCTGCAGTGAGACCTCGGAAACTGAAGTTTTTTTGATTTCAACTGTTTGCATCATTCTTGTATACAAAATTTTTTTTTCTTAATCCTTTTCTCAAATTTGAATTTACTCTCTGAGAACCAGTTAGTTTTAAAATTTAGCGCAAAAGGAACGCCGACTATGATCAAGAACGATCTTAATCTTATCTCACTGGAGCTATCATGAGTAATTATTCACACATAATCAGTTTTGATCAGTTGTGAAAAGCGTTCAGCCACTAGAACAAAATATAAAAACAATCGACAAGTGAAACTTGAAGGTGTCTTGATCAGAGAAAATGAGGTGATATAATCATGAAAACGTTTGTACAGAATGTTTGCTAAAACTATGGTCTAATAGAATGCTAACAACCTCAGTCTCTTTTGATAACTAAAAAATCGAAAAAAAAACTTTTGTGTTATTGAGGTTTCAACTACTCCTTAAAATACTATTGAAAAAATTGCCCATTCTCTCGGCATCTAATTCGATTAAAAATTTTTTATTACTTCTCGTCGCCTTTTTTGATAACATATCGTTAGAACAAAAGCAGACCTTCAACACAAAATGGTACAACAAAACGCATAAGAAAAACTGAGTTCAACTCACTGTATCAGCAGTTTTAGAGTGTCAGTTCATCCAAATACTCAATGCATTTCCTCCAAGATAAAACAAAACTGAAACCAAGAAAGAATTGAAAAAGACTAACCTTACAGCAGAAGTTACCTTCGGGTCGAAAGTTAACTTCTCTCTCGACAACTTTTTTCAAAAAGTGTTAGCTTAAACCAAACCAAAAGATAAGCCCGAGAGAAAAAGAGCAGCTGAATAGCTGCCAATTTATATAAACTTTTAGTATTATTACAATGATAATCTTTTTCATAACCCAACTACTCAAAAAAAATTCAATCAAAGGCAAAATCGATTGCATGAGTATCTCGAAGACTTCTTTATCTTTAATCACTACCGTTTTTAATCATAATCACGGTTTAGCCTGATTCAGTTACTCTCCAAAATCAAAGTACTTAACACAACCCCGATACGTATAAGAAGTGAAAATGAGATTGACAGATATTCAATCAACGCAACCGGAGAACCAATGGATTCCTTTTGTTAAGATTTAAATTAAGTCCTCTTAAGGCCCTTATAGAACAAAAATCCTTGATTCAAGTCTGTTTCCCTGCCCATCATTTTTTTCTAGATTGCTGTCTCAAATTTCTAATTTTTATCCATCCATGAATTATAAGATGCATTTATTTGGCCTTCCCCTATTTTTTTCCTCTAAATACACGTAACAGGGTTGAATACAACAGGATTTTGACATCTTACCAACTATATTATCCATTTTGAAAATCTAAATTGGGATAGCATGAACAAAATTGAAACGTTTACAAAAAAGATCTTGATTCCTCGTAATTACTCCTGTTTTTTATCTCTCATCGTAATTACGAATAGCAAACGTTGTCTCTTTCATCTTTTTTTCCCAATGAAATTGAAAATCCATTTCTCATACGCACTTAACGAAACGTTTTTGGAATATACATTGGTTAATAACTTTATCATTGCTTTTAGCCGTAGTAACTAACACCAAAGACACTCTTCCTTTTTTAGCTATCTATGAAATACTAGCAATTTTATAACTAGTTCCTGTATTTCAACGCAATTAGTTTTGCCCCATTTAAACAGTGCGAAAAAGTACTTGTCTTCGATTCTGACAGAATCCAAGTTTTTGTCATTTGCCAGAAAATTAGACAATGTTTGTTAGCTATTGCAAATTTCTGAAAACTTTTTTGAAATCCTTTTATAATAACTTGACAAAAATAACTGTAAAAAAAACTGGGCTCTTCTAAAACGATGCTAGAATATCGAAAATGTTTTAGATCGAAACCTCAATTGGTAGATTTAGAGCCGGAAATGGCTACTGTTGATCAATTTATGTCACAAGTAAACATTGTAATACCCTCAGAAGAACACCCGCAGTGCCAAGAAGGACACTTTTTTTGATACTCAGAAGAAATATCCTTTTTTGATATCTGCAGTGAGACATCAGATACTGCGTTTTTTATTGATAAAAATTGCACTAGTTAATATCTATTTACCCTATATAGAACCAATGATCCCTCTGCATAATCAATGATCCCCAAGTATTAGCTAATGATCCCTTTATATAACCAAAGATTCCTATGTATAACTGATGATCCCTATGTATAGCTAATGATCTCTATGAAAAACAAATGCTCGCTATATGGAACCACTGATTCTTCATCTATTCATCATCATCATCATATCCGGTTTACCGCTCTCCATAAAATACCGTCCTGCGGGTCAGCGTGGATGAAGCAACGTTCCTTGATATCATTTTTCATAACTTCTAATCAGGCCTTTTTTGGTTTCCCACTTCTTTTGATGAGGGAGATCTTCATCTCACTGGCAATTTTGAGGCATGAAGCGGAGAGAGCGCGCTCATCATGGCAAAACCATCTGAGTCACCATGTCACACAAGTAGAGTTTATCAAGAATTTCACCTGGGTCATGAACATCCGACTTAACACCGCAGATCAAACAGATCATCGCACGGTCGTTTCGTTGGAGTCGTTGCAGATCTGATACGTTGGGACCCCAAGTTTCATTCCGTGTAGCATCGCTGACCATACACAAAAGAAGTACATTTTTCAGCGTATTCTAATTGAGATGTACCGCGAAGTTAGTTTCGGCATTAGTTAGCACAAAGGTACTTCCCAGAGTCCTTGAGGAGATCAAGCCCGATGCCTGAGATCAGGAACTTTGTCTTTTTTATGTTGACTCTCAGATTTTACTTTCCATTTCAATTTTCCAAATCCTGAGCCTAGCGATGCATTCTTTAAGTGTATCTGCCGTTATAATTTGGTCATCTGCATAGAGGAGCTTTCAAGGTACGCCTTTACTTTAACTGAACCGCTCTGAGAAGACTTCTAGGACGAGGATCGAACGAAGTGGACTTAGAGCAGAGCCCTGATGTACACCGACACTCATTTTGACTTCTTCGCTGTACTGGCCGTTTACTCTAAGCCAACTGTGGGTATAACAATACATACCCCGGACGACCTGCACTGCCCATATTTCGACACAGAGATTTTGAGGGGCCATCTCAGCAACAACGCCAGACGGCACAGTGGCTTTGCCACAATTCATTTTGCTGATGGCCATGTATATCAATTCTATGAAATTTTCAGGTGGCTGTCTAGCAATCGACACAGTCTTCTGGAGCGTCTCACTTGATCAATCAATTTTTACATTGGGAAGTCTGGCTTAGTGTTCAACCCACGCCTTCAGTTTATCGTTAACAAGGATAGCTAGCTCACCGGCATCACTCCACACACAACTCTACCCGAGATGTGTTGATTAGCGCTATCCATCTGCATAGCAATTTGAAGAACACTATCATCATTTAGAGACGTTTTGTAAATTCTTCCTTCTCAGCAGTAGGTTTAGCAAGGTAAACAATATGTTTTGACTTCATCGAAGGCTTTATAAATCTTGAAACGTGCGCTTTTTTGGTCAACACAACAACTTGGTCAACTTGTTCATTCCACCACCAAGTTTCAGGTCTCCACATTTCAATCTTTGATAGACCACATACTTCAGTGGCAGCCCTCAGAGTCGGAAACTTCAAGCGAGACCAGACAAACTCAACGTGAATGGTTGTATCATTTATAGACTGAACAGCTGACATCCCAGGTTTCCGAAGGGCCTCCTGGAATTGGTTAGCTATAGCAGCGTCTCTAAGGTTCCATGCGTGTATTTGAGGTATGAATTTGCACTTCTTCGCACACGACAATGTAATAATTTTGGAATAACTTTAACCTTAGAAACGGCACTGCTAAAGGACTTACGATAAATTATGAAGTACCGCTGCGTAGATGGGCCACCCGAGCCCTAAGAGATGAGATTGGAGTTGCTGAATATCTTCTTGAACCAGGTGTTGCTGAATACAATACCGTTGGCAACAGCAAACTCCAGGAGACGTTAGCCGTCTGCAATACGCAAGCCGTAACAGTGTCCACTGTCTGCCTCTTGATAAACACCGGCAGTGGAGCCGACGTGTCCATTTCAGTCACTAACTGGGATTAGTATCTCAGAACCTGGAATCTTGGCAAAAAACAAAATGCAGTTGATCGAAGATAAGCTCGTTGATAGCGGCGATCAGGCTAGCTTGAGGAGCATAAACTGAAACAAAGGTTAGAACTCTACTTCCAATCATGAATTTGAGTATGCTAACTCTGTCCGAGATACGCTGCACTTCAATTACCTCATCAGCCCAGGTTTCAGCAAGGAGCACGCCGGCTCCGCCAAAACCTGATTTGTTTGAACAGTAGTAGAAGCGGTATTCGTCACCATGGCCTTTCATGGTTCGAACCTGATGAGTTGCCACAACACCTTTCCACCTGTGCTCTTGGATACCGCAATTGTTAAATTTTCTCCTCGATAGCCTCCAGCACTCCTAGTTTTCAGGTTACCCACGTTCCATGTGGCAACTCTGAATTTACTCAAGACCCGGTGGGGGTGGAGTTTTTATAATTTTCCGCAAGAACCACACCCTGCTTCCCACACCCAGGAGTAAGCCGAGCCAAGAGACATTACCCGCATTCTGCTTAATATGGCTACAGGAACCGACAATATGTGGTTTTGTTGAGTTCTTTGTCATAAGGTTGAAGCGGTTTTTTGATTTGTACGGAATTTTTCACATGTAAGAAATGCGTGCATGCTTCTAATGGGTGTAGATTTGGCTCTTTAACTGTTCAATGGACCTACATTTACAATCTATGCAAGTTTGGACGCCTGTATATATGTTTGATTAATTGCATTTTTGTCTGTTTGATGTATAAATAAAATTGTTTAGATGAAAAACTATATGCAAGCATATCTGTCCGTTTTTAAAATTGTTGAATTGCAGGAACCGTCTGTACGAAGGCTTCTTTGCTTGTTTTTTGGATTCATGTAACAAAACATCTATCTATAATTTTATTGAGGAAAGTATCTACATAAATGACTAGGTGTTTTTTCAAAAATGTTTCAAAGCATTTTAGGACTACAAACTAGCACTAGATTTGAATCCTAAACAAACCATTCTTGTAATTTTTCTAATCTACCCGAGAAAACCTCTCTGAACACTTTAGATGTACTATGATTGTTTCTGTCTGTGCGTGCTTGTGTGATGTACATAGATTTGTTACGGAGATGCCTCGGAGCGTGTATAATTTGGATTCATCAAAAAATTGTAAATAAGTATGAGTAAATGCATGCGCTCACCGATGTAGTATGTAATTTATGTTTTCAAATTAAATTGTGCGAGTGGCTTAAGTACAGGATAACATTTCGACATTTTTACCAGATTTTACGCTTAAAATTCCATATATGTTTGCGTAAGTAATTATAATGGTATTTCTGAAAACATGAACGTTTTGTGTTTGTACCTCAAAAATCAGAAACATTTTTTGCATACATGTTAATTAAATTAGAAATTTTAAAGTGTCTTAAAGCGGTTAAAGTGTCTAATAAAGTGCCTAAATTTCAAAAACTTTAAATTTTTACACAATTTTGAAAAATAAAGACTGATAACTTCACCAAGTATAAGTACCGGGCTTTTTTGCAATTATAATTGTCATTTCAATCTATCTAAAGAAAAAATATATCCCCAAGAAATGATGTCATGACTTGATGAAAACTTTTTAAGGTTTTAACACCATATTCTCATCGCATATATCCTCATTTCAAACTGTTTATGATATTCAGTTTGTTTTTTTTTCTAAATTAAACTTCGTGCCGTTTTCAGTCATTCTAGGTTGTTCTGCTAAAAAAGAGATTTTTTTAAAGTGCTTTGAGCAGTTGTGCTTCCATGAAACACTTTTTTTTCCTAATAATTTACGAAGAGCAAAATCAATGAACCTTCTGCTTGAGATCCATAAATCTTTTGATTTGACTTTATGTAGCCTAATTTTATTCTAAGGAGTTCGGAAAATATCTTGCTAGATTGTCCTTATTTGAAAATATCTTCAGAATTTTCAAAAATATCTGAAAATATCTTATGATTTTTTTCTCAGTTTTTTTCGAAAGAAGTTATTAGAAAACAATTGTTTTGAAACAAATAAATTAATTTTCAGTTTTGAATGTTGAGACTGCCTTCTTGGTAAGTTTGTTTTATCTGATTCGAAAGTAAACGGTCCTAACAGAGAGAAATGTTACAACAAAATCAAGAAAAATTGTGAGTTTTCTAAAAGGTTGGAAATTTTGATAAGAGAAACGTACCGAGATATCAGTCTCAATCGTCAAAACTGTGAAAGCAAAAATAAATGGGCAATTTTGTTCTGTTTTTTTTCTATTACCAGTTTTTTTGATAGGAAGTCATGCAAGTTCTATTAACAATAAAGTCAAAAAACGAAAACTAGGTAAAATTAACAAATAATTAAATTGCTTGATTATATAATTACTCATGAATTTTTTCTACAGATGCATGCGTTTAAAGTCGAAATCAAGCAACACAAATTTTCCAAATTTAATTTTTTTGCACGAAAAACTCGCACTTGATTGAAAAATATCATATACATTGCAGAAAGAGGTAGTACTGAGATTGGAGGATTTCAAAATTAGATTTATATTACCTATATAAGCCATTAGGTAATTAGCGACGTATTCATCAAATAACTAAACAATAACTTTATGTGATATATATTGCAATAGTTTACCTGCTTACACAGTTATTCAAAAACTTTTTTCTGTAATTTTCAGAACATTTTTACACTGTCAAATTTCAATAACTCCCATCTACAAAATATTCAAGGGAACAAAAACGTAATTAACTAAAGCAGCCCTTGGTTAATGAAACTTTTAATAGTACAAAAATATTCATAAACATGCTAAGCATTATCACCAAGTTTGATTTCCATTTTTCGCAACAAGACACTCACATAAAATCACACAATTTCACCAAAGCCTTTAACCCCACTTTGTTGTTTTACATCAAGCCTGCAATAATTATTCTGTGAAAAATTCATATCGAGTCCTACGAAACACTGAGGCACAGCCGGTTGGTTTATCGGACAATAGCTAACCCTGCGTTGCTCACCGCTACGCGCTCCTCTGGAACGCCTCCCGCAGGTGTAGTCACTGCTTTCCAGTTTGAACTGCTTTAACATTAAAAATTGCTTTATTCGTGTCCACTGTCTGCCTCTTGATAACACCGGCAGCGGAGCCGACGTGCCCCTTTCAGTCACTAACTAGGATTAGTATTTAAAATCTGGAATTTCAGCAGAAGCAAAATGAAGTTGATCGAAGAAAAGCATAAACTGAAACAGAGGTGAGAAATCTACTTCCATTCATGAATTTGAGTAGGATGATACTGTCCGAGAAACGCTGCATTTCAATTACTGCATCAACCCAGGTTACAGCAAGGCGCACACCGGCTCCGCCAAGACATGGTTTGTTCGAACTGTAGTAGAAGCTGTACTTATCGCCCTGGCCTTTCATGCTACGGAGCTGGTTAGCTGCCACATCAACTTTCCACCTGTCCTCTTGAACACCGCAATTGTTAAACTTTCTCCTCAAAAGCCTCCGGCATTCCTAGTTTTGAGGGTTCCCACGCTCCTAGTGGCAACTTTGAGTTTACTCAAGACCGGGGTGCTTGTACAATTTGCCGCAATGACCGGACCCTGCTTCCCACACCCAAGAGTAAGCCATTGCTTAGTATGGCTGCAGGAACCGACAATATGGGTATTTTTGAGGTCTTTTGCATTAAGATGAAGCGGATTGGATTTTTGAACGGAAGAGAATTGCTTACATTGGCTCTTTAAATGTACAATGAACCTACATTTACGATCTATGTATGCCTGTATGTATGTTTGATTGTTTGCATTATTGTCTGTTTGATGTAAAAACTAAAATTGTTTAGATGAATAGCTATATGCAAGCATAACTGTCCGTTTTTAAAATTGTTCAGTTGCATGGGTCTTCTGTATGTAGGACTATTTGTTTTTTTTCTTTTATGTAATAAAACATCTATCTATCAATTTATTGAGGAATATATCTACATAAATAACGAGGTTTATTTTTAAAAGAGTTTCCAAGCATTTTAAGATATGTAACCGTCATTTGATTTAAATCCTAAACTAGCGATTCTTTTAACTTTTCTAATCTGTTCGAGAATACTTCTCTGGACACTTTAGTTGTACTATGATTGTTTTTGTCTTTGCGTGCTTATGTGATGTACATATACTTGTTACGGAGATGCCTCCTAGTGTGTATAATTTGGAATCAACAAAAAACGTAGGTAAGTATGAGTAAATGCATGCGCTCGCCAAAACAGTATGTAAATTATGTTTTCATGTTAATTTGTACGAGTGCCTTGTACGAGTGAATTTGCTTAAGTAAAGTTGAAGGTTATCTTTGTGAACTTTTTCGTTCATTTTAATTAATTTTGGTTCTTTTTTTTTCAACTTTCTCAATAAAAACTTTCATTTATGCGACAATAAAATAGATTGAGATGTAGAAATGATATTTATATAAAGTTATTAATTAAACTCAATATTGTTTTTAGTAAATTGTCAAGAGGACCTAAATTAAGTTTAAACCTCAAAAGCCTGAAAATATTTGCATACATGTTAATTAAAATCGAATTTTTTGTTTTTTGAAGTGTCTTGAAGTGTCTATTAAAGTTTTTTTGGCATAAATATCAAAAACACTTCATTTTTCACACAATTTTGAAAATTCAAGAGTGGTAGTTTCACCAAGTTTAAGTACCGAGCTTTTTTGCATCTACAATTTTCATTTCAATCTATCTAAAGAAAAACCTCACCTGAAGAAATGATGTCATGGACTGCTGGAAAATTTTTGAGGTTTTAATACCATTTTCTCATAACATATACCCTCATTTCAAACTGCTTATGATATTCAATATGTTTTTTTTTTCTAAATTAAACTTGGTGCCGCTTTTAGTGATTCTAGATTACTCTACTAAAAATGAGATATTTTCACAGTGCTTTGAACACATGTGCTTCCATAAAAAACGTATTTTTCCTAATAATTTACGATGAGCAAAATCAGTGAACCTTCTGCTTGAGATCGATAAATCTTTTGATTTGACTTTATGTAGCCTAATTTTATTCTAAGGAGTTTGAAAGATATCTAGCTAGGTTGTCCTTATCTTAAATTATCTTAGGAATTTCTGAAAATGTCTTAAAAATTTTAGGATTTTTTTTCTCAGTTTTTTTGAAAGAAATTGTTAGAAAACATTTGTTATGAGATAAATAAAAATTTTTTTTTCAGTTTTGACTGTTGAGACTGCCTTCTTGGCAACTTTGTCTCTTGTAATTTGAAAAAACTGTTAAAACTAAATCAAGAAAACCTTTGGTTTCTTAAAATAATTTGAAATTCTGATAAGAAAAACGTACCGAGATATCAGTCTCAACCGTCAAAACTGTGAAAACAAAAATAAATGGGTAATATTTAGTGTTTTTTTCTACCAATTTTTTCAAAAAGAAATGATGCAAGTTCTATTAACAATTACATCAAAAGATGAAAACTATGTAAAATGAACTAACATTTAAATCGCATGAGTTTGTATAGCAGTCACAGTTCTCAAGCTACTCAGAAATTCACAATGTCTAAAAAATTGAGAGAAAATGAATAGATATTGGTGAAAAAAATATATTTAGAGATTAATAGGTTTGGATGCAAGAAAAAATTAAAATTTTATTTTAAAACTGCACCATATATGCATACTGAGAGTTATTGGATGCTACGAAACAGAAACAAAAGTTTTTCATTTATGTTTTGAAACAGTAATGGCTGGTCTGTCGTTTACTTTGAAACCCAGGAGCTACACGTTGAGTCTTCGTGTGTTAACAACCAATTTGAGTGTTAACTTATTTGGTTACTCCTGATGATTTTATAGAAATAGCTGCGTTTAAAGTCGAAATCAAGCAAAACAAAATTTTGAGATTTAATTTGTTTGCACTAAAATTCACACATGATAGAAAATTATCATAAGCATCGCAGAAAAAAGTATTAGTGAGATTGAAGGAATTCATGTTTAGATTTTTTTGATTTCGACTTTATGAGCCAATGAGCCAATTAATTGTTTTGCTTGACCATTACCTTTATGAGCCAATAGGTAAGTAGCGACGTATTCATCAGATAACTAAACCATAATTTTAGGTGATATATGTGCAACAGTTTAACTGCTTACACAGATGTTCAAAAACTCTCATTCTGAAAATTTTAGGAGACTCATAGACTGTCAAGTTTCAATAACTCCCGTCTACAAACTATTCAAGAGAAGAGAAACGTAATTAACAAAGGTTGCTCTTAGTTAATGAAACTTTTAAAAGTACAAAATTATTCACAGACATGCTAAGCATTATCACAAAGTTTACTTTCTAATTTCCGCAACAAGGTCTTTGTAGTAAAACACAGAGAGTTGGGTTGCACGACACAAAGACATTCATTTGAAATCTCACAGTTTGATCAAAACCTTTTACCCCACTTTGTTGTTTTACATCAAGCCTGCGATAATTATTCCGGGAAAATTCATATCAAGTCCTACGAAACACTGAGGCAGAGCCGGTCGGTTTATCGGGCAATATCTAACCATGCATTGCTCGTCGCTACACGCTCCTCGGAAACGCTTCCCGCTGGCGTAGTTACTGCTTTCCAGTTTGAACTGCTTTAACATTAAAAATTGCTGGAACAAAAACTAATGACCAAAATGTCAAATTAGTATTTGAAAAGAAACTGTACATAAAAAAATCTTTCTTACAAACTGATAGTTTCTAATCCTCAAAAGTTCTTCACAATTTTATAGATGTTTTACAAAATTAATTGACCTAATCTCATTCTCGCTTAAATAAAGCACCATTATCATGCAAAAAAAGTTTTAAGCGAAAATGAGATTGTGTCATTTAATTTTATAGAATATCTATGAAAATTTGAAGAACTTTTGAGATTTAAAAAACTATCAATTTGTTAGATAGATACATTTTGATTCTGCAATTTTTAATTTTAAAGCAGTTCAAATTTTAAAACAGTGACGAAACCAGCGGTAACGTTCCGAAGAGCGCGTAGCCACGAGCAACGCAGGGTTAGCTTTTGTCCGATACAACGACCGGCCGTGTCTCAGTGTTTCGTAGGACTCAATATGAAAATTTTCTCGGAATACTTATTGCAGGCTCGATTTAAAACAACAAAGTAGTAAATGCTTTGGTCAGTTTGTGTGATTTTATTTGAATGTCTTTGTGTCGTGCAACTCAATTGCCTGTGTTTTACTACAAAGCGCTTGTTGCAGAAATTAGAAAGTAAACTTGGTGATAATGCTTAGCATGTTCATGAATTTTTTATACTATAAAGAGTTCCTTGAACCAAGGGCTAGCTTAATGTATAATTTTTCTTCCCTTGATTAGCTTGTAGATGGGAGTTTTTGAAATTTGACAGTGTAAAAACGTTCTGAAAATTTCAGAAAAAAAAGTTTTGGAACAACTGTGTAAGCAGGTAAGCTATTGCAATATATATCATTTGAAATTATGGTTTAGTCATTTGATGAATACGTCGCTAAATACCTAATGGCTAATAAAGGTAAGGGTATAAATCTAAATTTGAATTCCTCCAATCTCACTAACACCTCTTTATGCAATGTATATGATATTTTTCAATCAAGTATGAAATTTTAGTGCAAACAATATAAATCTTGAAAACTTGAGTTGCTTGATTTCGACTTTAAACGCATGAATCTGTATAAAATCATCACGAGCAACCAAATAATTTAACGCTGAAATTGGTTGTTAACACTCGAAGACTCAACGTGTAACTCATTGATTTCACAATAAACGACAGACCAGCCATTATAGTTTCAGAACAAAAAAGAAGGAGTTTCGGTTCTGTTTTGTTGCACCCAATGACTGCTTAATTAAACCCTTCAGTATGCATATATTTTGCCATCTAAAGTTGAAGTTTTATTTTTGTTCAAGCTTCCCAATTGGCTATCAACCTCTAAAAATATATTTTTAGCTAATTTCTATTCATTTTCTCTTAATTTTTTAAATATATATATATTTTCTGACTAGCTTGAGAATCGTGACTGCTAAACAAAATCATGCAATTTAATCTTTTTGTTGAATTTACGTAGTTATCATTTTACCAATTTTGAATCCAGAAATGATCGTAGTTCAACTGGTTTTAAAATTCAAAAACTTTCTAAAACGTGGTTGAGTGGAAACTGATCAAAACGTTTCATTATCCATCTTCAACTCTTCTTTGAAAAATTAATACAACGTTTGTATCAGCACAAATTTAACCAACCATCATCCATAATTCTTAACTTTTTTATACAATTATGCAACTCTTGTACAGGCTCTCTAGAATGAAGTTGATCTCAAAAAATCTAAGAACAACAGGCGTTCCCCCTGATCTACTGAAACTAAGGAAATCAAAAGTGGGTCTAGCGTTTACCATTAGACTAAGAAGTAGCACGAACCTATCCGCCTGAAAATTTATAGTGTGACGCACAGACGGTGCATACCCGCACCGAGCGCCCATGAATCATAATCAATTCTATTGTCATAATATGGTCAGCATCTATAAAATGACAAAGTAATCTATTATAATCCATTAAAAATGGATTATAATCCTAATATTTTTTATCCCAATAAAATCCATTATAATCGATTATAATCAATTAAAATGGTTTTTTGCGAAGGGTTATTCATGAAATTTACAATTTTGTTCAAAATTATCTCATTTCCTGTTTAGTGTAGTTGCTACGTGTTATGTTTCATAAAATGTTACATTTAAAAAAAAATTATTGATTTTTTGTCTCAACTTTTTCTAATTTATCGCAGTTTAACACTTCATTTTAACCCCCCCCCCCCCCCAGCAGGTTAAGCCCCCAGTACCCAGTATACTACCACCCACCAGTTTACTATCCCCGCCCCAGTTTGAACCCTCCCACCATTTACCCCCCCCCCCCCTCCAGTTTACCCTTGCCCCTTTAGCCGGGGGGGGGGGGGGGGGGGGGGTAAGAAAGCTTGAGGGGGCGAGGAGATGACCAGTTTAACCCCCCCTCCCCCGGTTTATTTAACCACCCCCCCCCCCTTCCCCGGTTTACTTCCCCATCCCCCCAGTTTATACCCCCCAGTTTATACCCCCCAGTTTACACCCCTCCCCCCAGTTAACCCTGCCCCTTTAGTTGGGGAGGGGGGGTGGGGTAAAGAGCTTGAGGGGGCGAGGGGACGAAGTTGAGACATGGCATTTAGTAAAAGACAGGGCATAAATTCTGCAAACTTCTCGCAAAGTTTGCAAAGTTTTGAAAAAATAATCGAATTTAGTTCTAAAATTGAAATAGATTATAATCAATCATAATTGATTATAATGGATTTTCATTTCAAAATAATCAATTATAATGGATTATCTTGGCAAAAATAATCGATTTCAGTGACAAAAATAAAGGATTAGAATCGATTATAATGGATTATAATGGATTATATTTGTTCAAAAATAATCGTTTATAATGGCTATATAATCGATTTCGTGGTCTGATTTTTACATCCGTAATGGATTATAATCGATTATTTTCGTCTCGGGAATCCATTATAATCGATTAAAATCCATGGGCGCTCGGTGCGGGTAAGGACCAAAGTTTGATTTATAAAATCCCCTCTCGGACAAACCTCATGTAACTGTTACTTTTGCTGCCTGGATTTTTTGGGATTTTTATACGTGGAAGGAAGTGTGAGGGAATAGCGATTGAGGCGCTTAACTTAATTTTTTCAAATTAATCGGAAATAGCAAACGAAATATTCGAAAAAACATCTTTTTTTTCTGGTCGTGGTTATGAATTGTTTGAGGTTCATTTTTATGAGGAAATATTTTTGGTGACAAGCCTTTAAAAATCAGTTTTTCGCGATCGTTTGTAACTCTAAAAATATACGAAGAAAGCGTTTTCGGTACATAATAACCCCGTGCCATCCTCAATATCCACTCTTCATTTTTCATTCTACTCCAAAAAATCTCACGTTTCGAAACTGAGTATGTTAACAGTACAGTATTAAGACTGTAATTGCTTCAATAAACTATAATAACTGGGTTCATTCATACAATGTTTTTTGCTTTCCTATTCTTTTTCGATCGATTGATCTGTCAGTTTGATATATAAAGATGGCATGATTTAAGTTTTAAAGTTTTTTCTCTGTTTAGCTTTTTTATTTTCTATTTTCAATCATCTTCTGTCGGTTTTGTTTTTTTCTGCAAATTTTAAGCACGCCTGTCCAGTAAAAATAAGGGAGACTGCGCATTGAAAAAATCTGATTTCTCGGTCAGATTTTTCCACAGAAAGTGTAAAAACGTCGCTTTCTGTCTGTCTTTTTAAAGATCTTTCGAAATGCATTGCTATAAATTTGTAGTTATTCATACCAATTACTTTCAATTTAACAATATTTTCACTCTTCTAAGAAATTCAATGGAATGCATAATTTATACAATAATTGACTGGTTAGTTTAAATACTACAAAAATTTCCACTACGATTATAACGGATTATTATGATGATTTTTCGACAATTATAATCGATTATAATTACCAAAATTAGGTCTTTAAAGGATTTATAATTGATTATAATCGCAATAATTTCAAAGCGATTATAATCTCTTATAATCGATTATAATTGATTATAGTTCTTGCTAAAAACCAATTATAATCGTTTATAACCGATTATAATCGATTATAATCGATTATAATCTCTTATTTTGCCGAAATTTTTCTTTATTCGAATTATATCTTATGCGTTATTATTTTTGTGTCAACAAAAAAATCTCTAAAATAGAGATCTCTTGAACACTTTGGTTCATCTGAACACAAAGTTTCACCAGGAAACGAAAGTTTCATAGAGATCCTTTCATATGAGTGGAAAAGTTCTCGCGGTAGATGAAAAATAAATTTTCCGAATCATCAAGAAACTGAATCAATTTGCTGATGTTTTGTTGTTTAGAAAAGCTTAAAGTATGCATCACAAAACAACTCTTATGGGGAGGAAATGAAAAAAAAAACTTAATAATTTGAATTAATTGGAAAACTTCTTTAAAATTTTCTCATTTTTCATAGGAACCAACGTCCACAAAAAGCATAAATTATCAGCAGTTTAGATGCAACTTCGAAGACAAAAATGGACAAACAAAGGGGATTATCATCAATTATAATCGATTATAATGGATTTTTGTGCAAAAATTATGAAGTAGAAATTTGAATTAAAAAAATGGATTATAAGCAATTATAATCGATTATAATTGTATCGAAAAATAAACGAATAAATAATCGATTATAATCGACTATAATGGATTATAATTAAATATAATTTGATTTTAAAAACAGAGATTATAATCGATTATTAATTGATTAAAAAGGATTGTTACTCAATTTTAGTGAGACTGGTACTAGAATTGTAATATAATTGATTATTAACGCTTGAAACTGGATGCGGGTACGTTTTTTCCGGTAACCTTTTCACAATATGAAAGTTCTTGCTTCTTCATTTGTTCTTTTTCTATACCGATTGGTCACCACCGTGAATTATTCTCTTTCACATGAGTGCTGCAGTTTCTTTTTATGTCTAAAGCTTCTAATGCAGGTTTCATATCGCTTTCTTTGTTAAAAGGAAGTTAAAATGAAAGTGTTAAGGTCACGAAAAACGATCTTTTTTTAGTTACGAAAGCGCATTTAAATTTTCAGATTTCCTAGCGGAATGAAAGTTTACTATTGATCCAGTTTTCTCAATTTTATTTGATTATCAGGTGGGTTAAAGCAACGAAGTCAACTGATTTTGAGTCAAAATTCTAAATTACTTGTCTGTTTAATATGTGCGAAAATTTCACTGAGTTTTTTCTAAATATAATCGACGAGCATCTTTTTGGCATTCCTTCGTATAAAAATTTACTAAGTGTAGTTTTCTCACTGTTTCTAGATGAAGTTATGCGTGGAGATATCAAATTGGTTTTGGTTGAACCAAATTGTTAGAATGGCTTAATGTTATCCATTCGTCAAAATTAGTTGATTTGTCGGGTATTTGTGTTTTCACCAGAAAAATATATCAAATAGTTTTCTCAAATTATATGGAACTATACAAAATATACCGCTGATCGATTGTTCAGCTTTCTTTTTTCGTCAGAATAAATTGATTGTATTGAAACATTCTTGAAGTTATTTGAATGGTTGAGCGAAGGTTCTTCGATTTGTGATTCGGGTTTGGGTTGTTGTAATTTTTTTTAGCATTATCGTTTTTTGTCATCGTTTTGTCTTTTGCGTGTATTATTACGATCAGGCATATTTGATATCGGAAAGATTGTTTCGGAATAGCTAATCGAGTCTGACAAAACGTACAGTGGGATAAGTTCGTTTGAAAAATCAGCGAGATTTGTAAAATTTTGGGATAGAGATAAAAACTGAATGAGGGATACAATATCGTCGTGTACTTCCAGTTGAGCAGAGAGGCAGTTGATCATTGTCTGAATAAGAGTCTAGTGAAGTGTATTGGTGTGGTGGGCATGGCAGGGTGGAGTCATTATTGAGCAAAGATAAAGGGGAAGGTTTTGGGGAGGAGGGGTGGCTAGGAAAAGGAATCAATTGGAGAGGAAGAAGACATTAAGGGTATATTGGTTTCCAATTCCATAGACAGAGCTGATATTGGTCCAGTCAGACGAAACAGAATCACCGGAACCAAAATTTCTATCACTCACTTGAATGACCAGCCATTTCAGAGCATATTTGTTCAGCTGGGACTCCACCTCTTCAGCGACTTCATCTAAACTGCTCTTGATAAGTTTTTCACTCTGACACACCTCGTCCGCTATCTTCTGAGCCTTCTCTCTACTATCTGTTGTAACTGTTTCTTTTATGTCTGTCAGTTTGGCTGTGACTACTGCGTAAACGCTCAAGTTAAACAGACAATCATGCTCATTTTTAATTTCAATCAACTCTCCTAACTCGGGTTTGCTTTTGATTTTGAAGTTGCAGCGAATGTCGGCACCAGTCACTATCCAAGTGTGCTCTGGGTAAGAGCTCATCTGGATTTTTTTGACCTTTTCGAGGGTACCTTCAAGATCCAGCTTCATCTGCGCACACTCAACCAAATTGGATTTTATTTTGCTGATCAACTCGGCTGAAGCAACACAGGGCAATATTTAAAACTCATCGCACTTCAAACGATCACCAACTGATTGGTGCATGCTCTTAATCTCAAATTAAAGTCAGAATTTATCTTTGTCCCGACCATTGAAAATGGAGAGGAGTTTTGTTTTCGGGTGTTTTTGTTAACCATGCTAAGTCACGTACCACAAAAATCGTAAGAATAGGTCGAGAGTTACATAAGAAGTCCTTTAAAAATTTTAGAGAAAATTTTGTTTGAAAACTTTGCTCTTTTGTCTATAATTAGTAGCAAAAAGTTCGGACAGACAGATTTAATTAAACTGAGCAATCATTTCTTTTCGACGTTTTTTGCATGCAAAATCTGAAGCCGAACAACCCTGAATTTTTTGTCAGACCAAATTCAAAATGCATGATCGTCGATTATCCGATGATTATCCTAGCATATTTTTTAAATAATGCGATGAACATCCAGATTTTACTATAAAACAGTTCGTAAAATTAGTTAAGAAATTGAAATCTGGAGTTATTTTGAACAACAAAAAAAAACAAATTAAACACCAACCCCACCCCCACCCCCCCCCCCCCAAATGGAAGTAAAGATGATCAAATTATTCAAATTTTGGAAAATATTCGCAGAAAAACATCAGCCATCCTGAGTAATATTTTTCCTGTTTCAAGGCTTACTAATCGACGCTTCGGATGCACTTGCCCACCGTGGTTATAAGTTTTGAGCGAAACTCTGCTTTATGATCTTTCGAAGTTATGTTTATTTCAGTTTCAATTTCCGTTGATGTCTAGACAGTTGCTCTTTTCAATTAATTCTGTCTGTCCGATTTTTTTGCAACTCTCTATAATTAGTAGCAAAAAGTTCGGACAGACAAAAATAATTTAAAAGAGCAAATGACCTTTTTCGGACAATTCTTACATGCAACAGCTAATTTTTCACAAAGAAAGTATGTCTCAATGTCACCTGAAAATTGAAATTTGCATGCAAAAATTGCTCAAAAATGGCAGATTGCTCTTTTTAATTATTTCTGTCTGTCCGAACTTTTTGCAACTCTCTATAAATTAGAGCGAATATAGCGAGCAACATAATTTTATTCGTTAAGTGTAAACGAACTAAGGAGTTTTCACTTATATAGGTCTTCACAATTTTTATTCAGGAGAGTCTTTTATTTTTTTCACGCTTAACCATGATCCAGTTTTCTCTGAATAAAATAAAGTTGCGAAAAATCTGACGATCATGCTTAGTTTTGAAGTTCCAACATTTTCAACGTGAAATAATTCTTTTTCATAAAGCGCAATCGAAAAACATTCAAAGATATATTTTTTTTGGTTTCTTGCTCTTGTACACTTTTCCAACTGCCTGTTTCGAGGAAATTTTGTTTTCAGTGGTGCTTAAACTCTTTGTTTGTTTTCCGCGCATCGCACCACAGATAGATGTCAGAATGAGTCGAGTTAGGTATCATTTAACACCCTGTGAGTCATGATTTGAGCGATATAAAAAAGTTCCCATAAGTTTTCTCAGTGTCGACGTAAATGGGTGGCTTAAATGCTTTAAATTTTAGTCTAATTTCGGGCGAAAAATGCGAGCACACAGGCGTACAAAAATTTAATTCTAATAATTCAATTTAAGCCGTCAAAGTTAAGTATTCTTCAGTAAAAATTAGGTTTTGAAATTTCTTTTTGCGCCTTTTGTCAGACTAATATTTATAGAAAAAAAAAACAATTTCTGCTAAAATTTTGAAAAAAAAAATAGAAATGTTGTTAATTTTTCAAACTGATTATTGTTTCCTTTTTTGAGAATAACTGTTGTCGAATGTATCCTTTTTTGTATCGAAAATGCCTAATTTTTAAGATGTAGTTGAGATCCTTTCACTTACAGCACGAAGATAAATGACACAATTTGACAAAAAAAAACTTTTTAAATAATTATTTTTTGTGGTCAGAACTTTGTGCTACTTGCATGCCAACCGGCTATACGATGCCTTTTTTTTAAATGGCGAGAAAATTCAATTTGAAATGGTACATTTTGAGTCAAATTTTGAGGAAGTAAAGCCAGCGAGTAGGTTTTGCAAAAGCAACTTTTCGATTCTAGAAGTTAAAACTTAATTTCAATTCAGAAAAACTTGTTTCAGAAGTGCTAATTTCAATTCAGAAAATTTTTTTCAGAAGTTTCATTTAGCAGTTTTTTCTGAACATAAAGTTTTAGAAGAAATTCCAAAAATTATAGTACAAATAAAAAAATTTTAAATTTTGGAAAAAAAAAACTTCTGATTTTATTTTCATTTTAGTTTTCTAAAACAAAAACAAAACCAATTTGAAGAAAAATCATTTTGAAAAAAAACAGCAACCTGTTATTTTTTGCTACCATTTTGAAGCAATTTAACAGTTTCCAAAGCTATTATACTGGCCGAAAACCTTGAGTTTTGATCGCATGAATCTTATGAGTTGCTGATCAAGGGAAGGTAAGGTGTAACTGTTTTAAATTTATCAAACAAACTTCATCAGTACAGTATACCGATACTAATCAAATTGCGTTTTCGATGTTCGTTTAACGCGATGCGGTCTAGTCTAGTAATGTCTTCTGAGAAACAGATTTAAAATAAAGACATGGAAACTCATAAGAAAAGTCTGATCTAACTTCAACCTACCTTTATAAATTTCTGCCCCTTGTTTTAATTTCAACGTTTTTTCTTTTGTTGATTTTTGCTTCTCAAATTCCGTTTTCAGCTTTTTTTCTTTTAGCTTGAGTTCGCTTTCCAATTGAAATTTTTCTTTTTTCAGTTCCTCTATTTGATCTGAATATTTCTTTCCAAGGTTATCCTTTTCCTTTTTGTAATTTTGTTCAGCCAGTAGCTTCCCATGTTCCATCTTTGCAATTTTTTCCTCTAATTCTTTGTTTTTTTCTTGCTGTCGCACCAAATTTTCTAGCGTCTTCTTTAGTCCCTCGATTTGCTCCTCGAAACGTTTTTCTTTCAATGCCAATACTTGCTTTTGTTCAGCAATCAGTTTTTCCATTTTATCTTCTAGTGCTTTTATCTTTGATTCCAATTCTTGCCTGAGGATGTTCAAATTCTTGAAGTAAGGTTCTTCTAATTCTTTTCTAAGTGTTCTTAATTCTTCTGCATGTCGTTTTTCCATCTCTGTGAGTAATCCCGCGAACTGCTCTTGCTGAATCTCGTCTGGAATTTAATAAACTAAATTATTTTCCTATACGTATGCATCAATGTAAAAAATAACTACAATCCGCGATATCAAGCTTTCAAATTAATGATTTTTAGCTTTTGACAAATTTATCGTACAACAGCTAAAATTTTTGATTTAACTCTCGCTGCTTTTAGTCAAACATCTTAATTTTTTTATTTGAGTTTTTGCTATTTTTCTTTTGTCGACAATGCTGTGAAGAAAACTTGAGGCGCAGCTTTTTGTTGGATGAAAGTTGTTTTGGTCTCGAATGGAACCTCTCTGAAAAATCGCAATCGTCGAAAGTTGTTCCTTTGTTTCAAATGCAATTTCGAAATTGAGGTTTCAATTGCACTGCCATTTTGCAATCTCAACCTAAGATTTTAATTCAAAATTTATGGCCGCAATGTTCAATAAAATTGATAATAACAACTTCATCGGACAACCTCTTACTCTTTTGAGTTATTTCAGACATTTAGAATTTGAAATGGCATTAAAACTAAAACCGAATTTGTAAATTAGTGGTTGAAACAGTCAAAGGAGCAACGCAAAACAATTGTGCTTTTTCAGAGATGTCGTTTTTTAAAGCAAATTTAAGGCCACAACCTCAAACTAAGTTTCCTTCAAAATTGACCATGCAATTGTTCAGAGCGAAAAAACAAAGCCAACGCAAAAACAGCCAAAATCAAATCCAACAGAGCGAAAGACGTACAAAAGACAAGACAGCGCTGATTAAAATTTTTGGAACAAACTGATTAAAACTCGAAAAAAAAAACAATTTTCCTTCGAATTTGTTAAGTTTAGACAAAAATAAGGAAGAAAATATTTTCCGTGAATTTCAGCAGAAATAACATTCCGCAATTTATTTTGCATATTCGCGTCCCATTTTTACCCCAAAAATTGATCATTGTTGGTTTCTTTAGTCAACTAGAACTAATGCTAACACTACTGGGTCAATTGCTGACAGAACTATGTAATAGTGAGCTTGTCATGTAGCCCAGTAAAATTTTGAGAAGGGTATTACCTCCAAAAAGTAAAGAATCAACTTAAACAAAAATCAATTATATAAAACAAAATTGAGAAAATTATACCCTTCTCAAACTTTGTTCAGCTACATAAGACGCTCACTCTGATTAATTTTGTTAGCATTTGGTTGGGTAGTTTTGGCTTAATGTTTGATTGAAAAAAAGTCATATTAAACCCTTTTTTTAAAATTTGGGGTCCGAATTTCGCAAAGTAAGTTGCAACATATTAATCCGCTAAAGCTCTAAATAAGTTCATCCTACTAGTTTTCCGTCTAAATTTAATCCAAAAAAAACTTGTTCTAATTTTTTTTTCTTTTTTTTCGGATAGTTTCAATCAACAATGTCAGTTCTTGATGACAGAAAATTGATTGCAACTATGTTTTAAAAGGATTTTTTGATTGAAAACGCTGTCAAAAAGTTTCAAAAACTTAGGTTTCAGCATTTTTATCCTCCAAGGTATCGTTTTTTTTAGCCTCCAAAAAATTATTTTCTTAGATTATGCTGATGAATAACTTGTAAAAGTCAAAATACTGCACGGGTAATCTAGTTTGAAAACAAATTGTCCTTATTTTAGGAAATGTATAGCCTGTTAAGTATAAAAACCTAAAATACGTCTTGAAAGAAGCAGAAGAACATTTTCACTCTCAATTCGTCAAAGGAACAAAGCAAGAAAGTATTTTAAAAAATACTTCGTTCAAATCCATCAGATGTTTTAGATGGGTTCCAAAATATATACAATCACGGGATTTAGAAGATGCAACTTTTAGTTTTCAAGCGATGAAATGAATGATAAGTTTTTAGTTTTCAAGCGATGAAAAGAACAAAAAGTTTCCATGTTTCACCTATTTTCTCTGCAACTATTGAATTTCCCTGGTTGAAATTTCATCACAAGAAAACGGCCGAGACGCGAAAAAGTTTTCGTTCATTTCATCGCTTGAAAACTAAACTCTAGCTTAGCGACTGTAGAAAAAACCCAAATATTTAACTTCTTCGCACTATGTAAATAGCAGAAATCGAATAGAGGTAATGAAAAGTATCAAACTTACATTCCTTGTTGTCAGACGTTTTTGCTGTTAGACTTTTTGCTCCTTTTGTAGCAAGTTGCTTGGCCAGTTCTATCTCAAAGTTTTGTGTCCACTTTTGAAGCTCCTTTTCCAATCTATCTTTTTCTTTTTTTAACTGTTTAAATTGATTTGAAAAACGTAGTTCTTGTTCTTGTTTATCTTCTTCGTATTTCCTTTTTGTGTCTTCTTGCTGTTTCTCCATCTGTGCAATTTTTGACTGCAATTCTTTGGAGCTGCCTTGGGCTTTCATTTTTTTCTGTTGTTCTTTCAGGCCCATTAGTTCTTGCTCCCAAAATGCCTGCTTTGCTGCAGACTCCTCGGCTTGTTCAGCCCGCAAAATTTCTTGGTTTTTTTGAATTTGTTGAATCTGTAGCTCGAAAGTGCGTTTTTGAGCGTTCATATCCTTTTCCAGTGCTTCTTTAACTTTTTGCTGGTTTAATTTGTAATCCTCAAATTCTTGCGTTCTGAAAATCAAATAACTTCTTCTTTTTAAATACTTATCTTAGGAGACTTCGCAAGGGCAAAATTGTCGCTTTTTAGATACAAAATTTCATGATGTTCTGGTTTTAAAACTTATTTGTATAATAGTGTATATCATTTAGCCCTCAAAATCTAATTAGCTTAACAAAAACAAACATAGACAAAAACGAGTTGGAATAGAATCAATGAGCTCAAGAAAAGCCAAAAATTATGATGCTTTGTGGCTTGACATTTGGTTTAATTTAAAGCAAGTCAAATCCATTTGCTACAGAGAAAGCAGAGCACCAAAATTTTGAAATGTTCGAACTTTGGACAAAAAATATAAATTTGAAGCTATAATAATTTGAAGGTCTTTTTATCAACACTTTTATGCTCAAACAAAAATTATTTGTGTTCATCAAATAAAAATTTTGAAATATATAAAGCTGCAATTAAAAAATCAGCCCAAAAAGAAATACCTAGGTCAAAAATTGGTTTATTCCTCTGAGATATTATTTGAACCTAAAAATCGTGTTTGTAATTGGAGAGCGCAATTTGCTTTCATTTTATCATATGAATTTAAATTGAACTCAAAAAAAAAATCAAAATTCAAGTCGACGAATTTTATTTTTGAGCTTGATCGATACTTTTTCCTTACTATATTTTCCAGGAACAAAACTGTCAGGAACAATTTTTTTTTCAAAAACAAAAATTGTAATAACTTTGCAATATTTTTCAGGAACGAAAACGGAAACAAAATCTCGTTCTATATTAGTGTTTAACTATGTTCACTGACACTTAATCAATGTGTTTTGCTGTTATTTTTTGACGTCTAACATTCAGTTTTATACGCACAGCACAATTGCTACAATTAAGTGTCAGTGAACGTACTCAAGACACTTAATAGGTCGTGATGGTTTTTTATGGAGTTCAGTTCAATTTTTTGTTGAAAGGACGGCAAACTCCCTTATCAAACAGCAACGGTGTTAAAGTCACAAAAAACTTTCTAGTGTTTTGAAAGTAGATTTTGATTTATAAGTTTCCCCAGCGGAATGAAAAATTGATCTAATGACCCAGCTTTCGCAAGTTTGAGTAATTTTATTAACAAAGCGTCGATCATAATTTGTATTTTAAAAATCATTAGTTTGAGTCTTAAAGCTCATCTATTGTTTTTAATTTAAAAAATTAGTCCTGTGTTTTTCTGTTTTTTTTTGCTTTCATTGACACTTTTTAGTTGACTAAAGTTCGTATGTTGACTATGTTTGAAAAAGCTATATCATATTTCGCGCTCAAACAAAAGCTAATATTAACAAAATTACATTGTGTAGAACTGCAAACGGATTTAAAGGTGCGAGGTGGGGACACCCTTATCCTTTCAAAATTCCAGTTTTTTTCGGTCAAAACCTTCCTTTAAAAAGTGCCCTACAACAATTTTTGGTATCATTTTTGGTAAATATCGGTTTTTTATTTTTTTTTTCAGGAAAAAGTGACGGGAAAATCAATTTGGGCGAATCAAAGAATTAGGTAGACAAATTTTTCAAAAATCCTACTCCTCAAAATTCTAACATCCCTGCCTGGTTTTAATATCGGTAGGATTATAGTAGTAAAGCTTACCTTTTGTCCAATTGTGTGGTGATCACCTTGATTTCATTTTCGCTGAAATATTGAACAATTTTTTTAACTGCAATCATAGTTATTCGTTCAGAACGAGTGAATTTATCACGTGGAAAGTTTTTTGGCTTTGTTTTCCTCTCCTTGGCTCTTTAAGTTTAATTCTCCCTTATACTGTAAAACAATTTTTGCTAATCATCGGTGATTTGAGTTGGAATCTTATAGAAGCAATTTCAGTGTTTATTCAGATTTCAGATATGATTTTCAGATATGTTTTCAGATACGATTTTGGTAAATATCGGTTTTTTATTTTTTTTCAGGAAAGTGACCGGAAAATCAATTTGGGCGACTCAAAGAATTAGGTAGACAAATTTTTCAAAAATCCTATCCCTCAAAGTTCTTAAGACCCCTGCCTGATTTTAATATCGGTATGATTATAGTAGTAAAGCATACCTTTTGTCCAATTGTGTGGTGATCACCTTGATTTCATTTTCGCTGAAATATTAAACAATTTTTTTAACTGCAATCATAGTTATTCGTTCAAAACGAGTGAATTTATCATGTGGAAAGTTTTTTGGCTTTGATTTCTCTCCTTGGCTCTTTAAGTTTTTTTCTCCCTTATACTGTAACACAATTTTTGCTAATCATCGGTGATTTGAGTTGGAATCTTATAGAAGCACTTTCAGTGTTTATTCAGATTTCAGATATGATTTTCAGATATGATTTCAGATATGATTTTGGTAAATATCGGTTTTTTATTTTTTTTCAGAAAAAAGTGCCGGAAAATCAATTTGGGTGACTCAAAGAATTAGGTAGACAATTTTTTCAAAAATCCTAACCCTCAAAGTTCTAAGATCCCTGCCTGGTTTTAATATCGGTATGATTATAGTAGTAAAGCATACCTTTTGTCCAATTGTGTGGTGATCACCTTGATTTCATTTTCGCTGAAATATTAAAGAATTTTTATAACTGCAATCATAGTTATTCGTTCAGAACGAGTGAATTTATCACGTGGAAAGTTTTTTGTCTTTGTTTTCCTCTCCTTGGCTCTTTAAGTTTACTTCTCCCTTTTACTGTAAAACATCTTTTGCTAATCATCGGTGATTTGAGTTGGAATCTTATAGAAGCACTTTCAGTGTTTATTCAGATTTCAGATATGATTTTCATAAGAATTCTTAACGTCGAGAAATATTGCGTATTATGTGGTTGAAGGTATCAATTGAAATATGTTTTTACCACTGCTTTAAGGTTGTTTTTGTTGTCATAAGCTAATTAGTAAAAAGAGCAGAAAAAAATGCAAAACTGGGAAAACGAAAACATAATAAAAAACAAATTCACCAATTGGCAATCAACAGGCCCCCTTCCATTTTGGTACTATTTTATGATATCAATTTTCGGCATCGAGACGTTGCTTTTTTTCTAAAGGTGCTTTTCGTAATCAAAGTTTGATGAAAAAAGGGGCGCCAAAGAACTGCGCTCTCTTGTCAAGATTTATTGCATTTTTTGGCCTGCATTTTTTAGCCTGCGCGAGTTAACCTGCCCATAAATTTTGGGGGCTTTAAAAGACTTTGTTAGTGCTCGTAAAGTCAATTTTTTAGCCTAAATTTGGCTCATCTTTAAAAATTCACCCTTCCTCATGAAAAATTTAGATCCGCGCCTGGCTGAAATTATAATCAATTTTGAAATAATTTCACCTGTTTTCTATCTGTTCGACTAGTTTAGCCTTTTCTGATTGAGCTTTTTTCACTCGGTCAGTCGGCAGCTCCGGTGCCCCTTGAAGCATAGACCAAAGCTGTTCTATCGAAGACTGGAATGTCTGTTCGGACGTTTTGTCGCTTCTATCCCTACACGAGTCTATAAAGAGATACTTTAGCGCACGACAGCTGGGAAACTTTTTCCGTACAGCAAGCAGATACTCCTGTGCTAGTTTTTGGTCAGTTTTCCCTGCTGATCTTTCTCGATCTTCTTTGGTAGACTCCTTCATTGAGAGCCGAGTGAAAATGACCACCGTCTGAGACCAGAACGGCTCGCCGAACATCTCTTGGAGTATTCCAATCATTCCGACGAGCGATCCTTCTAGACGGGGACTTTGTCCATTCACTGCTATAGCGAAAAGATTCACATGGTCACATCTGGTCTTAAGAGTTGTTCTTAAGTCCTCTATGATGTCGGTGTCCGTATCCCTATCGGGATCATCAAAACCGATAGTATCTATTATACTGATCGGTCGGATGATATTCCCATTAAAGTACACATTCGCCAAAGTAGTGTGCTCAGTGCAACTTTGGGCATCGGCGGAGACTGTAAACATCGGATTGTTGAAATCTAGACCAGCCAAGATGTTGCAAAGACTACTCTTGCCTGTGCCGGTTTTACCAACAATGAGGATTTTTCGTCGCTCATTGTAAACTAGATTCTTCACGATGCTTACCCGTTCGTTTCCAGGTGGCTTGTGGCGGGGAGTTTTTGAAGTAGCCCCCGAGCCGACTAAAAAAATTGCAAAGTTATTCTGTTAATTGAGTGAGGATGGAAAAGTGGCTCCGGCTCTCGGTCGCACTTTTGTTGGTTCGAAGCATGCCATAATTTCAAGCTCGCTGCCTGGGGGACGGGGGGAGGGTGGTTTCGGAGGCAGCAAATGCATGGAACCCCGAAGCAGGGGGCACAATAGTGGTACTCAGTACGGAGCTGAACTGCTCGTATGTTGGTTCTTTCTTTGGTGGTTAAATGGTCTTAGTAAAGATTGAACAAGTGAAAGATAAACCCATAAAAATGTTTTAAAGCTCAGATTTTGCTTTGTTTTTGGGTTGTGGATTCGTTTTGTTTCTGAGGAGATTTCTGATTTTTATAGCAGGTGATATTCAAATTTTGTAAATTGAAAGAACAGATATTTTGCTTTAGATTGTTTTTAACCGTTCAATATCTTTTTTGTTCCGACCATTGATAATGTGGAAGAATTTTGTGTTTTGGTGCTTTAGTTTTTTCTGTCTTTTTTTCTCTCAAAATCAGGCGCAACAAATGATCATTGGAATAAGTCGAGTGATATATCTTAAAAAAGGCGTTTCAGTTTTGATTCGAACAATATTTAGAAAAATGTTAAAAAACCTGTATCAAAATCGAAAAAACCGATTTCAATTCTCAGGATGAAAGTTTGATCCTAGTAAAATGAAACTAGGTCAGAATGGCTCATTTAGGGTTTACTTGGTGAAAAAAAGTTTCTGAAAGTAATTCAAATTTGTTGCAAAAAGCTGATAAAAAATTGGTTTTCTTTCAATTTGTTTTTTTTTTTTCATTTTTTATGGAATTTTTGACGACACTATTTTGTATAATTCTTAAAACAAACTAATCACTAAAAACGACACTCATTTGATGACAATTAACGAGCAAAAAGTTTTTTTTTATGAGTATGATCGGACATTTTGGTGCTACTCGCACATCAACTGGCTATCCTTGTCTTACTCTGCTTTTCTTGAATTTTTGTTTTCAGATTGAAAGTTATTTATTTCTTCTTCAGATCATCAAATTGCTGATTTTGTAATTTTATTTAATAGCCAAGTTTTTAGTTAATTTCTCTACCTCCGCTAGTTTCTGAACTTGAAAAATTCGTTTAAATTACCTCAAAAGCCGTTGGATTTGAGTTTTTTATTTAACGTCAAAATTCTGTGTACTTTGACGGAGAAAGATTTAATAATAAATCAGAATCTTTCTCCGAGTGCTACCTGATTTTGCGTGAGAAAAAAGACAAAAAGCCAAAACACACCCAAATACAACCGTTAGATTCAGCCATAAAAATTCTCTACCTCAAAAATCCCTCAGCGGAGCCAATTTAAAGGTAACAACTTTTGAAAACGAGCTAAACAACTATCGAATTCTATGACGGAAAAGTTGACTCAAACCTTGCAATTTTCAAAGTGAACTCAAGACATCCTAGATTCAGACAACAATATTAGATCCAGGGTCTGAACTTCAAACATAGTGTCAAAAAAGAAACAACTTGCAGAGCCAAAAATAAAACCCCACTACAAATTTCTTAGCTTGTGATTAGTCAAAAAGTATTCCATCGATTACATCCGATTCTAGCGATTGAAAGGGGATCACCGGATACTTTTCTCGTAGAACTAGTGTTAGGGAACTGTTTATAACCAATTAACTTTAAACAGTCAAAGAAATTTAAACTACTTTTCCTCAACCGGTTAATTGCCCAATCAGCATATATCTAGCCGGCAGCGAGACCCGAAACCTTCCCCCATCGCCAGGCGCTGACAAACTGGATGGAACCACAGAGGAACAATCAACTGAGCTTTTCCGTCTACGAGTTAGTGAACTCTTCAGATAAAGCAGCAACTACAGAAGTAAGTCAGGGCGGAATGTGGGTCCGCCAACATTTTACGGTCAAAACTTATTTATAGTTGTTATCGATACCATTACCCAGCCGGTCAAAACTGCTACAGTTCCCATCACCTTAGACAGTTTTCCCCAGAGGAATCAACAGAGACCTCAACATTTCACAATTCGTCGTTGGAAGATAGTCTATTGGAGATCCATTTAGATGATATTCAATCTCTTTCCTCAACTGATCAATCACTTAGAATGACAGCGGAAAACTCAGGCGTTGAATTCGATATAAAGAGTGAAAGTTTTTAAACCGGAATAAAAAACCATTAGCCAAAAAAAATCCAAAACACGATAAAATTTGATACATTTTGAACTATTAACTATTTCATTAGATGATCTTACTTTTTAAAACAGTGCTCTATCTATCTGAAACTAGGCAGCAACTTAACTGAAACGCAGCTCAAACCTTCCAATACTCGGAAAAACTGTCAAAATTTGACAACTGTTACGTACAAATCATCAAATTAGACTCAGCATCTTTTCTAAACTTAAGCATTTACGCTCTATATCTACGTTGCTACTATTTTTCTGTCCGAGAAACTATCTATGTTGTAAAAAAACATCAATTGAAAAAATTAATTTTGTAAATAATTTTGAAATGTTGTTGAAAATTTACATGATTCTATTCTAACTGGAAATTTTATTAAAATTTTTTCAAACCTCTTTTGAGAGAGACAAAAGTAAAATCAAATTATATACAACTCTAAAAAAATTAAGTCAATTGTAATTTCTGAATATTATTCATTTTTCTGCTTATCTACCATAAACACGTACTTTATCCAGGTGTTTTATCACAATTATCTTCCAAGGTTCGTAAATGAAACAGATTTGCGAGAATTTTCTACGTCAAGTTAGAGAAACTATATCTGCTTATTAACAAAATTGGTGGATTTTTACAGTTTTATAATAATTTGAAGTTGTTCCACTTATTCATTTTTCTATGCCTCAATGAGCCTTATTATTTCTCAAAACAATTTCTCCAGCACAGCTTTGTAGTAGTTTTGTTTGACAGTTCACGCAATTATGTAACTTAAACGCTGATTTTTGATGACTTTTGTATCTACTGTCCTCGAAAATAAAAGTTTTTTGATGAAATTTAGCACAGAAAGATAATTTAGTGGGAAAAGTGTATCAATTAACCGATCATTCTCTTCTCCAAATTAAGTATAAGGGAAATCTGCTCGAAAACTCTAAATTTTCCATAATTTCACTTAACTCCAAAACGATAGAAACAAAAACCCGATAAAAACTTATCGATGTTCATTCATGAGAGTTTCGCAGTTTCTTAAGCTTTTGTTCGTAACCTAAAATAAAGAAAATTTTCTCAATATTCACAAATAATTGACATAAATTTCAATTATTTTATGTTAATTGTTAATGTTTAGAAAAAATGTTTAGAAAAAATGTTAAAAAATTAATTTATTAAAAATGTTTGAGAAAAAAGTTAATAAGAATAATTTATCAATATTAACATTAATCTATAACCTTAATAATAATTAACATTTTTCCTGTAAACTCAAAATTAACTTATTTTTGGTTTCTACTTGATCTATCATCTCCCAATTTGAGTTTGTTTCATTCCAAGTCGATTATCAATTTACTCAAAAATTGATTTTTTTTGGGATGGAAAAGAGGTATCATTTCAACGAACGTTCACTAATCCAAAAAAAAATTCAGCACCAAAAAAAAATTTTAGTTAGAAAATTTTAAACCAGAAAAAGTTATTTTCTTGTTTTCCCTTATAATTTTGAAGTAACTCATACTCCAGAGTTATATCAACCTTAATCTGGAAGTAATACCAAAAACATCCCATTTTTTTGCTTTCATTCATCATTTAATAAACAATTTTCTGAATTCGTTGGAAAACAAAAAAATATTTTAGGATTCTCAATAACTTGCTTAAAACACGGTAATCCATGAACGCAATCAAAGCCAACCGACTAAAAAACTTATAAAACAATAGCTTGGCAAAACAATTCAATTAGTTGATGTTTTATAAAAAATCAAGTTCTTTTTAATGGAAAAATTTTTAGCAAATACTTTTGGACTTATAATTACATAGTATATGCTTTTACTGCAAGTTTTAATAAAATAGAAAACCTGTAAGCAAGTCATCACTGCAGTTTTCACTATAGATCAAAGATTTTTGGATCAATTTCCATTGAGAATTTCACGATAATTTGAACTCGATTCTTGCTGGTCTTTATCAAAATTGTATAGATTTTTAGATATTTTCAGACTCAGTAAAAATTATTATAGTAATTTTTCCTAGGTTGGATTTTGTATATTTTTAAAGTTACCTTTCTGTGGATTGTCTTTGGAAACTGCTGATTGTGCTTTCTATCAGTATGAAGAAAGTTAATTTGACATGAAGAAGGCTGCTTTTCTAAATGAATACTCATTTTCTCGCTGCTATATGTATGAAAAATTACAATTCAGACACTTTGGAACTCCACAGATTTTACGATAACTTGACGCATTTTTACGTGCATAGTCTCTAACACACTCAAGACACTTAACTCTTTCGTTTCTATTAATCTCAATACGTAGAGAAAGAACTTGAGAACAAATGAGAGATTTTAAAAGTCTCAAAAATTTTAGAAGGAGACTTGAATTGATCCAAAAAAATGAAAAAAAGAAATAAAAACTGCAAATTTTCTGACCAATTGTTTTTAACTTGAAGGAAAATCAGAATGGATTTCGTTCTTTTTGGTATAGCTGAAATATAAATCAACCAATCTGAATGGAGCCATGAAGTTTTCAAAAATTTTGATATCAGCCAATCAGAATCAAACTTTACTTTATCAGGGACTTTTCAAAAGTTGTGATATCAACCAATCAGAATCAAGCTTTAATTATTCTTGAACTTTCAACAGTTTTGATATCAAGCAATCAGTTCCGAGTCTTACCTTTAATTGAATTTTTATACATTTTTAAAAAATCAATTAAATTGATTTTCATTTTTAGCGGAATTTTAAACCGTTTTGATATCAAATAATCATGATTGAGCATTCCATATTTTGAAATTTTTGATTGCATTAATTAACAAAATGGAGTATTTACAGATATAATTTTATCAAAGATTATTAGGACACCTATGTGAAAGCATTTTCAAAAACACTCAGTTTGATTCACCCAAAATAAATGGTTTTCCTTGTCTTTTTATTTTATACGGTTTTCCCTTGATTTTTTATTTAATTTTTGATCACTCAATCTTAACTCATTCTAAAGAAGTACAGAAAATTGTTAACTTTTTCAACTAAAATTACACTTTTTTTTGCATTATTGTCCAATTAGGACAACTTTTTGAAAGCAAACAGTAGAGGAACAAAGTTTTTAGTAACTTAATCCAAAATTCTGGAAAATCAACCAATAATTGGTAGATGTATTTTGTCAATTTCGATTTCAATCAAATTGTTTCTTTTCTCAGATTTTTCGTTTCCGTTCTAGCTTCAAACTTAGAATCAGTGGAGAAAAATAGATTTGAACCAAAAAGTTGTCAAAATTCATTCAAAGTATAATTGACATAGGCAACTTGCTTCAAGACTTCATTTTCCTTTGCAGTGAAGAGTCGAATCTGAATGTATCTTGGCTTGTTCACACTGTACCTCTTGATTGTGACACACACCCTACTCATGTCGTATGTTGCAATTTCGTATACTATTTGTATGCTATTTTGTCGAGCACCTGATCCTTAGTAGATTCTTTGCCAGATTTGGCTTCATATATAGGTTTGGGTCTAAAGTTTTCACCATTGCAAATTAGATTTTTCCGCATTGCTGATATCATCTCTCCTTCTTGTTCTCCATGATAGACTTGGTGGAATTTTTCGAATTGTCCCCATTCATTTTTCTTGAATAGTTGGAAGCATGGTTTAAAATATGTTTTCCCTTTGTAGAATTTTTGGGACCAAGAAAATCTCTCCATTTTTGTTTGATTTTTGGGAAAATCTAAATAACTGGGACTAGTGTCCTCTCTTTCTGAAATGCGTTGTTGAATAGAAGAGTAAACTGGTCAAATGAAGAGAAATGAGAGAAATGATTTTGAGACTAATTGAAAATGGAAGTACCATATATGGAATGTTTTGTATAAAAAATCCGTATATCGAGATTGTGTAGGCGTTACGTCTCCTAAACAGATCCACAATTCTTTACAAAAATCAATCTACCAGATATCAGCTGCTATGCGTCAAGCTCTCCCCAGCTTTTATCCAGAATATAACATAAAAAGCACTATCTATTTGTGTTTCTAACAAATTTTAGAAAAACTACATAGTAACGCAAGATTATAAGGTATCTATTCACATTTCTTTTTGTTTTATGGAAGATTGCAAGTTTAATTTGATATTAGCAGGAACCTCTACCAAAAAATTTTGAAGACATTAGATAAATATCAATACTTTTATCAGAAAAATGACTGCCTTTAAACTTTGTACAAACCTGATGATTTCACCCAAGCATTGTTGCATCGAGCAGAGAAGTCCTCAATCAGCTTAGTCGAGCAGTTCAAAACAACTTGAAGTGGAAAGAAGCAAAAAAACACCAAGCATTGCAAGGAAATGACTCGTTCGCACAAATTTCAAGAGATCTTATCTAAGTTCTCATCGAAAACTTCCTTCCACTCGAACTCGTGGCTTAGCGTTTCCGGAAAAAGAGTTCAAAACTCAGAATATGAGCCTGATTTCTGGAAAAAAATTGATGGTTTTACTGATCATCATGTTTGTGTACAATGTGATTATGTAAGCTTTTTGATGAAATAATAAATTTTATTTCAAATGGTCTTTTTGTAAATTGCACTGTTAAATCATTACAAAACAAAAAATTTATCAAACAAAAAACTCCATTAAGTTCTCAAAGAAGAGAAATTCATTTTACATGCAAATGGGAAATTTATCTAATTTGTAAGAAAAAATAATTTCTTTTTGGAATAAATTATTTTAATTTTCGAGATCGTTGTCACTTCCTTTTTCATGTGCCACTCCATGTTTTCTTCTCAACAGACATAGTTTACCTGTTCAACTACTTTTTCTCTCATATACCTTCTATCATGAATTGTGTCAACGTGTGGCCAATCATGCAGTGGAATTGTTTGAGAGTGAAACGTTTCTCAGGATGTCTGTAGAAGATGTCGAATTCAACCATTTCCTCGAAAATTGTCATTTGTAGTAAATATTCACTTGGAATCAAATGAAAATGGTATTCGTATCCCAGATCCGCGATTTCATCAAAAGTTTTATTGTTTTATTTATATTAAAACCCGTATTTTTTTCTCGAAGGTGTCTTAGACATAGCCATCTCTTTTCTAAGTTCTATGATTCTTTTACTTTCGAGTTCTATCCATTCCGAAATTTCTTTGATAATTTGCTCACTATACTGAGAAATTTTATTGAATTTGAGAATCGCAAATAAATTCGAACCAATTTTAGTCTGGATGCAGTAAATTGCGTTTTCTATATTGATTGGTTTCAACTTTTAGGATAGTTTTGATTTACTTCAGAAAATTTCATTATTGTTGATGAAATGAACTGAGCTGTATGAGGTTTTCAATAAAATGATTTTTTTTCTCAGCTGTTTCTAGCTAACAGCTTAGAGTAGATTTTGCATGCATTCTCTAGATATATCTGAAAAGATTCAAAAGTTTTTGAACAAATCCATCATTTTGATCAAAAAAGAGAACAACTAGTCTAATCAGATTGATAGATTTCTGTTTATAAAAATTTGTACAATGAAGTTTTTTGTTAAAACGGACGTAACTTTGAAAAAAGTTTTTGAAAAAGGAACAGTTTCCTTGAAAGCAACTCCTTTTTTTCACAACTATGATTAGGTGTTTTTATTCAGAATTGAAAACGAAGAATAATGAAAAATCTTAAATCAACAAATTGTTTAACCAATTTCATCACCTTAAAGTTTGTTCTGAAAGTCTGATTGAATAAAGTTTTAATGGATTTTCCAATTAATTTGAAGATTCTAAAATTTAATGCGTAATGAATTCTCATAAAGTTCTAAGTGTTATTTAGTAGATTCTAGAAGCTGATGACGTCAAATTTTCTGGTGGAAACTTCCACTGTTCTAGGGAGTTTTCTTGGTTCTGTTTTTGATTATTTTACAAAGATGTTGTTGAAAAAACTTTCAAAAGACAACATCTAAGCTCTATTCAGAAGCTTGCGTCTTCCCAGCATTCCCAGCTTTCTTGGAAAAAAAATAAAACTCATACTTTGATTTGTTGAAAACTGTTGATTGTTACAATGATGGTTCTGTATTTAGGAGCGTCTCAATTTTTCTTTTAAGTTTTAGTATATGTCTATTTTATTTGTGTTTCATTTCAAACGCTTCTAACATTTTATGTAATTTTTAACCTCTGTGCAAAAATTAACTCATAATTTTTTTGCAAGACAAAAAAATTGATAAGGTTTTTTCATTAATTATGCAAATATTTAGTTCATTTTGTCATAAATTGCTCAACGTTTTTTGATTTTTATTAAGTGTAAAAAAAATATAGGAAATTCATTGTAAAATGCAAGTTTTTTGTGGTTTTTCAAATAATATGTGCAAAATCTAACTTATTTTTTCTTAGGCACAAATTAATGAAAAAATGTGTTACATTATTTCAAAAAAACTTCGATATAGATGAATTCTAGTGCTTATCCCTATCCTGATATCTTGTTTTTCTGATTTTTTTGATCAACATAAAAATTAGTTTTCTTAACGATCACTTTTAGAACAAAGAAATTCATAAGTTTTACTTATCAGCTGTGTGAAAAAGACTTAATACAGTTTTCTTTAAATTGCAAAAAAAGTTAATAAAATTCCCTTCAAAATGTGAAATTTTCAATAAGTTTTTCAATGTGTGCTAGCAATATTATAGAAAAGTTTGCGACAAAATTTTTTCTTGGTTTTTTGAAAAATATATGCAAAAATCTAGTAGATTGTTTCTAATAAAAAAGCATAAAAAACGCAAATTTTTTTTTTGTAAAATTTACTTAATTTATTGCTAAGAAATATTCGATTTTCGGAGCTGAAAATGATTGAATGATAAATACTTTTGATCACCTCAACAAACAGGTAAAAACTATTCAAATAATAAATTTCAGTACGAAGACGAATGCATTGAAGATTGGGAAGAAGCAGATATCTCAACCAAGTTTTTGAGAGTTCAGAAAAATCATCCCACTGATTTGAAACAACATGTTGAGAGCTATGTAATGTTTTGCCTGTTTTTGGATTTAATAGTGGTTATTATGATATGGGTTTAATCAAGTCCTACCTAATCCAAGCCCTTATTTGATTCGCGATAAAGAACAAGAAACATCAGTTATCAAAAAAGGGAACAATTTCCCTTCCTTCAAGTTTAGAGATGTAAAATGATGGCATAATGACTTTTCTGGGTGGAGCAACGACTCTGGACTCTTCCCGTACGAATGGTTTGATAACCCACACAAACTTGATTTTCACGAATTGCCACCGTATGACTATTTTTCAGTAAACTTATAAACATTAATCCTCTAAACAAAAACCTTATTGATTATGAGAAGCTGAGACAGAGTGAGCTTGACCAACAGGAAGCGCTGAAACAGCTTCAAATCAGTACTGTACAACCATCTGGTTTGGATAATTACAATTACTTACAAGAAATTTGGCAGAAAAACGGAATGACTCTGTTCAAAGTCAGGATGTTGTTTCAACCCAGGAAGCAATGCAAAAATCTACAAATTACAAGATTTATCCATTTTGCGAAAGTAGTAAATACTTGTGTGAAAAAATTCGAACAGGCTTGACCGGTGGGACTTCGATTTTGTTTACCCAAAAGGCTGTAGTTGAAGAGACAATCATCAGAAATTCATCAAATATATGTGTAAAAAAAATTGTTGGAATTAATGCAAGCAAGCTTTACACTTTCTCAATGTGTCAAGATATGCCAACAGGACTGTACATGAAATGGGAGCATGACACTGATTTGCAGAAGTTTAGAGCCAGACATACCCAATCTCAAGTATTTGAGAATCTGGTCATGTCTTTCTACCAGGGAACAAGATCAGAATACAAAAATGAGAGCTTTTTTAGATCTGGAAAACAAAAAAATTGTTTTAATTTGGACGGTTATTGTGATCACTAAAAAACAGTATTCGATGCAGTGGGATGTTACTACCCTCAAGTTTCTAGCACGTTTCTCCTAGCAGGTCAGGATATTGAACGAGGTAATAAAAACAGAGAGATGGATGATATGAGACAGGATTACATAAAGGAGAAAGGATACAAAGTTGAAGAAATGCGGGAGTAAGAGTGATGGGAAAGCTTCAAAACCAATGACAAGATCAAAATTCATGTCGGAACCCATTTTCACTATGAAATACTCTTTCTGCAAACTCCCTTTTAGTGAAAACAAAAGACAGATCTCTTTTTGGCTTTGTTCAGCGCGATTTATTTGTTCCAGATGAACTAAAATCTAAATATGCCAACATTCCTCCAATTTTCAAAAACAACGATCTTGGAAAAAACGATATTGGAGACTAAATGAAAAGCTATGCAATCACGAACGATATGTTAAAACATTCCCAGAAAATGCTGATATCTGATTTCAAATTGGAAAATGGAAGAATTGCTGGTATGCAAACAAGTCAAATTAACTCAAACTCTGTAGAAAAGGTTTGAACAAACGAGTCTTAGAAGATTCTAGTTACAAAATGATGTCAAAGTACAGGAGACTGCTTGATGAAGCAATCAACTTAACATCTACAAATAAAAAAATCAGAACCGTAATCCATAAGAGGGCCAGATTTGAGCAAATAAAGAAAAAACAAGTTCAAGATGATGAAACTCATACAAAACCATTGAATTATAAGTGCTGATGCAATGTAATAAACTTATAAGAAGTGATGCCATGTATTAAACCTATATAAAATTCAGTATTTTGTTGATTTTTTATTGTAAATTGCTGTAATTAAAATACGACGCAGTGATTCATATAATTTCTTTGTAATTTATTTTTCTCTCAGTATTTTGTTGATTTTTCATCATAAAATGCTTTCAACTAAAATATGACGCAGTGATTTATATATTTTCTCTGTAATGTATTTTTTTAAGCTTTTGTATATTTAAGCATAGTTTCAGGTAAAATAGAACACTTTCTTAAACATTAAAATAATCTAATAAATTATTTAATAGGCCAAATTATATCAGATTTTGTTGTGTTTTGAAGGTTTTTCAAAAATAATTCAATTTTTTGATAAAAATCTCAATTTGTCCCCAAAAACTCTTACCATTGACTTTCCATGAACCAAAAAACTAATTACAAGACCTTCAATCCGCCATCTTATAGTAATTAACTATTGATATTTACCAATTAGATAACCCGGGCCAAAACTTTTGCAAAAAAAATAGAGAATTCCACTCGAAATTCAAAAAAAAAACGTTTTCCTTACCACTATCTTACCATCAGACTGAAACCCTATCAATTATATTCCCTTTCTTAATACATTGTAGACTCTACACCCAATGTTAAAACATAGCATGGCAGACCGGAAATCTATAACGTATCTTAACACATGGGGTCCACCATGATCCCCCCACGACCTCTTCATCCACCCCCCCCCCCCCACTTCAGCCCCAACATCTACTACTCTAGTGGATCTTTAGTTGAAACACTTCAAATTGTTAATCGATGGTTTTTGCTTCATAATAATGCGGTGCGGTGTTTAAGTAATCTGACGCTACCTGTAGGGCTTTCAATTTAAAAGAGTTAATCTTTGAACTGAAACACTAAGTATTTCAAGGTGAAAATGAAGTTTTAAAATCGACTTGACTTCAGATTAACCAATAGAACACTGACAAGAGTCAAGCAATTTCTGAAGTCTAGAAGCTACTAGTCTAATTGAGATGTTTAACTAATCCTTCCCATCTAGATCCCAGCCTGGTTTCATCCTTCATCTCCTACCTATGTATCTCGAGCAGATGAAAGGAAGCAAAAAACCCAAAGAAAATTATTTTTAATTTTATTGGTTGAGAAGAATCTTTTGTCCAATGATTAATATTTATTAGCGACCTCTCGCTGCCCTAAAAATCTTCAAAAACTTCCGAAGTTTCCGAAAAAAAAGCTATTCAGAAAATCATTTTCTCTTCCATGTTATTTTACGTTGGTTACTATATGGACGGAGCATTTTATATTATTTCAATATTAACCGATTTTTCTTGTTGAATTATTTAACTCACTTGGTTTGTTTTCTCCCCGATTCTGTTTTTTGAAGACCTCCTTGTATTCAGGTGAAAGAAAGTTCTCGTTTCCTTCGAGGTCCGGAAGCGCAAGACTCTCCACTAAATTCGTCCCAAGAATTCTCAGCATACATGATGCAACTGGGCATTGGGGTCTTGGACGGTGTAGTACTCGCTCGACGCATTTGTTAGGAGAGTTGGGTCCGCACACTAAGTGACCGCAGTCTGGCAGACGGCGAGGGTCGTAAAATTCGTGGGTGCACACGCTGCACCAGAGTTGTTCGTTTTTAGTGGGTTTATAACCATACATGGTAGAATTTGCATCCATCTTGCTGGTTTGATTTCTTTTTTGTTCCTGTTTGCTTTACCGGTTGATGACAGCAAGATTTTTGACTGATTTTCAAGGTACAAATCAATGAGAAATATGAGAAATTATGCAATTTTTTGAGATTGGTTGGATTTTATCACAGTAGTAATACAAGTTTGCTTGCAGTTAAGAAAAGTTTTTGGCTAGTTGTGATTGCAATTTGCAGAGATTGATTTTGGTTTTCATCGATGATGTGACTTCAGATTTAAATGTCCCAAAAATGCTATTCGTTTTTTCAAGTGAGGTCTTGATTGATTAATTGATGCTTTCTACTGCGCGGTTGCAGAGTCCTTATAATCAGAGGCTCAAATATTTGATGCTTGATTACTTTTGATTACTTTGGACTAATACCTGCTTTCGTTATATTGTGAGCCGTTAAGTATTACTTTCAATGGTAAACCATAGTAGTTTTTATTTTTTATATTACAGCTTGCTTACTGTAAAACTTTTAGATTATCTGCTTCAATCAGTTTTGTTAAACCAAACTATGTACACAAAACCTCGCTTCAATTGATGGTAAGCTTCATTGGTTTTAATGATTTTATACTTTTCTGTAAGTTTGCTAATTTGCTCTAAAATTGCTTTAACTGCAGAAGCACCGCGCTGTGCCACGTCGCAAAACGTGGTCAAGAAAGAAATTTGAGCCAAATCGTATTATTTGTCCAAAAATGGCACCACAAAAATCCGGACCAAAATGCATTTAATCATGCTTGCCTATTGTTTATCTAAAAGTATCTTTATCTTTTCTGCAAGTGGTCACATGGGTGGAAAAAATGCAGAATTTTTCACCAGCTAGCAACAACAAAAAGTCACTAAATTGACATATCTCTCTCTCTATCTCTCTCTCTCTCTCTCTTTTCTCTCTCTCTCTTCTCTCTTATCTTTATTTTCCAAACAACACAAGACACTTCGTATCAGGACAAAGCCCTGAGTGGACCGATTTCGATGTAGAGTTTGGAAAAAAGTTAAAACCTCCTAAAAAAATTTCTATATATATATATATATATATATATATATATATATATATATACATCTTAAGTAATCACTATACATGCAATGTTAAATACCAAGTCCTCCTCTATTTCTGTCAGTTAATACAATGTTTTAATTAATCCATTGAACCGGAATTTCAACTAACATCTTGGACAATATTTCTTAATGAGCAATCATGTAACTCATTGTGCGACGATAACTAAAAGTTATTTCCAAAAAATACTAATAATAAAAAAGTTGACGATTTTTTTTGGAGAATATACTCTCTATTTTTGCTGATTAAATGAACGTTACAAATGAACGTTACGAAAACTGCAAGAAAAAAAATTGGATGTAAATGTGTGCTAAAACAATGCAGTTGTAAAATCATGTGTTCTGGACTTCATACCATATGACAAATTCAAATGGTATGAAATCGGTTTTAACCAATTTAATTTTTCAAGAACTTCAGGTTGTTGCGAAGAAATTTTTCCTTATTTTTGCGCCGTATAAATTATCAACAAGATCTCAAATTTGGAGAACAAACGAATGAGGCGAGTTCTCAAATCACAAAAAAAAACTAAATATTTGATTGAATACAATTGAAATAAAATTTGCTGAAGTTTCTAAGTACTTAACTTTGGTTAAATTTTACACACTTTGCTATATCATTCCCTTTAGTTATCTGCGGAACGGGTTTCTTTACTGGTAGTAACAACTGCTATCATCAGTAGGGTAGCAGAGTGGTCTTCGTTTATTTTCGGCTGTCGCCAGCAGTTTGAAGCGACACTCTATTCTATCGAAGAAGTCTCCCGATCCCGTGATTCGGAACATTTCCTCTTTGTTTTCGTCCACTCGTCCAGTGTAAACGAAAAGACGAATTGCTTGAGATTTACATCTGGAAGCGATCTCAAATGAAATTCACAATAGTAAGTCATGCGGATCTACATCTACCCAGTTCGAAGTTTGCTAATAAAAACTTTCGATCAACGCAGGTCAAACACACGTGTTAGAGGTTGACTAACAATTGGTGGTCAAGAAGACTTTATAGGCAAAATCAAAGTCGATAAATAAGTTGCATCTAATTATAGACGAAAAACCCTCATAAATCCATGTTTCGATGAACAAAGTTTTGTGTTTTTGCGACTCAAGATCGTTTTTCGCGTCTTAAGTTTTCTTGCTTGAAGTTAGGATTAGTTTTACTTATGATTAGTTCTAAATAACTTCTTTCAGGTAAAATTTGAAAACTCTTCCAAAATATTTCATTTGTGGTGTATACAGTTGTTATCAGAAGCTGCTCGAGTAAAAGATTTTGCATAGACAGCTCAAATCGATCACTAAATTATAACAACGCTCAAGCTTGGAAGAACAAAATCGATTGTCGCAAGCAATCAAAATAGTAGCGAAAACGGAATGTGATTTAGCAATGGAAAACAACAAAAACAGCCCACAAAAAAACCCAAAAGCACCTCCCTATGGTATGTTCAAAAAGTTTCCTAGCAGAGGATGCGAAAATAAATGTGCTGTTCAATGTAGTCTACAGAAGACATCTGTAAAATAAGGACAAAAATCTGGTGTCAGCGCAGCTAGGAGAGAACGATGTCAACAACGTAGAAAAACTTTTCGATAAGAGTTTCTTGGCAGAGTTGATATCGCAGCACATACGGTTGGACCGAGTTAGGAGAGCGGTGGAATTCAAGTACGAACAAAGATCTGAGCATATGAGGTCTTGTATAAATCCACCGTGAAACCAAAAGAGCTGAGAGGACGATTGTATCCTGGTTGAAAATCTACTCACGGCACTGGAGAAATTGAGAAATGCAGTCCTAAAAAACTGCATGCAGGCCACCCAGGACAAAAAGCGATGTTAGATGTATCGACATAACTGATGTGGCCTCATATGCACAAAGACATCATGAAAATGGCGGAAGAATATACAAGATATGGTGAGAATGTCGAAAATCAGATTCATAAAATTACATCTAAGCTGCTACCACCGCTCACACAATCGAAACAAAAAAACAACTGCTTTTTTGTAGGTCTATAAAAACTGAAAACGGCAAAAAAAATTGATAGTAACTATAGATCGCTTCTCAAAATATCCGTTGGTCAGATCGATAAAGCTCACAGGCATCAAAACATCAATAAAATTTCTTCGGACATAAATTAATTCACATGCTATCCCAGATGCATTAAGGACCAGTTCTCTGGATTTAAAGGAAAGGCAAAAATAGGTTTTGCACGGAAAACAAACTTAAGCAACATTTTTTCCCGTGGTAGATCACAGAGGGTGCAGTCTGGTCGAGCGCGCTTTTGAACTAATCAAAAAAGGAATGGGAGTAATGATTTTGGCAGAAAATGCTGAAATTAGGAAAAGACCATGAGAAACATAAAAGTGTTGAAGAATTTTTTAAAGGCAAGCGCAGCATGGAGTGAATTTCGAAGAAATATGGTCAGAATTGAAGTCAAACAGAGTGGGAAAGCGATAAAGGATGCAAACCCGGAACTGAAACTTGAAGTGGGCTTTTCGGAAAAATGCTGATTTTTGGAGGAAACGGAAGAAAAGCACTGGAAAAAGAACTAAATGGAAATACTGGATAGAAAATTGTTTTGGCTAAGAAAATCCTGAAGCAATTATTAGGCAAACCATTGACAAGGGCAAAAGCTGTCTCTTTGGAAAAGGAATCTGAAAAAGGGTGCCTTGTACCGGAAATCAGATGTGGCAATTGCAAAAGGAAAAGGACAGTTAGGAAAAGTAGAAAAGAAAAAAAAAACAGGAAACTATATTAAAGTCACCTACGTAACCAGCCGAAAAGGCATCGAGAACCTAAACGTCGATGCAAATGACAGTGTCGGACTCTGATCCAAGTGATGACTTTACCAATGTTTTCCTTTGAGACCCATTCATTATGCAGTTCCAGACCAGTACACGTTGTTGTGACATCGAACGTTATAAAGTCAGAAGGCGGAATCAACCTGGGCACACAAAGGCCTAAATTGAATATTGGGGGCCAAACATTCAAAAGGAAGTCAAAAACACACCGTCAAAAAAGACAAATATACAGCTTAAAAACCTCTAAAGATCAAGGCGGCAGCTGCATAATGAGGCCGAGAGGAAGCAGTATCTGGTATCGCAGAGAATAAAAGTCTGCCGATAAGATCCTCATCGTTGAAACAGTGTTAACGTGAGAAAGAATTCGGAAATTGATTAGAAAGAAATTTAAAAGAAATTGATTAGAAAGAATATGACGGCTGAAAAATAACTTTAAAAAATTGAAAAAGACGAGGCGACCCACCAGCAGAGAATACAGATTGAAGAACAAATTTTACAAAGAGGGGTGGAAAACGCAGTCAAAAGATTTTGTACGAAAAAAAATTTTACAACCAGTTTTGTTGATTGATCTAGTCGAAACGTCTCTGGAGGGATCTACTACTGCTACTGCAGAATCAGCAGAAAGACAAAACCAATCGCCCGAGACGTTAAAGACGTTGGAAGCATCAAAAAACCTGAGAAGAAGCATGCGCTCCAACAAAAACAAGCAAGGGAAAAGGTGTATGAACCAGTAAAACACTCGGTAAAAAAGCCAAAGAACAAGCGGTTGAAGACGAGGAAATTTTCAACAAGCTGCAACGAGTATCACTGGACACATATCGCTCGGAACCGGCAACGAGAAACCCACCGAAGGACTCAAAAGAACACTGCTGTCATTCACTAGAGCCGTAAATATTTACTTAGAAAAACGGAGCGAACCCGTTGAAATTAGACAGGATTTAAAGCGCAGACTTGGTCACTTGACTGGAAAAAAAAACATCCGCGTCGAAGAAAAAAATGAAGGAAAAATGAAAAATCAGTGAAAAAGAAAATTTAAGTGAAAAACATTTTATGATACGGCAAAACGGTGTAAAAGTTGAACTTCTATCTAGATTAAATTGATCTTCTATCGAGACTTGTCTAGGTTAAATTTCTATCGAGACAAAAAAAATTCAGTTTTCGACTGCTGTGTGTACAAAATCAAGAATAAGCAATTCTTATTGCTTATTTGGCGCAGATGTAGTTTCGGTTATTGGGATGAAAAAAATCAACGCATCGAGTCAACCAAGGCCTGCAGTTTCCGAGAGCTGAAAAATTGCTGAAAAGAAAAACAATTTTTTTTTGAATTTTTGGATGACTGGTCATGTAATTACCCCAGCAACATCTTTCACAGCAACATCTTTCATTACCATTTAAACCAGTTTTTTTATGAAACAGCATTTGGTGCTTGCCTATTGGCGCAAATCATAAATTTTCCAGGCTTTTGCTCTCTACACATGCGCAGCGTAGCCTCATACAGCAAAGCATCTTTTTCTCTAATTCAAGTCGCAAATACTAGGGTTAATTTTCGTTTCGTTAATTATTATTTTTTGGTTTTTATGATTACTGTTGAATTACCACAATTGATTTTTTCATTTTTTTAAAACTAGCGAACGTAGTGTAATAAAAGACTATTTGTTTCCGATGGAATTTGCAACGAAAAACGCTCATTTTGTGGCAATTTTGCTAAAACACAATCTGTATAATTTGCAGCTTCATAGCACCTGTTCTCAGTTTTTTGATGGCTAGTTTTTGCAATAGACAAGCAATCGATACTCAAGTAAAACTTAGCACAATTTTTATTGATATTTGGTGGCAATTTTTGCAGCATAAATCTGGAAAATTTTTAGCACCTGTTGCTGCTTCAATGTTGGCTAGTGTTAGTACAACTTCAAGGACCCGAGGCGCAGATGCGAGGACATGAGATCTTTAAATTCCAGGATGGATATGAGAATCCGACACCGGAATTGTTTTTATAATCAAGGCTTCTTTCATTTTTTGTTTCATTTTGTAGATCTGCTTTTTTTACCAGCTGTTTTCTTGTACAGTATAATATTCATACCAGTATAAAGATTACGCTTACGTTATCAAATCGGAATATAGACTACTTTTTTATGTTAACAACTAGTTTATTATAATCATTGAACAATTGTGTAGCTATGATTTGTGCCCCAAACATGCTCAATTTGTTGAAAATATAATTGTAACCACTGAGTACCAACTTTAGTAGTCGGCCAAGGGCTACGCTTTAATCCAGTCCAGCACTTGATTTTTTAAAACTAAAACAATTATAATAAAAAATGACCGGCCTATGGGCTGTCTAGGTTTTAGTTTTTCCCTCATTTTGCATGTTTCCAAAGAAGAAAAAGGCCCTAAAAGCCTGGATTTCAGATCTTATAGCTCAAATTTTTTATTAACAATTTTTCAATTTTTTTTCACCTCAACAGGCATATACCCAAACGTTTTTGGATTTTTTTCTGTTTGATTGATTTGTGTGGATATTTATTCATTCCCGGCGCTTATATTTTTGGAGGTGCTCACCTCAAATTCAACCTCATTCCAACAAGAACTTGGGAATTTTAGTATATGCAAATATTAAATTTTAAAATATTTTCGCAAGTTTGTTTGGTATCGAAAATGATGCTAAGCTCCATTTCGCCTCTGGGTGAACATTCCTTTACACAGTTTATTAAATTATTGATGTTTTGCGAGGTTTCCGAAATGCATTAAACACACAATTTTTTTTAAGCTTCCCAATTAATTACTTTTGGTTGCTCTTAATTAATTAACTTCCAAAAATTACATGCAAACTTTGTAAAAGCAAGAAAACGTGCGTCTATCGACAATGGTCTCATGTAGCAAGATTTATATGGTTACTTCATGCCTATTACACACAAAACTGTTTTTTCTTTGTTTTTGTGGTTTTCGTTCCAATTTTTTTCATCTCATTTTCTTTTTTTAAGAAAATTTATAGCACCACATCTAGTACAGCTTAGGCTTCACAGATTATACAAACTGGATCTAAATGCATGCTAAAAAAGTCAAACTTTCAATTCGGATTAGTGTTTTTTGTTTCAATTTTTATCGTTACAGTTTCCGAATAGTTGTCACACTTTTTGGTTTTGATGTTTTGGTATTTCGACCTAAAAAAATCTTCGCTACAAGCATTTCGTTCTCATTAGCAAGGAACGATGTAGTTTTTGTACTTTTTTATTTTTCTTTCTTGCTGAAAGCTTATATATTTGAAACATTGAAACTGGCTTTTTGTCTCCAATTTTTAGTTTATACGTTTTTGAGTTTGTAGGTGTTTTTTCATTTTCTATGGTTGAAAAATTTTAAATAATGAGGTTTGTTTCGTTTATTTTTTAGTTACAACAAAGCAGTTGTAGTTGGAGCTAGTTTTTGTTTGGTATTTTATCTACTTAATTTTGCACCTAATTTTTTCTGGTTAGAATTTCTGGTTAGAATTCTGCCTCGTTTTGTAGACACCAACTTGCGAAAATGTTTGCGTTATAAGGCAAGTTTTGTGAAGCTCCGCTTCGCCTTTGTGTGAAATTTTGTGATCAAATTTGACAAGCCTTGAAGTTTTTATTTATTTGGCTGGCTGATATTGTTCACCGACGCTGCTGACCAGAAATGATCATTTGTCGCTAATTTAACTTGCCGTCTTAAACCGTTTTCTCATGCTGAGATAGTGTTTTGTGAACAAAAAAAATCAAAAAATTGACAATTAAGTTTTTATTTTGTCTTTTATGTCGTCTGTCCATATCATTTTTTCATTGATTTGAATGTTCATTAGATAAAATGGATCAGTGGTCAGCGTAAAATTGAAAAAAAAAATGATGCGCGTAAGCTCTTTAGATAAAAAAACTTACTGATGTTTTTGCTTTCAATGTGTGTATATTTTCAGAAAAACTGAAGTATTGAAAAGTGTATTTTTCCCGTTTACTCAGGTATTAGACAATCTCTGGTTTTTTGTCTGATGAAGTCTTGAATCATTTAAAAGCCCGTTGAGTTGCACAAAAATCAGTGAATCGGGTCGACCAAGACCGGCTGTTTCTGGGAACTGAAGAGTTTCTGCTTAAGAAAAATTAATCAATCTTATTTAAAACTTAAAAGCAATTCTTATTTGAATGAAACAGCGTTTTGTCTTTTCCTATTTGCACAAATGCTTTTTCGTTGGCCGAGTTTTTTTTGTTTTGTACACAACTACAGAGTAGTGGCTTACTGCAAAGGTTGTTTTTTTTTTTCAATTTCAAGACGCAAATATTGTTGTTAGTTTTGATGGCTTTTTGCAACACGCAGCTCTGGCAATTTAACAGTATTAGCTTTCGAGTATGCTTACTATTGAACTAACTCGGTTGATTCTGTAAATTATTCGACTAGAGAGCGTAGTGCAATAGTATGACTCTACTTTTTTCCGACCAACAACGCAAAAAACTGCTGATTTAGTGGCATTGTTGCTCAAATCACTATCTGTAGCAATTGAAATTTCATATTATCTTTTCTCAGCTTTTTTGGTGAGCAAGAGTTTGCCAATAGTGAAATTGTTGAGTTTTTCAAAAAGCATCAAATACAAAAAAGCATTAAATTTATTCTTTTACTTTCCTTTTTATTTGCAAAGTTAGTTTGGTGGCTTATAGTTATTGATATGCAAATTGTTTATAAGCCAAAAACGTGAAATTAGTGACAAATTTGTGATTTTGAGCATCTTAAAGCTCCTTTTTGCCGCTTTTTTGCTGGTGTTTTCGAGTTTGCATCTTCACCTCAGTGTAAAACATCTGTCCTCGTCGCAATTATGTTTTGGCGATTCTCCTATTTATAAACAAGCAAAGAATTGGGGGGATAAGTTCTTAAAGTATTATGAATTGCGATTTAATTTGTTTTCTACCTTTGTGAAAGAATAATGTTTTCCTTGCTTCAAACTCAGTCTCCATGACTCATAAATCTGCAAAGAAAAGTTGACTTTAAAACTGGATTCTACTTCAATTTAATTTGTTTTTGAAGAAATGGAAAGTTTTTTTTTGCACAGGCTCACTTTTTTGAGAGTAAGAGTTGCTTTAGTGTTTTAAATGCTGCGGAGTTCAGCCTGGGTTTCTATTTTTGGAAAAAATTTTTCGTGTTATTTGTCTTTGTTTGGTTATTATTTTTCTTTTTAGTGTTTGTCGTTTTGTTCTAATATATCCAACTGTTTGTGTATGAGGTGTGATTACAAGGTCGTATTTTTTGTTATCTATTTCACAATTGTGTAGAACGATTGTTTGTTTGTTTCCTAGATTTTAAATGACATAAGGTTTAGGATGACGGATGCAAAAAGTTGTTAGATGATTTCTATTTTCTTAAACTGTTAGTCCTTACGATTTTTTGGTTAGCTTAACCTGGGTCTATTTGTTCAGGGTTGGAAAGAAAAGTATATCGATTCCGAAGAATGATTTTTTACTTTCTCGTGGCTAGTATAAGCTAAGGTGTTAACTTACTTAATCTTACTTAGGGGTAGTGATTGTGTTCAAGGGTTGGAGAATAGTAAATCGATCCACAAGGTTCAGGTATAATTAGAACGCGAGTAGTTCGTTAGATACTATTTTAAACTTACTAAGTCTAAGATTTATCCTGGGTTTGTTAAGAGGGGGGATCAAGTGAAGGATGAATAACCGAAGTTCTTCACTGTTTATCCTAATTTGAATGGTTAGTTTTGTTCAAAAATTTCTATTAGTCTTGGGTTTATAGAAAGGGTTGGATAGTGAATCGACGTTTGAGGTCGTTAGACACTAGCTAAGTGGGTGGGGGAGAACAAAATTGTTCTTTTTGATCCAAGGATAGGCCTTGATGATCAAGTTTTAAATTTAATTAAAAAGAAAATGAATTAAGATCCAAGGATAAGCCTTGATGATCTGATTTTAAAATTAAGTGAATTTAATTTTAAAATGGTTTAAATTTGTTTAAGGAAAAGATTTAGTGTTTCAATGATATTAGTGAGCTTATGAATGCTGTTATGTTTAGGTGATGAAGCTGGAACAACAGGATATTTTATGATTACTAACAGTTTATTGTCATGCTACTAATTTTTGTTTTCATTTTTCAATAAATATTTTCCAAACATGTTTTGTATAATACTGCAGAATTTTAGGAAAACGATCTGAGATTTTTTTATCAATCGTTATTGTAAATTACTAATTTTGTTTAGCGCCTGAAATGATTATGAAGATTGACTTCAAGATTTTATGTTTGCAAATGAAAATCTAAATTCATTGCTAATAAAATTCTAAATATAAAAGTTTGTGTTGGCTTTTGCCGTACTATCATATAACTATTTGGTAAGTTTCTACTTTGTCGTATGTCGTCTCTGGTTCGAGGTCTTCTTCCAATTCCGGGTAGTTCTGTTATCGTTCGGAATATTGGCTCTGATCTATTGAGTCGTAGAGACATTTCGATTAAATTATCGTCGTATAACATTTTAAAAATGTTTTGTCTAAATTCTAATCTATTTTTGGTTAATTCTAAGCAATTCGTTCCAATTAGCAAGAAAAAATATAGTTTAAACTGAAACACTGAAAATGGCTCCATGTCTTCATTTTCTAGTTTATAAGTTTTTGCTTTTTTAGGTAATTTTCATTCTTTTTTTCGTTCAACTATTTTAGAAATTGAGTTTTGGTTTCGATTATTTTTTAGGTAAATCGAAGCAGTTGTAGTTAAAGCTAGTTTTTGTTTGGTTTATTTATAGGTTAGATATATGGGTTCGAATTTTACTGATTTTTTTTAATGCGCGTATATTTTCACAAGCTTTTTTGTCATCCCGGGTATATTAAATCGTGCAATTGCCTAAAGTTATTTCTTCAAAAAATGCTATTGACTAGCATATGGCATGGCTTTAGATTTTTTTCTGGTAGCTCGCTTTGTAGATCGTTTTATAGATTAATAGTTCACTTTATAGACCTAATATTTTATCTTGTGAGTTAGGACCGGTGTGGTTAACTCATAGAGTAATTTCGGATAGGGTACACCGTCTGCTCGTCACGCTATCTTATTTTCGGCCGGATAGATTCGTGCAACTTCTTAGTCTAATACCGATCCTAATCTTACTCTTATACTATCTAGTCTCAGGTTGTTTAACTAGTCTCTGCTAGGCTCAATAGATCTAGGGTATACTGGTTTATTGCGGCTGCTGAAGTCTTCTTGGAGAGTCAACTAATTTCTAAGTTAAATTCAAATCTCTCTGGTGCTGAAATTACAAGTAATTTCAGCACTTACAAATAAGTGAGTTGTTAGTTAGATGGATCATGATTGGTTAATATTAAATACTTTACAGTGGTAAAATATCTAATTTATCCAATCATAAAATGTAGTTTAGATCAGGTTCCACCCATCCGGGTTTTACAGAGTTTTTTAGAATAGTCTTTCTGCAATTCGAAGGATGGATGATGGACGTTGGTATTTGGCGAACATCATATTTTTTCTGGGTTCTCTTGTTAGAGAAGTTCCAGGTTCAATCGTTGTGTCTTTTAATGACAACGACTGGGTTTTCGCAACAAACTCAAATCTGATTTCAGAATGGTTGGCTATGACAGGTTTTTCTGTTTCATATATAGAACTTCTTTTGTGTTTGACCTTGTCTGGGAATGGCGTGGAGATTGTGCGTGGAGGGGATGCCTGGTTACTCGGATCTGTACGTATACTTGAACATCGAGGTGGTCATTGGTCTAGTTCAATGAAGTCCTTTTCTGCGAAGTCAAGTCGTACTCTAAATCCTTTGAGTTGTGATTGTGGGCGGCATATTGATTGTGGTTGGCCATTCTTTTTCGAGTGTAGTGGGGTCATTTTCTCTTTGGATGTTCATCTTTGGTATTGTATGCTGATCTATATATTGCATAGTATAATTTACATTTTATAAAACTTTTATTAGTTTGGTGTTTTAATTATGATTTTGGTTAGTTGTTTTCACAAAAGCTTTTTGTTTTAGTTCGGTTATTTTGAAGAGTTACTCACCCTTGAGTACCTCTTATTAAAAATAGGAGTGTGGTCACAAAGCGTGGATGTAGCGCGGTGGGTTAGGCCGGCTATAGAGCATGCTCAGGACGTCCTCTCTGGTGGGTTAGGCCAGGAGTGGGAGTATGATTTCGTGCGGTTTCTGTGAGAGGTCCTGTTATGTGATAACGTTTTATGTTGGGTTTATTGTGGTTTTTTTTATGTTTCGTTGGTTGTGTCCTTTTTTCAAAAATCAAATTGTTTTTGGTATGGGTTTGTTTTTCGACTTTTTTGTGTTTTATTATTTCTTTGTTAGACTTTATAATAGTCTTCAAAAGAATAAATTATCCAGTTTTAAACTGGGTTAATCCAGTTTGGGTACCGTTGGTCATGCTGTTATTCTATGATTTGTGGTGTTTAGTAAGCTGCGTTGGTTAGTTTTGTTTAGTATATAATTCCTTTCCAACCGGGTTAAAGGAAAGTTTGAAACGTGTTATCGTGTGTTAGAGTTGTTGAGTGTGAAAGCTTAAAACTGAAATTCATTATTTTAAACAATTCTTCGTGGGCGAGCTGTGCGAGTGTGGATAGAATTTTTGTGCGAATGAATTGGAAATATCAAAAGGTTAGTACTGCATTTTCGTTTTATCAATTTACTACATAGAATTTCAATTTTACGGCTAGTTGTTGGGAAAAATTAAGTTACAAGTTTTCATCATTATTAGATTTACTGCTTGTGGGGAAACAATTTATAAATTAAATTACTGCATTGGTATGAATTTTATTTAATTTGTTTGGTGCAAAATATTAATAGAGTTTTAAACAATTTGAAGAAGTTTTCTATTTTTTATTTTTCTTTTGTGTATTTTGCAGATGATCGTTGGATGAAGACTAAAATTCTAAATAAGACATGGATAAAGAATGGTTAGTTTTTTATTTTGAATTTATTAGTTAATAATATGTATAAATCATACTTACCTGTTAGTTGTCGGGGAAAAAACCTTGGGTGAAGATGTCGTGGATTATGTCGGAAGTTGTTAGTAGTTTTGCTAGTATGCGGATGATGTTTTTAGTTTGAAGCAGTGGCCAAAGCAATTGAAGTGCTTTAATGGTGTTTAGTTCTTCAGTGCCAACTGCAAACTCATAAGGTGTGTTTTGGATGAGATTATATAATTTGTGATTGTATTTAGTGTTGTGGATGAATTCTAATATCGGGATTTCTATAGGTTGAACAAATTCATGTGGGATAAGGAAGGGTCTGGATTCTTCTGCGTTGAAGGTCTTCGTGATGGGACAAAAAATATACATTTGGGTTATGGGGTCGTAATTGCGAAGAATACCATGAAGGTTAGTATCTTTGATGCAATATGTGAAGTTAAGAAAAAATGGTGAAGTGTATTTAGAATTAATAAATTGAAAACGGTGGTGTGGTTGTCTTGACGGAGTGTGTAGATCAAAGTGATTTTGTATGAAGCGATAATATGTATATGTGTGAGTTTGTTTAGTGCGTAACATAATGTCGTGTGAGCAGTGCAAATCTCGTTCATGTGGTGCAAGGAAATGAAAGGTTAGTGAAAATAATTGAAATCGTTCTTTGAAACTTTCGTAAGCTTGTGTGTCGGTTAGTGCTTCAGAAATTATGTGGTCAAATTTGCGATCAAATATATTAAGTGTAAATACATAAGGTGTTTTAATGAAGAATTTTTCTGTGATTTGTGGGTTAGCGAAGCGATCATCGTCTTAAAATTGGTCTTGGTTAGTTCGGATGATGTTATGATCGTAATATTCTAGCGTATATTCGTTAGCTCGGGGTGCAGTGTATGTTTTTAGTGACTTTTTATATCCTATATAAGTAAATTGTCTATGTGTTAGTGGTGTAGTGAGTCGATATAGCATGTCTTGATTTCTTTCTATATTGATGTGAGTATTAGATAAAGGTAGGCAAAGGGGGTTAGTAAAATGATAATATGATGTCCAAGGAAGGGTAGGCATTAAGACGTGTTCATCTACAAAACTACGTGTGTCGTTAGTGTCGTTAGGGGTGTTCAAGGTGATTGTGGAAATGAGGGTAAGGTGATATTTAAAAATTCTTTCGTGTTAGTGTGATTTGGATGATTTATATATTCACGGGCTGTTCCTGGTTTTGTTGGAAATGGATGGTTTGGGAATTTTCTTTTGAAAGTGCGATAAGCTCTATTAGTACTAAATGAAGATTCGGTGGATGTGGATGATGGTGCTAATGATGCGGTATAAGCTGAAGAGGGGGTAGGAGTAGGTGGGTTTGATGATTCTAAGCGCAGCTAGGAGAGAACGATATCAACAACGTAGAAAAACTTTTCGACAAGAGTTTCTTGGCAGAGTTGATATCGCAGCACATACGGTTGGACCGAGTTAGGAGAGCGGTTGAATTCAAGTACGAATAAAGATCTGAGCATATGAGGCCTTGTATAAATCCACCGTGAAACCAAAAGAGCTGAGAGGACGATTGTATCCTGGTTGACAATCGACTCACGGCACTGGAGAAATTGAGAAATGCAGTCCTAAAAAACTGCATGCAGGCCACCCAGGACAAAAAGCGATGTTAGATGTGTCGGAGTACCTGTTGTGGCCTCATATGCACAAAGACATCATGAATATGGCGGAAGAATTCACAAGATATGGTGAGAATGTCGAAAATCAGATTCATAAAAATACATCTAAACTGCTACCACCACTCACACAATCGAGACAAAAAAAACAACTGCATTTTTGTAGGTCTATAAAAACTGAAACAGCCAAAAAATTGCTAGTAACCAATGACGACTTCTCAAAATTTCCGTTAGTCAGATCGACAAAACTCACAGGCCGCAAAACATCATTAAAATTTCTCCGGATTTAATTTAATACATATGCTATCCCAGAAGCCTTAAGAAAGGACCAGTTCTCAGGGTTTAAAGGAAAGGCAAAAAAAAAGTTTTGCACGGAAAATAATCTTAAGCAAAATTTTTTTCCGTGGAAGACCACAGAGGGTGTGGTTGAGTGCGCTTTTCAAATAATCATTAAAAAAAGGAATGGGAGCAATGATTTTGGCAGAAAATGCTGAATCACTGAAAAGACCATGAGAAACAAAAACATGTTGAGGAAATTTTAAAAGGCAAGCGCAGCATGGAGTAAAATTTGAAGAAATATGGTCAGAATTGAAGTCAAACAAAGTGGGAAAGCGATAGTGGATGCAAACCTGGAACTGAAATTTGAAGTGGGCTTGAAACTTGAAGTGGGAAAAATGCAGATTTTTGGAGGAAACGGAAGAAAAGCACTGGAAAAAGAACTAAATGGAAGACTGGATAGAAAATAGTTGTGGCTAGGAAATTCCTGAAGCGATTATCAGGCAAACGATTGACAAGGGCAAAAGCTGTCTCTTTGGAAAAAAAATCTGAAAAAGGGTGCCTTGTACCCGAAATCAGATGTGGCAAAAGGAAAAGGACAGTTAGGAAAAGTAGAAAAGAAAAAAAAACAGGAAACTATATTAAAGTCACCTACGTAACCAGCCGAAAAGGCATCGAGAACCTAAACGTCGATGCAAATGACAGTGTCGGACTCTGATCCAAGTGATGACTTTACCAATGTTTTCCTTTGAGACCCATTCATTATGCAGTTCCAGACCAGTACACGTTGTTGTGACATCGAACGTTATAAAGTCAGAAGGCGGAATCAACCTGGGCACACAAAGGCCTAAATTGAATATTGGGGGCCAAACATTCAAAAGGAAGTCAAAAACACACCGTCAAAAAAGACAAATATACAGCTTAAAAACCTCTAAAGATCAAGGCGGCAGCTGCATAATGAGGCCGAGAGGAAGCAGTATCTGGTATCGCAGAGAATAAAAGTCTGCCGATAAGATCCTCATCGTTGAAACAGTGTTAACGTGAGAAAGAATTCGGAAATTGATTAGAAAGAAATTTAAAAGAAATTGATTAGAAAGAATATGACGGCTGAAAAATAACTTTAAAAAATTGAAAAAGACGAGGCGACCCACCAGCAGAGAATACAGATTGAAGAACAAATTTTACAAAGAGGGGTGGAAAACGCAGTCAAAAGATTTTGTACGAAAAAAAATTTTACAACCAGTTTTGTTGATTGATCTAGTCGAAACGTCTCTGGAGGGATCTACTACTGCTACTGCAGAATCAGCAGAAAGACAAAACCAATCGCCCGAGACGTTAAAGACGTTGGAAGCATCAAAAAACCTGAGAAGAAGCATGCGCTCCAACAAAAACAAGCAAGGGAAAAGGTGTATGAACCAGTAAAACACTCGGTAAAAAAGCCAAAGAACAAGCGGTTGAAGACGAGGAAATTTTCAACAAGCTGCAACGAGTATCACTGGACACATATCGCTCGGAACCGGCAACGAGAAACCCACCGAAGGACTCAAAAGAACACTGCTGTCATTCACTAGAGCCGTAAATATTTACTTAGAAAAACGGAGCGAACCCGTTGAAATTAGACAGGATTTAAAGCGCAGACTTGGTCACTTGACTGGAAAAAAAAACATCCGCGTCGAAGAAAAAAATGAAGGAAAAATGAAAAATCAGTGAAAAAGAAAATTTAAGTGAAAAACATTTTATGATACGGCAAAACGGTGTAAAAGTTGAACTTCTATCTAGATTAAATTGATCTTCTATCGAGACTTGTCTAGGTTAAATTTCTATCGAGACAAGAAAACTTCAGTTTTCGACTGCTGTGTGTACAAAATCAAGAATAAGCAATTCTTATTGCTTATTTGGCGCAGATGTAGTTTCGGTTATTGGGATGAAAAAAATCAACGCATCGAGTCAACCAAGGCCTGCAGTTTCCGAGAGCTGAAAAATTGCTGAAAAGAAAAACAATTTTTTTTTGAATTTTTGGATGACTGGTCATGTAATTACCCCAGCAACATCTTTCACAGCAACATCTTTCATTACCATTTAAACCAGTTTTTTTATGAAACAGCATTTGGTGCTTGCCTATTGGCGCAAATCATAAATTTTCCAGGCTTTTGCTCTCTACACATGCGCAGCGTAGCCTCATACAGCAAAGCATCTTTTTCTCTAATTCAAGTCGCAAATACTAGGGTTAATTTTCGTTTCGTTAATTATTATTTTTTGGTTTTTATGATTACTGTTGAATTACCACAATTGATTTTTTCATTTTTTTAAAACTAGCGAACGTAGTGTAATAAAAGACTATTTGTTTCCGATGGAATTTGCAACGAAAAACGCTCATTTTGTGGCAATTTTGCTAAAACACAATCTGTATAATTTGCAGCTTCATAGCACCTGTTCTCAGTTTTTTGATGGCTAGTTTTTGCAATAGACAAGCAATCGATACTCAAGTAAAACTTAGCACAATTTTTATTGATATTTGGTGGCAATTTTTGCAGCATAAATCTGGAAAATTTTTAGCACCTGTTGCTGCTTCAATGTTGGCTAGTGTTAGTACAACTTCAAGGACCCGAGGCGCAGATGCGAGGACATGAGATCTTTAAATTCCAGGATGGATATGAGAATCCGACACCGGAATTGTTTTTATAATCAAGGCTTCTTTCATTTTTTGTTTCATTTTGTAGATCTGCTTTTTTTACCAGCTGTTTTCTTGTACAGTATAATATTCATACCAGTATAAAGATTACGCTTACGTTATCAAATCGGAATATAGACTACTTTTTTATGTTAACAACTAGTTTATTATAATCATTGAACAATTGTGTAGCTATGATTTGTGCCCCAAACAAGCTCAATTTGTTGAAAATATAATTGTAACCACTGAGTACCAACTTTAGTAGTCGGCCAAGGGCTACGCTTTAATCCAGTCCAGCACTTGATTTTTTAAAACTAAAACAATTATAATAAAAAATGACCGGCCTATGGGCTGTCTGGGTTTTAGTTTTTCCCTCATTTTGCATGTTTCCAAAGAAGAAAAAGGCCCTAAAAGCCTGGATTTCAGATCTTATAGCTCAAATTTTTTATTAACAATTTTTCAATTTTTTTTCACCTCAACAGGCATATACCCAAACGTTTTTGGATTTTTTTCTGTTTGATTGATTTGTGTGGATATTTATTCATTCCCGGCGCTTATATTTTTGGAGGTGCTCACCTCAAATTCAACCTCATTCCAACAAGAACTTGGGAATTTTAGTATATGCAAATATTAAATTTTAAAATATTTCCGCAATTTTGTTTGGTATCGAAAATGATGCTAAGCTCCATTTCGCCTCTGGGTGAACATTCCTTTACACAGTTTATTAAATTATTGATGTTTTGCGAGGTTTCCGAAATGCATTAAACACACAATTTTTTTTAAGCTTCCCAATTAATTACTTTTGGTTGCTCTTAATTAATTAACTTCCAAAAATTACATGCAAACTTTGTAAAAGCAAGAAAACGTGCGTCCATCGACAATGGTCTCATGTAGCAAGATTTATATGGTTACTTCATGCCTATTACACACAAAACTGTTTTTTCTTTGTTTTTGTGGTTTTCGTTCCAATTTTTTTCATCTCATTTTCTTTTTTTAAGAAAATTTATAGCACCACATCTAGTACAGCTTAGGCTTCACAGATTATACAAACTGGATCTAAATGCATGCTAAAAAAGTCAAACTTTCAATTCGGATTAGTGTTTTTTGTTTCAATTTTTATCGTTACAGTTTCCGAATAGTTGTCACACTTTTTGGTTTTGATGTTTTGGTATTTCGACCTAAAAAAATCTTCGCTACAAGCATTTCGTTCTCATTAGCAAGGAACGATGTAGTTTTTGTACTTTTTTATTTTTCTTTCTTGCTGAAAGCTTATATACTTGAAACATTGAAACTGGCTTTTTGTCTCCAATTTTTAGTTTATAAGTTTTTGAGTTTGTAGGTGTTTTTTCATTTTCTATGGTTGAAAAATTTTAAATATTGAGGTTTGTTTCGTTTATTTTTTAGTTACAACAAAGCAGTTGTAGTTGGAGCTAGTTTTTGTTTGGTATTTTATCTACTTAATTTTGCACCTAATTTTTTCTGGTTAGAATTTCTGGTTAGAATTCTGCCTCGTTTTGTAGACACCAACTTGCGAAAATGTTTGCGTTATAAGGCAAGTTTTGTGAAGCTCCGCTTCGCCTTTGTGTGAAATTTTGTGATCAAATTTGACAAGCCTTGAAGTTTTTATTTATTTGGCTGGCTGATATTGTTCACCGACGCTGCTGACCAGAAATGATCATTTGTCGCTAATTTAACTTGCCGTCTTAAACCGTTTTCTCATGCTGAGATAGTGTTTTGTGAACAAAAAAAATCAAAAAATTGACAATTAAGTTTTTATTTTGTCTTTTATGTCGTCTGTCCATATCATTTTTTCATTGATTTGAATGTTCATTAGATAAAATGGATCAGTGGTCAGCGTAAAATTGAAAAAAAAAATGATGCGCGTAAGCTCTTTAGATAAAAAAACTTACTGATGTTTTTGCTTTCAATGTGTGTATATTTTCAGAAAAACCGAAGTATTGAAAAGTGTATTTTTCCCGTTTACTCAGGTATTAGACAATCTCTGGTTTTTTGTCTGATGAAGTCTTGAATCATTTAAAAGCCCGTTGAGTTGCACAAAAATCAGTGAATCGGGTCGACCAAGACCGGCTGTTTCTGGGAACTGAAGAGTTTCTGCTTAAGAAAAATTAATCAATCTTATTTAAAACTTAAAAGCAATTCTTATTTGAATGAAACAGCGTTTTGTCTTTTCCTATTTGCACAAATGCTTTTTCGTTGGCCGAGTTTTTTTTGTTTTGTACACAACTACAGAGTAGTGGCTTACTGCAAAAGTTGTTTTTTTTTTCAATTTCAAGACGCAAATATTGTTGTTAGTTTTGATGGCTTTTTGCAACACGCAGCTCTGGCAATTTAACAGTATTAGCTTTCGAGTATGCTTACTATTGAACTAACTCGGTTGATTCTGTAAATTATTCGACTAGAGAGCGTAGTGCAATAGTATGACTCTACTTTTTTCCGACCAACAACGCAAAAAACTGCTGATTTAGTGGCATTGTTGCTCAAATCACTATCTGTAGCAATTGAAATTTCATATTATCTTTTCTCAGCTTTTTTGGTGAGCAAGAGTTTGCCAATAGTGAAATTGTTGAGTTTTTCAAAAAGCATCAAATACAAAAAAGCATTAAATTTATTCTTATACTTTCCTTTTTATTTGCAAAGTTAGTTTGGTGGCTTATAGTTATTGATATGCAAATTGTTTATAAGCCAAAAACGTGAAATTAGTGACAAATTTGTGATTTTGAGCATCTTAAAGCTCCTTTTTGCCGCTTTTTTGCTGGTGTTTTCGAGTTTGCATCTTCACCTCAGTGTAAAACATCTGTCCTCGTCGCAATTATGTTTTGGCGATTCTCCTATTTATAAACAAGCAAAGAATTGGGGGGATAAGTTCTTAAAGTATTATGAATTGCGATTTAATTTGTTTTCTACCTTTGTGAAAGAATAATGTTTTCCTTGCTTCAAACTCAGTCTCCATGACTCATAAATCTGCAAAGAAAAGTTGACTTTAAAACTGGATTCTACTTCAATTTAATTTGTTTTTGAAGAAATGGAAAGTTTTTTTTGCACAGGCTCACTTTTTTGAGAGTAAGAGTTGTTTTAGTGTTTTAAATGCTGCGGAGTTCAGCCTGGGTTTCTATTTTTGGAAAATCTTTTTCGTGTTATTTGTCTTTGTTTGGTTATTATTTTTCTTTTTAGTGTTTGTCGTTTTGTTCTAATATATCCAACTGTTTGTGTATGAGGTGTGATTACAAGGTCGTATTTTTTGTTATCTATTTCACAATTGTGTAGAACGATTGTTTGTTTGTTTCCTAGATTTTTAAATGACATAAGGCTTAGGATGACGGATGCAAAAAGTTGTTAGATGATTTCTATTTTCTTAAACTGTTAGTCCTTACGATTTTTTGGTTAGCTTAACCTGGGTCTATTTGTTCAGGGTTGGAGAGAAAAGTATATCGATTCCGAAGAATGATTTTTTACTTTCTCGTGGCTAGTATAAGCTAAGGTGTTAACTTACTTAATCTTACTTAGGGGTAGTGATTGTGTTCAAGGGTTGGAGAATAGTAAATCGATCCACAAGGTTCAGGTATAATTAGAACGCGAGTAGTTCGTTAGATACTATTTTAAACTTACTAAGTCTAAGATTTATCCTGGGTTTGTTAAGAGGGGGGATCAAGTGAAGGATGAATAACCGAAGTTCTTCACTGTTTATCCTAATTTGAATGGTTAGTTTTGTTCAAAAATTTCTATTAGTCTTGGGTTTATAGAAAGGGTTGGATAGTGAATCGACGTTTGAGGTCATTAGACACTAGCTAAGTGGGTGGGGGAGAACAAAATTGTTCTTTTTGATCCAAGGATAGGCCTTGATGATCAAGTTTTAAATTTAATTAAAAAGAAAATGAATTAAGATCCAAGGATAAGCCTTGATGATCTGATTTTAAAATTAAGTGAATTTAAGTTTAAAATGGTTTAAATTTGTTTAAGGAAAAGATTTAGTGTTTCAATGATATTAGTGAGCTTATGAATGCTGTTATGTTTAGGTGATGAAGCTGGAACAACAGGATAATTTATGATTACTAACAGTTTATTGTCATGCTACTAATTTTTGTTTTCATTTTTCAATAAATATTTTCCAAACATGTTTTGTATAATACTGCAGAATTTTAGGAAAACGATCTGAGATTTTTTTATCAATCGTTATTGTAAATTACTAATTTTGTTTAGCGCCTGAAATGATTATGAAGATTGACTTCAAGATTTTATGTTTGCAAATGAAAATCTAAATTCATTGCTAATAAAATTCTAAATATAAAAGTTTGTGTTGGCTTTTGCCGTACTATCATATAACTATTTGGTAAGTTTCTACTTTGTCGTATGTCGCCTCTGGTTCGAGGTCTTCTTCCAATTCCGGGTAGTTCTGTTATCGTTCGGAATATTGGCTCTGATCTATTGAGTCGTAGAGACATTTCGATTAAATTATCGTCGTATAACATTTTAAAAATGTTTTGTCTAAATTCTAATCTATTTTTGGTTAATTCTAAGCAATTCGTTCCAATTAGCAAGAAAAAATATAGTTTAAACTGAAACACTGAAAATGGCTCCATGTCTTCATTTTCTAGTTTATAAGTTTTTGCTTTTTTAGGTAATTTTCATTCTTTAGGGTTCAACTATTTTAGAAATTGAGTTTTGGTTTCGATTATTTTTTAGGTAAATCGAAGCAGTTGTAGTTAAAGCTAGTTTTTGTTTGGTTTATTTATAGGTTAGATATATGGGTTCGAATTTTACTGATTTTTTTTAATGCGCGTATATTTTCACAAGCTTTTTTGTCATCCCGGGTATATTAAATCGTGCAATTGCCTAAAGTTATTTCTTCAAAAAATGCTATTGACTAGCATATGGCATGGCTTTAGATTTTTTTCTGGTAGCTCGCTTTGTAGATCGTTTTATAGATTAATAGTTCACTTTATAGACCTAATATTTTATCTTGTGAGTTAGGACCGGTGTGGTTAACTCATAGAGTAATTTCGGATAGGGTACACCGTCTGCTCGTCACGCTATCTTATTTTCGGCCGGATAGATTCGTGCAACTTCTTAGTCTAATACCGATCCTAATCTTACTCTTATACTATCTAGTCTCAGGTTGTTTAACTAGTCTCTGCTAGGCTCAATAGATCTAGGGTATACTGGTTTATTGCGGCTGCTGAAGTCTTCTTGGAGAGTCAACTAATTTCTAAGTTAAATTCAAATCTCTCTGGTGCTGAAATTACAAGTAATTTCAGCACTTACAAATAAGTGAGTTGTTAGTTAGATGGATCATGATTGGTTAATATTAAATACTTTACAGTGGTAAAATATCTAATTTATCCAATCATAAAATGTAGTTTAGATCAGGTTCCACCCATCCGGGTTTTACAGAGTTTTTTAGAATAGTCTTTCTGCAATTCGAAGGATGGATGATGGACGTTGGTATTTGGCGAACATCATATTTTTTCTGGGTTCTCTTGTTAGAGAAGTTCCAGGTTCAATCGTTGTGTCTTTTAATGACAACGACTGGGTTTTCGCAACAAACTCAAATCTGATTTCAGAATGGTTGGCTATGACAGGTTTTTCTGTTTCATATATAGAACTTCTTTTGTGTTTGACCTTGTCTGGGAATGGCGTGGAGATTGTGCGTGGAGGGGATGCCTGGTTACTCGGATCTGTACGTATACTTGAACATCGAGGTGGTCATTGGTCTAGTTCAATGAAGTCCTTTTCTGCGAAGTCAAGTCGTACTCTAAATCCTTTGAGTTGTGATTGTGGGCGGCATATTGATTGTGGTTGGCCATTATTTTTCGAGTGTAGTGGGGTCATTTTCTCTTTGGATGTTCATCTTTGGTATTGTATGCTGATCTATATATTGCATAGTATAATTTACATTTTATAAAACTTTTATTAGTTTGGTGTTTTAATTATGATTTTGGTTAGTTGTTTTCACAAAAGCTTTTTGTTTTAGTTCGGTTATTTTGAAGAGTTACTCACCCTTGAGTACCTCTTATTAAAAATAGGAGTGTGGTCACAAAGCGTGGATGTAGCGCGGTGGGTTAGGCCGGCTATAGAGCATGCTCAGGACGTCCTCTCTGGTGGGTTAGGCCAGGAGTGGGAGTATGATTTCGTGCGGTTTCTGTGAGAGGTCCTGTTATGTGATAACGCTTTATGTTGGGTTTATTGTGGTTTTTCTTATGTTTCGTTGGTTGTGTCCTTTTTTCAAAAATCAAATTGTTTTTGGTATGGGTTTGTCTTTCGACTTTTTTGTGTTTTATTATTTCTTTGTTAGACTTTATAATAGTCTTCAAAAGAATAAATTATCCAGTTTTAAACTGGGTTAATCCAGTTTGGGTACCGTTGGTCATGCTGTTATTCTATGATTTGTGGTGTTTAGTAAGCTGCGTTGGTTAGTTTTGTTTAGTATATAATTCCTTTCCAACCGGGTTAAAGGAAAGTTTGAAACGTGTTATCGTGTGTTAGAGTTGTTGAGTGTGAAAGCTTAAAACTGAAATTCATTATTTTAAACAATTCTTCGTGGGCGAGCTGTGCGAGTGTGGATAGAATTTTTGTGCGAATGAATTGGAAATATCAAAAGGTTAGTACTGCATTTTCGTTTTATCAATTTACTACATAGAATTTCAATTTTACGGCTAGTTGTTGGGAAAAATTAAGTTACAAGTTTTCATCATTATTAGATTTACTGCTTGTGGGGAAACAATTTATAAATTAAATTACTGCATTGGTATGAATTTTATTTAATTTGTTTGGTGCAAAATATTAATAGAGTTTTAAACAATTTGAAGAAGTTTTCTATTTTTTATTTTTCTTTTGTGTATTTTGCAGATGATCGTTGGATGAAGACTAAAATTCTAAATAAGACATGGATAAAGAATGGTTAGTTTTTTATTTTGAATTTATTAGTTAATAATATGTATAAATCATACTTACCTGTTAGTCGTCGGGGAAAAAACCTTGGGTGAAGATGTCGTGGATTATGTCGGAAGTTGTTAGTAGTTTTGCTAGTATGCGGATGATGTTTTTAGTTTGAAGCAGTGGCCAAAGCAATTGAAGTGCTTTAATGGTGTTTAGTTCTTCAGTGCCAACTGCAAACTCATAAGGTGTGTTTTGGATGAGATTATATAATTTGTGATTGTATTTAGTGTTGTGGATGAATTCTAATATCGGGATTTCTATAGGTTGAACAAATTCATGTGGGATAAGGAAGGGTCTGGATTCTTCTGCGTTGAAGGTCTTCGTGATGGGACAAAAAATATACATTTGGGTTATGGGGTCGTAATTGCGAAGAATACCATGAAGGTTAGTATCTTTGATGCAATATGTGAAGTTAAGAAAAAATGGTGAAGTGTATTTAGAATTAATAAATTGAAAACGGTGGTGTGGTTGTCTTGACGGAGTGTGTAGATCAAAGTGATTTTGTATGAAGCGATAATATGTATATGTGTGAGTTTGTTTAGTGCGTAACATAATGTCGTGTGAGCAGTGCAAATCTCGTTCATGTGGTGCAAGGAAATGAAAGATTAGTGAAAATAATTGAAATCGTTCTTTGAAACTTTCGTAAGCTTGTGTGTCGGTTAGTGCTTCAGAAATTATGTGGTCAAATTTGCGATCAAATATATTAAGTGTAAATACATAAGGTGTTTTAATGAAGAATTTTTCTGTGATTTGTGGGTTAGCGAAGCGATCATCGTCTTAAAATTGGTCTTGGTTAGTTCGGATGATGTTATGATCGTAATATTCTAGCGTATATTCGTTAGCTCGGGGTGCAGTGTATGTTTTTAGTGACTTTTTATATCCTATATAAGTAAATTGTCTATGTGTTAGTGGTGTAGTGAGTCGATATAGCATGTCTTGATTTCTTTCTATATTGATGTGAGTATTAGATAAAGGTAGGCAAAGGGGGTTTGTAAAATGATAATATGATGTCCAAGGAAGGGTAGGCATTAAGACGTGTTCATCTACAAAACTACGTGTGTCGTTAGTGTCGTTAGGGGTGTTCAAGGTATACTGTGGAAATGAGGGTAAGGTGATATTTAAAAATTCTTTCGTGTTAGTGTGATTTGGATGATTTATATATTCACGGGCTGTTCCTGGTTTTGTTGGAAATGGATGGTTTGGGAATTTTCTTTTGAAAGTGCGATAAGCTCTATTAGTACTAAATGAAGATTCGGTGGATGTGGATGATGGTGCTAATGATGCGGTATAAGCTGAAGAGGGGGTAGGAGTAGGTGGGTTTGATGATTCTATTGTGGATGAAATCTGGTTTATAGTGGAGGTGTCAAGGTGGAAGGGTTGTTGTTGTAGGGTGATAAAATTATCTAGTTCTGGGGAGATTTGGGGGGTGTCTGGAGAATTGGATGATCGGTCTGAAGGAAGTGAAGAGTAGGTTGGGGTGACTTGGGAAGCATAAGAGGGTGTAGAAATGGTTGGGACAGGGTTATTTGGTGGGATTGGTTGAAAAGGAGGTTTGGAAAAAACTGAGGGATTGGTTTGAAAATTATTGCATGGAGATGGTTCAGAGTCTGCAAATTCATCAGGGGTTTCAATATTTGGGTTATTGAGTTGTGAAATGGAGTATAAAACTGAGATATGTGAATTAGTATCTGAATTCATGCCTGATGTTATATTATTGGTTGGGAAATCGGGTGGCGGGAAAGCAAAAAGTGGAATTATTGTAATTGGAGTGTTGAGGTTGGTTGGGTGGGAATTTGAGCGGTGTAGGGATCCAAGTTGTCGGCTCATCGTCGGCTAAAAAAATTATTATTTTGAGACTGAAAAGCGGTGGTATGGGGTTGTTCTATAATTTGTTCATAAGTATTGTCATCTAGTGAATGGTGTGTCATTATATGTTGGATGGGACTTTGTGATATGGTTGGTCTAAAATTTGGATTATGTGTTATTGCTAAATTTCGAAAATTTCGTGGGACTAGGGATAATGGATGGTTTTGTGGTAGGGCTGGTAACTGTGGTGCTGTAGGCGTTGCGTCTACATTGTTATGTTCTTCGTCGTATGTGTTCTGTCTTGTTGCTATTTTTGTGTTGTATTCTTTTATTTGTGCGTCTAAAAGGATTTTGTTTATTGATGAAGAAAAAATTCCAAAAAATCCTGCAAATAGTATGCGTGCTACACTTGCTTGTCTGTTTACTTGTGTGTGTATAGCACATGTGTTGTAGATTCCTTTTAAGAGTGAAAAAAGAAATCCTATAAAGTTAAACATTGCGTATAAAATAGTTAATTTTTCTAAGATGTAATAGGGCCATCCTAGAAAATCAAGAATTTCATTTTTGAGTGTAACGAAACTAAAAATATTTATAGGCGAGATATCTTGTGGTCGGTATTTTTCACCGCTTAGATATATATAGTCTTTAATGTCTTTAAAATATCCGCTATAGTCTTGTGTATAAATGTCTGCAAATCCTGCGGTTTCGGCAAGTTTGCGTAAGTTTTGGTCAATTGATTGTCTTTGTATAGTGTCCATTTGTGTTAATAATTCTTGGAATTGTTGTGTTCTAATGTGATGTTGGATATCGGATTTTGAATATATTCCAATTGATTGTAAGTCAATATTTGGGTTTCGAGCGATAGCTCTAATTCTTTCAGGTGAAAATTTTTTGAGTGATTGCATTAAGAAGGTAATATTTATCTTCATCAGGGTTTAGTTGTACTACATTGTGGCTATTTTCTGATCCACATGGGACTGCGGTATCCCAGAAATAGGTTCTTCCTGAAGGTGTGTCAACGAAATGTACTTTATTCTTATAAAAGATAGGGATTCTTTTATAGCATCGTTTATCTTCAAAAACATATAGTGGTGATATTTTTTTGGTACAGGTATAAAACCATAAAATGTTTCCTTCGTAATCTAAAAAATTTGATCTATTTCCTGATAGTAAATAGTAAATATCCTGCGTAGGGTATTTTTAATACTGCTAGTGTAAGTGATTGTAAGATTTGTGTCCTTTCTAATTCGCATAGTTGGTGAAGTGTTTCTAATTCGGAGAGTGACATTTCTTGAAAAATGCGGCTAATCGTGTAGTCTAATTTCATATCTAGGTGAATATCATAGTGGATATTACCAAAATATGTATTATTCATTAGTGATAATTCTTGTAAACGTGTGCTTTTAGTGTCATAGGGTTTTAGATGTCCACCAGGTTGACCGTTAATTTTTTGAAAATTAACTGGTATATATGGTGTTCCTTCGTTGATAGGATGACTTGTGGCGTATGGGTCGATTTTTATTTTTCCAGTGGTCATGTCGAATCCTTTTTAGTATTCAACTAATATTTCGGAGTATTGTGTTTTGTGAAGTGGGTTTCTGTATTTACATGCAAGTTCTGTTTCTTGATATATTTGAAAACGTGTCAATTTATTTTCTATATTGTGTATGTTTCTAAAATTAGAACTTCGTTCTCATGATGGATTTACTTGTTCATATGGAATTGATTGTATAAAATATTTTTCGTGAAATTTTATCATACGAGCGTGTATTTTTGCTACTTGAAATGTTGTACATGTGTCTTCGGGGAACCAAACAATTGTTGCTTGTGTTCGTGTTGTAGGGTCACAATAGCCTTGATCGTTTTTACAAGGTAATCTGATTCCTTGATAGATCATTGTGTTGTCTGATAAATCGCGTGTTAGTTGTATTTTTTCAAGTTGTATTTTCCAATCGAAAAACATGATTTCTTGATATCCTTTATTTTTTGTGTCTGCTTTGCAGTTTGATGGGTTATCTATGCCGATATGTGGTATCCAGTGTTTATCGTGTATGTCATAAGTTAATCTTCCGTGTGCGCCGTTATATGGGTATTTTTCATCTAATTTTATATGTCCTTGATATCTTTCAAGTTCTGCTTGATGTACAGAGTCTGAAAAAATTTGGAAATATACTAACTTTCTATCTGAGTTTTTATTTCTTGTGATATTTAGTCTGAGTAACTCGTTTTTACAATCTTCGGGATGGAGATGTAAAAGTCCTTTGATATTACTCTGGTAGAATGATTCGTGGTCAAGTCGGTTTTTATTTCCATTGGAAACTTGTGAACAATGTACTTTCTTTTCAGAAAATGTTGCTGTGAATTTATATCCTATAACTGTTGTTGCTCGGGCTTTTGAATAAAGTGTTGCATTTACATTTGTAGTTTCTATAGCTTGTGGTTCTGTTTCGCATTGTGATACTTGATTTATTGCATATTTGTGTAGTGTTTTTTGTTCGTTTTCTTCACAATCATAATGTGTTACTAATAAATCTTGGGGTCCTGTGCGGGGGGAAGGGTTTATGTTTTGATTGGAGATTACTGAAAAAAGGAGTTGGAGAAAAATGAATATTTTTAGAATATACATGTGTATGATAATCCTGAGTATGGGTTATAAAATGTGATGTAACCAATTGTCTTTTTGGTATATCTGTCGTATTTATATATTACTTCAGTTGTTATAAATAGTGGTGGTAGTGATTGAGCTGTTATGTTTGGTGGGTTTGATGGGTAGGGATGTTGAGTAATGTTGTTTAATTTAACTGTGATTTCAAATTTTAATTGTAGACTATTTTGTTGGAGTATTTGGATGTTGTGATCACGAATGTCTTCGTGGATGTCTTGTCGATATTGTAGTCTATTGAGTGCCCAGTTGTGGAGTCGGTTACTTTCTAGGTGTTGTCCAAATAATGGTGGAGGTGCTGTGAATGTAATCCAATCTAGTCTTAAAGGAATATTTGTTGATGATTGTTCGCGATATCTAGCGTCGAGGTTATTTGGAAAATTTAAGTTAAAAGGCGTCGGTGAAATCTGGCTGATTGATGGTGTTGATGGTAGCAATAATGTTTCTGGTAGTGATGAGGATGTTGTTGTATCCGTAGAAATATCTATTGGGTCATTGATTAAATTTGGTTCACCTTGTGTGAATGATTGTGTTGTCCAATATGGTAGTCGTGATGTTTGGTTTGGGGGGTTAAAGGGATTTTCACGTATTTGTTCAGATGTTGGTGTTGAACCTAAGTAATCTGAGGGTAGGCTTGAGGTGCTACGTTGTGAAAGAAGCGTAGGGGTTTCTGGTAATATACCGATGGGGTTTTCTGGAGTACTTTGTGATGGGGATTGAGGTATATCAAAATGAACTCGGGGAGTTTGAGAATTTCTGTTTCGTCGAGGATGTATAATTTGTCTATTTATTTCTACTGTATTTTGGTTTTGATTAAGATTGCGTATTCTACTTAATTCTTGTGGTAGTGTTGGGTATAGGTTATATGTTGGTTCATTTAGAGGTGCTTGTCGTTGAACTGGTTCTAGTGGTTCAGATAAGCGAGCGTGTCGTTCTTCAAAAGTATATGGGTTATCTTGAGAGGAAATTCGTGTAGATGATTGGGGGTTTTGGGTAGTTGAAGGTGTTGTTGGGTTATCTTGGGATGATGTCGGTGAAGACTGACTTTGTGACTGTTGGTTAGCAATTATTGATAGTTTTTGGTCTAATCTTTTAGTGAAAAAATTTATGTTTATTATAGTATTCTTCTAGAAAAAGAATTAGGAGGATTGTGGCTAGGGCGAATGTGATGATTGCTTTCTTTATACATTTGCATATTGTCAAGATGAGGGATGATAGAAATGTTATAAAAATTACAAATAGGAAAAAAATGTCTGTTCTACTAAAAATGGTTCGTATCATTTAGATAAGTTTTGTGAATCGTACCTGTGGATATAGTCAAGAGCTTTTGAAAGCTGGAGGTATAGTTCAAATATGGAATAGAAAATTTAAAAAATATTGCAAAAAATGATTAAAATTATTACAAAAGGTTCAAAGGTATCAAAAAGAAATATGATTAAAAGTTTAAATATCGTAAAAAATTGTTTGAGATTGGTGAGAATTATGTTGACTGATTGAGAGAAGAGCATTTATGATCGAATATTTTTTGTTGTTTGAGGCAATTTTCAAGTGTGGTCGAATTATTTATTGGTTTTTTGACAAGTGGGTTGAACTTTGTGAAAAATTGTTGGGGACAATTTTTATGGTGATCGGGAGGTCTTCTTTTTCTTTATTTTTATTTGTCAAATGATCCGGGGTATTTTGAGATTTTTATACTTTAGGCTAATTAAAATGGTCGTTCTTTTACTTTAGGCTAAGTTAACAGATTTGTTTTGGGGGGTATTTGAGGTCTAAGTTGGGGAAATATTGTTGATCTTTGGGTTATTAGATAAGGGAGGGTTATGATATTATGGTGGTATTTTTTTTTAGTTGTCAAATTGGAGTGGTTTGCTTATTTTTGACCTGGAGGTTGCAAAGTTATAGTTATAGATATGCCTGGAGTTTTATATCGTTCGTCTAGTTGATCTGTGTTAAAGTTAGAGAAGGTGACGGATTGGATGAATCCTATTGGCTAATTATGAACTAGAATCGCTGCGTGTTTGTCAGCATGTTATTTTGAAAAATTAAAATTCAAAATGTTTCAGAGGTGCAAAGATTATTAAATATAAAATTAAAGCTGTTTTTGAAATTCGACTTTCTTTAATATTTTAGATCGTGGAATGAATGTTTTATAGTTTTTACGTGGTTGATTTCTAAGTCGTGATGACACTCTATGTTCTGATTTGTCGAATTGTTCTTGGGGTATTACTTTTTCTATCATTTTTCTGTTTTTTCTTTCTTTTTGAGATGTATTTTGATCTAGCTTTTTTGTAATGTTTTTCGTTGTAGTTGATTTTGTATTTTGGTTTTCGAGGTGAATATCATTTTGTTCCTTTGTTGTATTTTCCATATGTGGGTTGATTTGAATAACTTTTAAACCTGTAAAAGAATATAATTGAGTTAGTTCGCGTAGTGCGTATTCTTTTGGGTAATAAGGTAATAGGTTATTTCGATGTTGAACAATTTCTTTTTGTTCTGAGTCGGTGATTTTATATGTGACATCAATGGGTTTTGCAATTATTTGGTATGGTCCTTTACGAAGGGGTTGTAATTTTTTAGAAATTCCTTTTTGAGTGTTAAAATTGGGTTTTAAAACAAATGTTCCAATTTTTAAATCGGAGGCTGGTGTAAAGCGTGAATTGATTTGTTCATTAATGTTTTGCCTTTGTAACAACTTTTTTGTTACTTTTTGGTAAATTTCATTGTGTTTTTTATCTCTGTTTAAAATCCATTCGGTGTGTGTACCGGAGGCTAATTTAATAATTTGTGGGTGATGAAAATGATCTTCATCGTGTGTGTGTAAAGGTAGGTTATAACAAATTGAGTCTTTATTCGGTTGACAATAACTTTGTGCATTTTTATGAGAGTTTGCTGTAAACATTATTGGTTTGCGTGGCTTTTGATTAAAAACCATTTCATATGGTGACATTCCTAGAGTTGTCGTGATTTGTGAATTATATGCTAAGGGAAATAGTTTGACATCTGCTGACCATTCGGTGTATCTTGTATCGATTGATGATACATCTAAGATATTCTTGTAGTGAACGGTTCATACCTTCGACTAAGCCGTTTGTCCAAGGTGCGTGAGATGTACGTGGTTTGTGTTTGATGTTATATAAATGACATAGTGTGATGATTTCATTATTTATGAATTCTGTACCGTTGTCTGTAACTAAAATTTCTGGTAGTCCGAATTTGGCTATCCAGTGTTCATAAAGCGTTGTGTAAGCGTAATAAGCGTTACAATGTGGTACTGGGTTAAGTGCTACATAATGTGTAAATGCGTCAACAATTACCATAATGTAGGAGTTTCCTTCGGATGAGGGTGAAATTGGTCCTTTTGTATCAAATGAAATACGGTGATTAAAGTACAAACTTTGTCCTTTAAAATCTTGTTTTTGTGCTATTTGTTTTTGATTTGGGTAAGGTTTATTTAGTTGACATACTATACAATCATTGCATAGTACTTTTATCCAAATTGGTGCATTTGGAAAATAAAAATTTTGTATGAAATTTGAATATGTTTTCTCTGATCCAGAGTGTCCTTTAATGTTTTGTGTATGTGAAATATTAAAAGCTATGAGAATCATACTTAAAGGGAGACAGGGAACTGTAGATTCATTTAATTTATATTCTAGAAGGTCTGTGTTTTCATTAATTGTTGTATTATTAAATTTTCGAAAGTATCGGAGGAGTGTTTTATTTCCTAAAATAGTTGTATCTGCCTTGACGGGTTTAGTTTTATATTTGTGCCATGATTTTAGTTGTCTAATTACTGGGTCAAGATTTTGATATTGTTTCAAGGTTGGAATTGTAATTTTTTCTGTTGGAGGGAGAAAGATGTTTTCAATTTCTAATTTAGATAAAGGAATTGTATCAAGTGGGTCATGGAGGTCAAAAACTTGATTTATTGTGTATTTTGAATCGTTTGTTTGTGGTCCTGATAAATTTATTTTATCAGTTAGATTTTCTTTTTCAATTAGTGGAAAAAGGTCTTTTTTATGCGGGTGTTGTTTTATTCTTTTTTGTTGAGTGTTATTTTTTATCCATTGTGAATATGGAATTGGTTTAAAAGTTGTTGTTCCAAGTAAATCAACTTCATAGTGGTTATTTTGGCAATCTAAATAAAGTGGGAAGTGTTGTAGATTATTTACCTGTGAGTGTTCAACGTCAGTTTTTACTGCATATTTGCATTCTAGTCGGGGTGATGTTTCGTTTTCTGCAAGGTAGAATTTTATATTTTTGGGTATTTCAACTGTAGTCTTACGTGTAAGTAATTCAGGTGGTTAATTTCGACTTAAAGTGTCTGGTAATGCAAGATTTTTTCCTGCTGTCCAAACTATATGTAAGTTTGGTAATTTCATTAAAATTAATTGAAATCTATAAACTCGATGATTTGGATTGGATTTTTGTGTAAAAAGAAAAATGATTGGTTTATGATCTGTGAATAGAACTGTTGGATGTTTTGATCCAAGTATCAGAAATTCATATTCTGTTAGTGTATATATTATGGCTGTACATTCTCTCATTAGAGTTGAGAGTCGTAGCTCTGCTTGAGTGAATAATCGAGAATTTGCTGATATAAGGTTCATTTTGTTTGTACCATTGTGTGATTGTAATAATGCTGCGCCAATGCCAAAATTCGAAGCATCGCACATTGCATAGAATGGTTGATTTGGATCTGGAATTGTATTCGAAATTTGTTCAGTTAAAAGTCTTTTAATTTCTTCAAATCGTGCTTGATGTTCTGTATTCCATTCGAAATTATTTTGTTGTCTAAGTATATTATAGAAGGGTCTTAGGTATAATTGCATTTTATAGACATATTTGCTTAAAAAGTTTAACATTCCAAGGATTTCTTGGATTTTCTTTTTATTTGTTGGTGGTTGGAGCTTCTGAATAGCATCAATGCGTGATTTTAATGGAGTGATTGTTTTTCTTTCTATATTATGTCCTAAGAATTTAACTCGTGTCAAAAAGAAGTGTGATTTATCGGGGGCGGCCTTCAGATTTTCGTTTTGAAGTATTTTGTGATAGTGTTCTAAAACATTGAACATTTCTTCTTTTGTCTGTGATTGCATAAAAACATCGTCTAAATAGGTAATTGCGTTTTTCTTGAGTATTAGTGGTCTAAAAATTTTGCTCATAAAAGCTGAAAATGCTGCTGGTCCTATGGATATTCCATAGAATAGGCGGTTGAATTCATATTGCTGATTTCCAATAACAAATTGTGTTAGGCGTCGCGATTGTTCATCTAGTGGCATTTGATTGTATGCACTATTCATATCTGCGGTTGTAAAGTATTTTCCGTTTATTTTTGTTAAAATAACTTGTATTGGTTCAATAGGCCAATTGCACTTTGATTCGTCTATGAGTGAATTGAGGTATCTAGCGTCGAGAACTAATTTTAATGATTCTCCTTTTGCTAGGATGATAACAGGGTTGATAAATGTGTTACCTTTTGGTTGTTCTTCTTTATTTACTGGTGATATAATTTTGTATTGTTCTAAAATATCGAGTAATCTGTTCACTTTATCGTGTAAGTGAATTGGTACTTTACTTGCTCTTTGTTTTTTGAAAACTGCGTCAGGTTTTAATGGGAGATGTAGTGATGAGCTGATTTTGCCAACATCAAATTTGGATGTTGCATAGACTGATGAATAGTTTATTAGCTGTTTGGCTAATTTATCAAATTCGTCTTGTGTTATTTGTGAATGTTGGAAGTTAAACATTGTTAAAAATTTCTGTTGATCCTCTGTGTAGTTACTTATGTTGAATGTAGGTTTGAAATATGGGGTTTTTGTGAAATAATCCGTATTTTTTTTTTCGTTACTTATTATATTATTTATGGATAATTCTTCATTAAGAATTGTGGATTGACAAATATCTAATAATTGGAGTATATTATTTACGCGGTATGCTTTTTCGTGTATCGGTGATATTGTAGCGTTGGTTTCGCAATAGCCTAAAAGTCCTAAAGGTAAAGTTACGTGATAGGGTGTATTGTTGTATACGTGTAAAGAAATAATATCTGAATTCGAGTTTTTCAAATATTTTATGGATGAGATTGTGATTTTGAAAAACTTATGGATAGGTTTAAATTCAAAATCTGACATATAAAATTGTTGTTTGTTTTGTTTTTTGTCATATTGGTGAACTTGTTTTATTGAAAAATTATATATGTTTCCTGATAGTGGTTTCAGGTGTTTTCTTTGTTGGTTATATATTGGATAAAATTTTGAAAAGAATGGTGGTTGTTTATTTAATCTTTGGAAAAATGTTAGGGATGTGTCTTTTGTTTTTGTGTATTTATCTTTGATTAGTATTTTACTATTCAAGATGTTGATTGTTGGTATGTATTTAGAGATAAATGGTATTCCAATGATATTGTGTTTAATATCAGTGATATGAAATATTTGTTTAAATGGTTTATTTAAAATTTTATTTTGTTCTATTGTTCTTGTGGGGAGAAGAAATAATTGAATTTTTCCGTAGTTTACCAACGTTGATCCTTGTGCTGTTGCTAGCTTACTAGAGGTTTCAAGAGGTGTTAGTTTTGGGTGTAAGGTTTTTATTTCATTCCATGTGGGAATGTTTATTATGTTTGATTCTGCTCCTGAATCATTTAAAAAATCAATTTCAAGATCTGGTGCTTGAAATTCTTTGTTTCTTGGACTTTCTAAAAGAAATAGTATTAACCAAATTTTTTCTTTAGGTTGTTCTTTTTGTATATTTTGATAGATGTGGTTTGTATTCAAACATTTTGTTTTGTCATTTTCATTGGATTGATTCGGAGTGTTGATTTCGTTAGTTTCTTGTGTCGTTTGTGTGGAATGGATGGGTTCAATATAATAATTTTGAAGGAGTTCTAATTGGTTTTCATATATATGTGATGAAAAAGGTTGTTCAAATAAAATAGGTTCATAGTCATTTTCGACTGCTATCATATTGATGGAGATAGTGTTTTCTGTATCACTTTTGGAGTCTGATGATCCACAGTTGATTTGATTTAGTTGTAGCGTATCATCTACTGTGTCATCAATACCTGGGGGGTCTGATGTTGTTTCTGGATTTGATTGTACTTGATTAATATGTCTTTGATGTTTAGGTGTACTACTTCTGTGGCGATTGTTAGAATTATTATAATGATTACTATTTCTGTGTGGTGATTGGGAATAATTTCTATAACGAGTATTATAACTTGAATGTCGACTTTGTGAATTATTTCGTGATCTGTTTTGATAATTATTGTTTGATCTGTTATAGTTTGATCTGTTATATGAGTTATTCCTTGATCGATTGTTCGGGTAATACTGATTTCGGTTGTTTGAATAACTTCTATTTCGATTATTGGAGTAGTTTCTATTTCTATTATATGATGAGTTTCGTGACTGATTGTTTGGATAGTATTTATTCCTTGATTAGGAATTAGATCTAGAAACAAATTGTGTTGTATTTGAATTGGATCTGGAGTTTATTTTGACTATTTGGTCTATTGTAATAATTTTGTGACGAATTTTGTGTATGTCTTCGTTCTGGCGATCTTCCTCTATAACTTGAGTTATGTGGTGATTGAGTTCTCGTATAATTGGTATTGTTCGGGAGTGGTTTTCCTGAACTGTTGTTGCTGTATACATTTTTGTTCGGTAGATTTTGATCTTTCTTCATGTACTGATAGAATGATTTATTTGGTTCTTTATATTTTTGAGGTTTGTTTTGATTGTCTTGCTGTTTTTGTCTACATTCAGAAATGCTATGTCCGTATCGTCGGCAATAATTACACCATTTTTTGAAAGATGGTTTGCCTTTAAAGTTCGGGTGTTTTTCATAGATGTTGAGTATTTCAGTGATTTTTTCAACGAGGTCTGTATCTGATTCCTGTATATTGTTTATATTTGTGGAATTTGTTTCAATTCGGTTAACATATTGTAATTTCAGATTTTCTGTTTCTTCAAGTTTCATTGTGATTTCCGCTTGTTCTAGTTTGTCTACTAGTTTTCGAAAATCTAAATCGGGCTCTCGAATTGAGGAGGGATGGGATGCTCTCTTTTTTATTGCTATTTTTCTTAGTTGAGGTGTTAAGGTCATCATTAATATTTCTGTCATTTTTGTGTTTTTATAGTCGTGTGTATTTAATGAATATGCTTTTCGAACTAGTGTTTCGATGCGTACTGCTAATTGTTTGATGGTTTCATTTGGTAATCTGCGAATTTCATTACATAAAACTCTTTGTTGTTGTTTGTTTCTTTCGGAGTCAAACATTTTTGAAAATTCTTGTGTAAATCTTTTCCAATTTGATTTTATTTCTATAGGCAATACTGAAAACCATTTTTGGGCTGCGCCGTCTAAGGTTGTCTTTATCAACGCTGTGCGTCGATGTATCCAGTTTTGATGTAGTGGCGTATTAATTGGTTCAGGTCCTATATTTAAAATTAAATTTGCTGTTACTGCATTTAAATAATCTTCTACAGAATATTCAGGATCTGTTCCTGTGAATACCATTAAAGGTTTGTTTGATGTTATTGATGATCCACCCATAAGGTTTGGATTCATTGTCATTTGTAATGATTCTGCTGCATTTGGCATTTGTGAAAAATTTGAAAGTTGATTTCTTGTTATTTCGTGTTGTTGAAGGTAATATGGGAGTGGTATTTCATTTTGCATTTGTGTTGGTTGATACGAGTGTGTAATCATTGGGTTTTGTGGCTGAATTGGTTGAAAAGATTGTGTATTAATTGGGTTTTGTGTTTGTATTGGTTGTTGATTTTGTGTATCTATCTGGTGTGGAGAAAAAATTCTATGATATGTATGTGGTTTCTGTATTCCTTGTCCACGATATTCTTGGGTATATGGTGCAAATATATCTGGTTGTAAATAATCATCATCAGAGGATAAGTAATCCGTTTGATGAGGTGCTTGTTTTTTATTTTTATTCTGTTGAAAGAATGGGTAATTTTCACTACAATCCTGTGGAGGATGTGAGTTAGTTTGAAAATTTACTGAGTTGGTTGTTGCCATTGGATTATCCCAATATCGAGATCTTATCTGATTATTATTATTTTTTCCTGGGGGAAAGTTTGTTTTTGATGGATGTGTGTAATTATAATTGTGTTCTGCAAAATTGTTCCTTGTGAATGTTCTGCGTGTTTTTGACGTCCTTGTGAATGTTCTGCGTGTCATGGGTCTATATGTTTGATAATACATTTGTGAATATTTTGGAGCAACCGAAGGTTTAACGGTTGATTGTAAGTTTACCTGTGCTAGTGAAGTGTTTGTATTTCTTGGTGTTGTTAAATTTGGACGTATCGGTGAAATACTTTGTTGTGTAGTTGTTGTTGTTTGGACGATTTCTTCATTTATGAAGTGTGATGGTGTCTGAATATCTTGTTGAGTGAGATTCCTAGTTCCATTAAGGTTTTCATTGTGTATGACGGTCGAATTTAAACTGTTATTTCGCGTATCGGGTAAAAATGTATTGTAGTTTAATGGTGTTGCATCAATGGTTAATGGTATTACTCTCACATACTCTCTTGTATAAGATATTGTACTTATTGCTTGACTTGAGATTGATTGTGGGAAATTTATGAATGCATAATGAGACCATTCGGGGTCCCAAACGTAGTCTGATTGTTCTGTGATGGCGGTATCATCGTTTGAATTTTGGGGTCTAAAATTTTTTCTTGCTTGTGAAATTAAATCTATATTATGTGTGAAATAATCTATTATAAACCATGCCAAAATTTTTTGTAAATCATGTTTTGTATGTTGTGAAACTTCATCTTTAGTGAAATTTTCTTTAATTATATTTAGGAAAGTTGAAAATAGTGTGATTTCATGTCGTACCCTTATTTGTTTAGATGTTTCTGTCGGTGAGACATTTGGGATTGGGATTTCGTTTTCTAATATTGAGATATAACTATATATTATTGCAAAAACTTCATTGGTAAATATGGAGTTTGCTCTTTGTGAGTTATGATATTGTATGCTTTTTATATATTCCGAGAATACTTTTGAAAATTCTAAATCAAGGTCGTCTGTTTGAATTACATAGTTGCGGTGATTCTGGTTTGGTGAGCTGAATTCTATGGTGTAGATTCCGTATTGTTGTGTTAAGTTACATATATCTTTCAGATAGTGATCAATAATTTGTCTTTTGATTTTTACATCTGGGAACTCTGCTTTACATGGGCTGATTCCGGGCTCAAACAAATTTAAGAGTAAATTCTTGCAAAAATCATGTTGTCCTCTATTATCGGGTGCATCTACGAGGAAGGGGTAGATATCGTCATCATCTGGACTATCTTCACTCGGAGTGAGTGTTTGGCTCATTTTTTCGTTTAATGACTGTTAATAAGTAATTATCTATGTGTCTAATTGGTTGATTCCAATTATATAGGTGTACTGGTTTGTGTTTATATTGCTTTTTTATTCTTCTTTTTCCTCTTTTTGATGAATTTGAAGTTGTTTCTGAGTCAGAAAAATATAATTGGTCGTGAATGGGGCAATTTTTATCTTTTGATTCTTTTAATTTATAAAGTCGTCTAAATTGCTGGCTTATGATTCTGAAAATGCGTTTCTATCTTTGGAAAATCTTTTTCGTGTTATTTGTCTTTGTTTGGTTATTATTTTTCTTTTTAGTGTTTGTCGTTTTGTTCTAATATATCCAACTGTTTGTGTATGAGGTGTGATTACAAGGTCGTATTTTTTGTTATCTATTTCACAATTGTGTAGAACGATTGTTTGTTTGTTTCCTAGATTTTTAAATGACATAAGGTTTAGGATGACGGATGCAAAAAGTTGTTAGATGATTTCTATTTTCTTAAACTGTTAGTCCTTACGATTTTTTGGTTAGCTTAACCTGGGTCTATTTGTTCCGGGTTGGAGAGAAAAGTATATCGATTCCGAAAAATGATTTTTTACTTTCTCGTGGCTAGTATAAGCTAAGGTGTTAACTTACTTAATCTTACTTAGGGGTAGTGATTGTGTTCAAGGGTTGGAGAATAGTAAATCGATCCACAAGGTTCAGGTATAATTAGAACGCGAGTAGTTCGTTAGATACTATTTTAAACTTACTAAGTCTAAGATTTATCCTGGGTTTGTTAAGAGGGGGGATCAAGTGAAGGATGAATAACCGAAGTTCTTCACTGTTTATCCTAATTTGAATGGTTAGTTTTGTTCAAAAATTTCTATTAGTCTTGGGTTTATAGAAAGGGTTGGATAGTGAATCGACGTTTGAGGTCGTTAGACACTAGCTAAGTGGGTGGGGAGAACAAAATTGTTCTTTTTGATCCAAGGATAGGCCTCGATGATCAAGTTTTAAATTTAATTAAATAGAAAATGAATTAAGATCCAAGGATAAGCCTTGATGATCTGATTTTAAAATTAAGTGAATTTAAGTTTAAAATGGTTTAAATTTGTTTAAGGAAAAGATTTAGTGTTTCAATGATATTAGTGAGCTTATGAATGCTGTTATGTTTAGGTGATGAAGCTGGAACAACAGGATAATTTATGATTACTAACAGTTTATTGTCATGCTACTAATTTTTGTTTTGATTTTTCAATAAATATTTTCCAAACATGTTTTGTATAATACTGCAGAATTTTAGGGAAACGATCTGAGATTTTTTATCAATCGTTATTGTATATTAATAATTTTGTTTAGCGCCTGAAATGATTATGAAGATTGACTTCAAGATTTTATGTTTGCAAATGAAAATCTAAATTCATTGCTAATAAAATTCTAAATATAAAAGTTTGTGTTGGCTTTTGCCGTACTATCATATAACTATTTGGTAAGTTTCTACTTTGTCGTATGTCGTCTCTGGTTCGAGGTCTTCTTCCAATTCCGGGTAGTTCTGTTATCGTTCGGAATATTGGCTCTGATCTATTGAGTCGTAGAGACATTTCGATTAAATTATCGTCGTATAACATTTTAAAAATGTTTTGTCTAAATTCTAATCTATTTTTGGTTAATTCTAAGCAATTCGTTCCAATTAGCAAGAAAAAATATAGTTTAAACTGAAACACTGAAAATGGCTCCATGTCTTCGTTTTCTAATTTATAAGTTTTTGCTTTTTTAGGTAATTTTCATTCTTTAGGGTTCAATTATTTTAGAAATTGAGTTTTGGTTTCGATTTTTTTTAGGTAAATCGAAGCAGTTGTAGTTAAAGCTAGTTTTTGTTTGGTTTATTTATAGGTTAGATATATGGGTTCGAATTTTACTGATTTTTTTTAATGCGCGTATATTTTCACAAGCTTTTTTGTCATCCCGGGTATATTACATCGTGAAATTGCCTAAAGTTATTTCTTCAAAAAATGCTATTGACTAGCATATGGCATGGCTTTAGATTTTTTTCTGGTAGCTCGCTTTGTAGATCGTTTTATAGATTAATAGTTCACTTTATAGACCTAATATTTTATCTTGTGAGTTAGGACCGATGTGGTTAACTCATAGAGTAATTTCGGATAGGGTACACCGTCTGCTCGTCACGCTATCTTATTTTCGGCCGGATAGATTCGTGCAACTTCTTAGTCTAATACCGATCCTAATCTTACTCTTATACTATCTAGTCTCAGGTTGTTTAACTAGTCTCTGCTAGGCTCAATAGATCTAGGGTATACTGGTTTATAGCGGCTGCTGAAGTCTTCTTGGAGAGTCAACTAATTTCTAAGTTAAATTCAAATCTCTCTGGTGCTGAAATTACAAGTAATTTCAGCACTTACAAATAAGTGAGTTGTTAGTTAGATGGATCATGATTGGTTAATATTAAATACTTTACAGTGGTAAAATATCTAATTTATCCAATCATAAAATGTAGTTTAGATCAGGTTCCACCCATCCGGGTTTTACAGAGTTTTTTAGAATAGTCTTTCTGCAATTCGAAGGATGGATGATGGACGTTGGTATTTGGCGAACATCATATTTCTTCTGGGTTCTCTTGTTAGAGAAGTTCCAGGTTCAATCGTTGTGTCTTTTAATGACAACGACTGGGTTTTCGCAACAAACTCAAATCTGATTTCAGAATGGTTGGCTATGACAGGTTTTTCTGTTTCATATATAGAACTTCTTTTGTGTTTGACCTTGTCTGGGAATGGGGTGGAGATTGTGCGTGGAGGGGATGCCTGGTTACTCGGATCTGTACGTATGCATGCAAACTGTTGTTTTTGGAAAGTGTTTGTGTGAGTACAAAATTCGAAATGCGGTTAAAAAAACAAAAGTATTTTGCGGCATTTTCAATCTTACTTGGAAATTTTTTTTTGTCTCCATCAAAAAAATGCTAGTCATACAACTTTCATATATGGAAATTGTATGATAACCATTTTTTCCAATAATTTTTTTTCATCACCAGACTGTTTCATCACCAGGCCGCAGAAACTAGTTTGAATCTTTTTTCAAGGATTTTTTGAAATTGTATGAAAATTGTTTGACTAGCATTTTCCCATACATTTGATGTATGGAGTTGTATGATATGCATTTTCGGTGTGTGGAATTGTAAGATAAGCATTTTCGGTCTATGGAGGTCAACCCGGGTGCGTCATAAAACTATGATTTTGGATTATATGTTGTGACAAACCGTTTTTATTATGAGAGATTTGGTGGCTCAATATATATTTTTGTACAGATACAAACGCTTGCGTTTTAAATCGAGTTTTTTTTCCTAGCTAACTTGGAATTATGTGTGCTTAGTTTTTTTGGAATTGATTCAGAGAGCCCATTTTTCTTTGTTTTATGAAACAGTTGGCGCAGTTGGTTCAGTCCGATGGCCAACAACACTGCTCGTATCAGGGAGAGGCCTTAAAGGTTCCGACTGCCTTTTAAGGTCTATGGAATAGTAACAACATGAAAAATTAAATGTAAAAGTAATAAAAACAGTTTTTTTTCAACATAGATTTTTGTGAAAATAATCCACCCACACGCCATATAGAACACAAAGTGATAGATTTTGCTCATTTTATCAATTCAACTATGGCAAATAAGCTTCCTTCAACCAATTTGGAACGATTTCTATGACGGATTTAATCTCCGCTTACACCTTAATAGCGCAAATATATCGCGTGCTAATTGTCCCAAATTGTCAAAAATGGCAATCTTTAAACCCCCATAAATGAACGAAAAACGATCACAGGTAAAATATCTTTTCAAATTTAAGCTCAAGACAACAATAACTTTTGAATGATAAAAAAATTTCTGTCAAAAATGGCTAGTTAAAAAGTCGAAACATGCCTGAAGAAAAAAAAACCCACCCGAGCACAAATATTCGGTTACTTTCGTTAGGTCGGAACAACAAGTGCATTTTTCAGAGGTCCGCTGTGATAACCAACTAGTCGACCAATTCTCTAAAATTAACTTTTATACTGATATATGATTTTTTGTGCAATTTAAAACCATTGCTATTTTTGCTCCGCGCGTTTTGCTAAGTGCAGTTTTGGATCAGTGTTGAAAAAACAAACTAGTTTTGGGTTTTTCATTTGCTTAATTAGATCAAAAAATGAAAAACCCAAAACTAGTTTGTTTTTTCAACACTGATTCAAAACTGCACTTAGTAAAACGCGCGGAGCAAAAATGGCAATGGTTTTAGATTGCACAAAAATTCTAAAAGATGAAAAAAAAACAAATTGAAAATTTTTGTTTCTAAAAATGTATGTTACTTAATTTACATATATATAAAAATTTTATTACGACAGGCAGGGCATTACTATCGGCCAGGCCATAATTAAACTATTTTAACTAGTTCAACTTTAAACAATTTTTTAAACTTAACGCTTTTTCCGCATAGACCTTACAAACTCTAGATCGAATGCGCCTTTAATTGTCGCTTCTCCACGTTTTGTATCTTTTTGATCTTTTTGTATCTTTTTTGTATCTTTTTGCATCTTAATTGAACGTACTGCATAATGATGTTCTTTTTTCAAAAAATTTGAACTAATTCTGTAATATATATTTTTTTTTTTTCAATTTTTCATTCAGGGGGTAAAACTTGAAAAAACTTTGGGTTTGTCATGTACCGTGTTATCTTTCAAGTACCCTCATGGCCAAACCATGTCAAAAAATACAGTCAAGGTATTCGGCATATTGAAGACTTTGATTGGCTGGGATTTGCCGCTAAAATTCAGTCCTTCTAGACTGAAAAACACACCTTGCTCGGTCATCAATTTTCCTGTTCAGTTTGAAAACGAAGTCTGGTGAAAACTTCTAATTACATTATTTACACGAATAGATCTAGCTACAGAACGAAATCAAATTTTTTGAAGTAGTGGGAAAATATCTGCCGATACAAACAAATCCTATAAGTATGATGATAAATTATTACTTGTTGCACTTGCCGTGATCAAAATTGGAGTGACATTTTCAACTATATTAATTATTGGATTTCTTTAGCACCCTCTCCCTTACAAGAAAGGAGAGGGAGATGGTTATTTATTGGTTAAGGCAAACTTTCAACCATTCAGAATGCAGCAAAAGAAGACTCTAGGGCTATTTTTCTGTTTTAATTTGACAAGTGAAGATTTTTTAGTAGATACCATAGAGGGGGAGATTGTTCAGGCGCTTTTGGCGCAAGATAATTAATTTTGAGGGGAAGCGCGCGCCAAAAAACCGCAAATTATTGGTCCAAATTTTTCAAAAAATACCTAAAAACGTCTTTTTTGCCATGTTTCTCGAAAAATTTGCCTGCGGCGCACAAAATTTTCCAGAAACTGGGGACCTTATAGTGTTTTCGGGGGAAAAAGTCCACACAATTTCAAACATTTTTCGAAACCCCTATTTTTTCGTCTTTTTGAGTCTGTCAATCAATCATCTATCACTTTATTACGCTTGTCTGGTAAAAGACTCATTTTTTTTACTTTTTATGCTAAAAGATTTGTCTGCTAAAGGATCAGTCCCCAAATATCGCTAACATCGAAAGCTATGAGAATGTTGGCTTATGGCGTCCCTTATGCTTGAGGGACCGAATGCTTAAACTTTATTTTAGCTTACTTTCAGCCAATCAGAATTGAGCATTCAAAATCTGAAAGTAAATCGCAAAAATCTCAAAGTAAACAAATAAATCCAGGCCATTAATGTTAATATTGACCGATTAAATGAAAAGCAGATGAGTCTTCAAATAGTGCCGGAGAGAAAGCTGATTGGAAGAAATTTAATATTTCAAAGATAACAATTTACGAAAAATGGATAAACAAAAAAAAGTTATTAGATCTGCACGAATTGTAAAACATTTTCTGTTAATATTGACTTCGATTTTGCTGGAAAGGCATTTAGCCAAATGAGAATTCTTAGCGATTTTGATTGGTTGAAATTTTTCAGGCATTTTGTCCCTCAAGCAAGAGAACGCTCCCCATTGAAGAGCGCAATTTACCCTATTGTTAGAGGATGAAATTGAGTTGAACTCGCAGATGAAATTAAATTTGAACTTTGCATATATATCTAACAAGACTGCTCGTATCAGGGCGAAGCCCTGAATGTTTCGACTGCCTTTTAAGCTTCTTTCAACCAATTTGGAACAATTTTAAGACGGATTAATTCTCCGCTTACGCGTTAATAGAGCGAAATATATCGCGCGTAAATTGTCTCAAATTGGCCAAAATGGCAATCTTTAAACCCCTATAACTTTACAACAAATTATCACAGGTGAAATATCCTTTCAAATTTGAGCTCAGTATAACAATACCTTTTGAGTGATAAAAAAAAATCCGTCAAAAATGGCTAGTTAAAAAGTCGAAATTTGTCTGAAGAAAAAAAACCCACCCCGAGCACAAATATTCCGTTACTTTCGTATCGAAAGTCGGAACAATAAGTGAATTCATAAACGATATAAAGAGAATGATGATCTTCTGTAGTTATTAGATCTTTTTAAGATTTTTGTCTGACAAAAAAAAACATAGAAAAAACATCAAGACTTAAACAAGTGAAAGTACTTTCTTGCTCTTTTACACTTAAAAAATACTATTTGATTCATTTCTGGGACAGACATTATAGTTCAGTTATAGTGCGGAGGCTGGAGAGTGTGACTAGATGGGCGTATGTATGCGTGAGGGATAAGAGGGAGACAGTCATTTTAAGAGTGATACCCAAATGCAATATTTGTCGCCATATCCATAGACACAGCTCACATTGGTCAAATCGGACCAATCGGAGTAACCGATTCCAGAGTTCCAATCGCGAACTTCAATGGCCAGCCACTGCAGTTGCTCGCTGTTCAAAATAGACTCTAACACTTTTGTGATTCTATTTGCGCTGTAGTTGCTAGTTTCACTACACATATCACTCTCAGTCACATCTTGTACTATCCTCTGAGCCGTCTTTTCATCTTCGTCTCTATTTTTTCCTCCACTTTCTCTCAAAACGGACGTTTCTGCTCCATACACCCACATGTCGTAATTACACTGAGAGTCGTTTGTCCATGTAGCCAACTCCCCAAACTCCGCTCTCCCTTTCAGACAGTAATTGCAGTTCTTTCCTCCCAAAAGGATGCACCAAGTGTGTTCTGGGTAGGATCGTTTCAAAAATCCAATCACCTTATCAAAAGTACTAAAAGTATCCAAGACTTTTTCACCACTTTCAATCAGTTTTGAGTATGATTTGGCCTTCCATTCGCCTAAAACACAGACGACACGTCTTCAATGGCGGATCTAGGGTTTTTCTAGGGGAGGCAGATTTTTTCAAAAAAAGTTTCGATAATTTTATAAAGTTCGACCAAATTAATTTTCCGTGTACCCTGAAAACACTATGAAGCCCATACTTTGGAAAATAGTCCTCTCAATTAGAATCTACTGGCGCCGAAAGCGCCTTTAGAACATAAAATTTTGCAATAGTATCAAGAGTTTGATCATCCAGTAGAGAAATGTTCTTACTGTTTTCAATTGCAGGCCTTAAAATTTTTGCTTGGCTGGCAGCTTCCTTCATTTCATGCAACTCTGTTAAGTGCTTTGTTCTCAGGGTTTCTTCTTTTGCCAACATTTGTTTCGTGAGTTTTCTTTCAAATTCTTTTTCTTTCTGTTTCAGTTCAATTTCCAATCTATTTTTTTCTAGTTCTAATTTATGTAGTTGATCAGACAATTGTCTATTTTGACTTTGTGCAACAGTCTCATTTTTATGTTTAGCTTGTTGCTGCTCTTTTTCCAGTTGCTCAATTTTTTTCTTCAAATCTTTGGAGCTGCTTTGTTGTTTCAACATTTTTTCCTGTTGCTCTTTTAATTCGTTCAGCTGTTGTTCTAAATTTGCTTGTTTTGCTGAAGACTCTGTGGCGTGTTCATTTCTTAAGCTCTCTTGTTTTTGCTGATTTTGTTGAATCTGTAAATTGAGTTTGAATTTAAGATCGCCTATGTTTTTTCCGAAGGTTTGTTCCAAAACATATTTTTCAGCGCGCAACTTTTCTATCTCAGCAGTATGCCTTCTTTCCATTTCTCCAATTGCTGTTCCTTGATCCAACTTGAAGTTCTCAAAGTCAGCTTTCATTTGTTGAAAATCTTGTTCACTGAAAATAGAACGTTTTTATTGTTCCGACTTTCGATGCGAAAGTAACGGAATATTTGTGCTCGGGGTGGGTTTTTTTTCTTCAGACAAATTTCGACCTTTTAACTAGCCATTTTTGACAAAACTTTTTTATATCATTCGAAAGCTATTGTTGTCCTAAGCTCAAATTTGAAAAGATATTTCACCTGTGATCATTTTTCGTAAAGTTATGGGGGTTTAAAGATTGCCATTTTGGCCAATTTGGGACAATTAACGCGTAAGCGGAGAGTTAATCCATCTTAAAATTGTTCCAATTTGGTTGAAAGAAGCTTGTTTGCAATAATTGATTTGTTACAAGCAGCTAAATCTATCTTTTTGTACTTTATATGGCGTGTGGGGTGATGATTTTCATTAAAAAAAAATATTTAAATTTAAAAAAAAAAATTCATTTTTTTGTTACATTTAATTTTTTAATGTTATTACTGCTCCATAAACCTTAAATGGCAGTCGGAACATTAAGGGCTTCGCCCTGATACGAGCAGTCTTGTTTGATTTATTCTCAGCTCCAACCATACTAATTTGGATGAAAGAAACAAAAAATTTGGTATTGAAATTTGGTGACCTTTAGTTGGACTTCTTTAGATAATTATATTGAATAGAATTTTTGGCAACTATCTAAATTTAATTAAAAAAGAATACTCTAAAGCAAAATATTAAACTTTTTTTAACGGTTTCCGACTTTGCCACAGTTTCGAAAAAGTGATGACCCAAAAAAAGTCCATCAAATATCATTAGTTAAAAACTTTTCAGAAATTTTCTGAACAACAAAACTAAATCGAGCTCAGACATTCTGTCAATACAAATGTCAGAAATCAAAAGCAAAACGATACATTTCAAACTTAAACTTAAAGTTAAAAATGCTCGTATAGCAGGGCAAAAACTCTGAATAATCGGATTGCCCTTCAACCAGTCTCGAAAAGTAATTTGTAAAAGTTTCGAAAAAGTTTGAAATTTCGATTGCCAATATGAACAAGACTGCTCGTATCAGGGCGAAGCCCTGAATTTTCCGACTACCTTTTAACGTTTTATGGAGCAGTAATAACATTAAAAAATTAAATGTAATAAAATAAAATGAAAGTTTTTTTTTTAATTTGAAATGTTTTTTTAAAATCATCCTCCCACACGCCATTTAAAATACAAAAAGATAGTGTTAGCTCCTTGTAACATATCAATTATAGCGAATTATCTTTTTTCAACCAATTTGGAACAATTTTAATACGGATTAACTCTCCGCTTAAGCTTTAATAGCGCGAAGTATATCGCGCGGTAATTGTCCCAAATTGGCCAAAATGGCAATCTTTAAACCCCTATAACTTGACGGAAAATGATCACAGGTAAAAAATCTTTTAAAGCTTGAGCTCAGGACAACAATAACTTTTGAATGATATTTAAAAAATTCCGTCGAAAATGGCTAGTTAAAAAGTGGAAATTTGTCTGAAGAAAAAAAAACCCACCCGAGCACAAATATTCTGTTACTTTCGTATCGAAAGTCGGAAAAATAATTCAAGCTAATTGACAACGCATAAATAATTTGTAGTTTCGAACAACTAATTTTTAAACCTATAGTCTACTAAAACATTTAAGTTATTGCGTGTACACGTTCTTGGTAATCCGAAAATTCCAAGATAAACCATTACGCTGTCAATTTGATTTTTATGAGTATTGCATAAAAAAACCACCCAAGCATACATTTTCCTCAATTTCTTCAAAAACGAGAACAACAACTGCGATTTAAAAATTGGTATCTTCTGTAAAAATTTACATTGTATTCACACTAGAGAGAATAGAGCTGTTCGGCGAATTATTTTTGATATAACTTCTAACGAAATCTTTGAAAAATAACGGTTAAACAAGAATGAATCATATTTTGTTTTGTCTTGAATTTTTCCCCAAGTATAAAATGAAAACTAATTTTCACAATTGTAAAACCATGCACAAAAATAATTTTAAATACGTAATAGCCACTGATTACAACATCGGCATTGAACTTCGAAATGGGGGAATTTCCCATTTCGATTTGTTTTGGAGACTGAACAAAATGTTGGTTTGCGGTGAGTGCGGCATCAACCCGTTTCAAGAATCAGCAATGATACAGATTCCAAGAAGAAAAAAGGATGAAAAAAGGGTCGATCATTCCAAAAATCTTTTACAATTGACATTTTTTGAACATCTAACCTGATTCCGATAAAAATTGATCCGATAAAAGTTTTTAAAATTACTATGGTTATTTTGCTTCAAAATCTCTTAAAAAAGGTTTTTGGAATAAAAATTCGTGTATGATTTTTTGCCTCATTTGCACTTTTGTTATCAATTTTCGAACCGAAACATATGAATTTAAATTTCGATCAAATTTTTCACAGCTGTTTTCTGAAAAATAACATGACCTAATTGTTAATGATTTGTCAAAGCTTTACCTCTTTTCTAGCTGTTCCAATAATTTGGCTTTTTCCGATTGTGCTTTTTTCACTCGGTCAGTCGACAGCTCCGGCGCCCCTTGAAGCATAGACCATAGTTGTTCCATCGAAGACTGGAATGTCTGTTCGGAAGTTGTGTCGCTTCTATCCCTACACGAGTCTATAAAGAGATACTTCAGCGCACGACAGCTGGGAAACTTTTTCCGTACAGCAAGCAGATACTCCTGTGCTAGTTTTTGGTCAGTTTTCCCTGCTATTCTTTCTCGATCTGCTTTGGCAGACTCCTTCATTGAGAGCCGAGTAAAAATGACCACCGTCTGAGGCCAGAACGCCTCGCCGAACATCTCTTGGAATATTCCAATCATTCCGACGAGCGATCCGTCTAGACGGGGATTTTGTCCATTCACCGCGATAGCAAATAAGTTTACATAGTCGCATCTGGTCTTAAGTGAAGTTTCCAAGTCTCTTATAATATCGGTGTCCGTATCCCTATCGCGATCATCAAAACCGATCGTATCTATTATACTGATCGGTCGAATGACATCCCCGTTAAAGTACACATTCGCCAAATTGGTCTGCTCAGTGCAACTTTGGGCATCGGCGGAGATGGCAAACATCGGATTGTTGAAATCTAGACCAGCCAAGATGTTGCAAAGACTACTTTTACCCGTGCCGGTTTTTCCGACAATCAGAATTTTTCGGCGCTCATTGTCAACTAGATTCGTCACAACTCCGACCCGGTCGTTTCCAGCTGTCTTCAGGTGTCTGATATTTGGAATTGCCCCTGTAGTGGATGATGAAACGACTAAAAATGAGATCATTAACGAATAGAAAATTCAAACATTTTGGTTCATCCAAATGATGATTTCTTGTCAACACCGCAGATTGCGGCAGAAATCAATTCGAATTTTCCTCTGATATTCATTTCAATTTTCAGTTTCTTCGTTTGAGCGATTTCTGTTTTTTGCTATTTCAAAAAACATAATCTTATATCGTTGTTTGAAAGAGCACAAAAAACTACCCAATGTTTGCTAAGCGTTAACTATTACAAGAAAAAGACAAAACAAAACGGTTTCACAAAACAGCACAAAAAATCAAAATAAAGCTGTTTAATCTTTCATACATTTTTTTACATACTTCAGATTTTCGTGAAACCCAGACAGAAAATTTATATTAATCTTGCTGAAGTTGATAGCTGTTTTTTGCCATCAAGTTTGTTTCTAATGAATATATGTTTGTGGTATTCAATTAATTAAATTAATTGATATAATATTTTTATCTCACTCCTAAACAACTCAACTTTGTCAGGTTTTGATTTCAAGCTGTGGTCTTCATTTTCGCCAAATCTTTGACACTGTGAAATACTGTGACACTGTGAAATACTGTGACACTGTGAGAATTTATTGATCAAGAAAACAATCGACCGAACAATTTATTAGTTATTGTTGCTTTTACTGATATATACAGTTTGAAAATTTGATAAAAATTTGGTTTTTGCAATTCCTATTCAAACAAACATTTTCAATTCCGATCAAAAACTTGTGGTTTTGACATGCGCAAAGAAAAAACTTCAGGTTCAAAATTTTTCAGAAGAGAAACTTTTAACAAAAAAAAATATGTGATTACGTTTTTAATTTCTCCAGTTTTATCACAGCTCATTTGTCCCGCTGAGTTCTTAATTTGAAGGTATTTTTGAAGCAAAATTGAAATTAATGAATTTTTGTGAGTTTTGCGGAGCGTTTTTTCATCACTGTAACATAAAAAATGTTTGTTATCGATTTTAAAAATATAAAAAAAAGTGTACAAAAAAAAGTTAATCACTTCAATAAAAATTGAATTTTTGAAAAAACGAAAAATCAAAATCAAACATTTAGCTTTTTTCTTCTAAAAAATCTGATCAAGAAGAGTTGATTCGTTCAAAAAAAAAACCCAGACTTTTCGACAACATTAAATAACAAAAATAACTCTCAATTTACAAAATTCACTTTATAAATAAATGTGAGATTTTAACGCAAGTTTTAGTTTTCTGCTTTTTAAAATGGCTAAACTGAAGGACCATTTGGCATTCCTTTATTTAGGAAAAAAAAAACAAAAAACTTTCATGTCAGCCATAACAAACTGGTCTCAGATACGCTCGAGCCCGTGGTTAAAGTTGCCAAATATCACAACAACAGATTTTTTTAATACGAGACCAAACTGTGTATTTTGTGAATTTTAAGTAAATTCCGCAACAAGTCAAAATCAGATTTGTCGCGGAATCCGCAACATTGCTATTTTTTCATCTTCTCTGCTGTTTGGGATTCCATGGTCAAATAGCTAACAGACTGTATTGCTCAAAATTGCTCCATAAACAGGAAATTTTGAGGAATCCGCAACAAAATTTTTAGAACCCGGAACACAGTTGTGAACGAATCCATGAACGATTTGGAATCCATGAACGAATATTATTATATTTGTTTAGTAAACTTGAGCTTTCGTAGAAGCCGCAACTATAAGTGGAATCCGCAAATTGTAAGCGGAATCCGCAAATTGTAAGCTACATAAACTTGCGGAATCCACTTACGTTTCCGGAATCTGGAACAAATACCTATATTCGCTCGTTGCGGAATCCGCAACAAAATTGATGTGCCGACAAAATTTGCGTTACAGGTATTTGTACGCGGAACCCGCGGAAGTTTTGTCAGAGGAATCCCTTTAAATTTTGGAACATGTTTAAAGACTTGTCTCTGGGATTCAGGAACATACAGACACAAAATTGTGCGCCTATCCAGTGAACAGTTTGACCTCGTAGTGTTATTTCTCAATTTGTTTAAATCTCAAGAACATGCTAGATAGATGGTATATCATACAAAACTAAAAATTAAATCCTTTCTCAATTAAAGTTTAAAAGCAATTGTATTTAAACAAAAATGAAACAGATGAAACAAAAACACTTAGTGTAATTGGCATCGTTTCATGGGAGAGATGCATAAGCGAATTACATTTAAACTCCTCATTTTTTTACTCCGCTGGTGCGTTTTTCTATAAAATAAATTTCAAACTATTCCAAATATATTTTTTTCATCGTTATTTTTGGTTTAAAACAAGCGCTTTGAAACTCTAGTTAAGACAGGATATAACTTATAGTTCAAATGCAATCTGTAGCAGTAACTTTCGTACCAGTAATATTTAATCATCAAACTTACCTGTAGTTTTTGATGTAGATGGTTTGGTTTTTGTCAGTCCTTGTTGTTTCATGACCTCTTTGTACTCTGCTGAGAGAAACTCTTCGGTTCCTTGTAGATCCGGAGTTGCAAGGTCTTCCACAAATATTGTCGCCAGAATAGCCATCATACACGAAAACACTGGGCAACGTCGGTTTTGATCGGAGAGTACTTGGTTGGCACAATTGTTAGGAGAGGCGGGGCCACAGACTAAATGACCACACCCTGGCAGACGTCGAGGGTCATAGAATCTCTGAGTGCATTTGCTGCACCATAGCTGCTGGTCGGAAGAGTGTACATAGCCCCCTTCAATGCTGGGCCCTGACCCCATCCTTTTTCCTTCTAGTGTCTTCTTGCTGGATTTTGAGCAATTAACGCAAATTTGTTTTGATGCTTTAAGGTAGGCAATAGGAAATTTTGAGAAGAAAACAGAAGGAGAATGTATCAATATGTTGATTGTTATTTAAATAGTTTGCAATTGTTCACAGATTTGTTGATAAACGAGTATGGTATTAATTTTTGTCAATGATCTGTTGATATAATAGAAGATATGATTGATCACAAAAATGCGATACGATTATTTCATAATAAAGTGGGTCGTGATCAAATTACTGTTCACGTTGCTGTTGTTACGCGGTAACAGAGCAATTATGGCCAAGATCTCAAATTTTGATAACACTTTCAAGTTTTTGCTTATGGTAGTAATTTTTTGTATTATAGCTTCTATACATAAAATTTATTCTATCATCTGTTCTTAACCAGTTTTGTTAAACCATTCTATACAATCAAAATCACTTCATTCAAAAGTAAGTTTCGGTAATTTTAATAAATTAGTGGTAGTTTGTTTTTCTTTACGTTTGGTCAAAGCATAATCTGATTTTGCTCAAAATTAGTTTTAACGCCGAAAGCAACGCACTGTGTCACGTCGCAAGGCGTAATTAAGACAAGAGTTGAAGCCAAGTCGTAAAAACTGTCTAAAATTAGAATCATTAACATACGGGTCAAATAACCATTTTTGGATACTGATTTTCATGCATTCAATAATGCTTACTTGCCATTAAATGTTTTCTTTTTGCATACAAGTGCTCATATAGATGCAAATATTTTTTTAAACTGACTAGAAACCAACGACATTAAAGTCGACAAATCGAGCCATTGCTAAATGCTAGTGTCGCGTTTTAGAATATATTTCAAACTTTAGGAGATGTCGATTACGATTTTCTTACATTTTGTTTTTTCTCTTTTTTGAGTCAAATAAAAAAACACGAGTTTGAAACATTTAAGCAAATACATCCACTGCCAGCCGGACATGAGATGTTAATTAGCAATCATATAATTTATTCTACGACGGTAATTATCTCAGTGAAAAAATTTTGATAATCTATAAGTTCACGACAATTGAAAGATAAAATCTGCTTTTGCTTCTTTTACAAAATTCATAGCAAAAACAAGGTTGCATTCTCTAGAATGCTTTTGGGTTCAAAAGCGATTTCGGGTTTTAACTATTTCGAACTTAAGCAAAGTTTGTACATAGAATGAAAGAAATTGGTCAAAGTTACCATATATGAAATTATCAATATTTGGTTTTAGGGACTTGCCAGTTTATTCAAGGTCTGAAAACGCCATTGTTATATTTTTCCACTTAAGCTATCCTGAACACTTTCTCAGATAAACGGAGTAAGAAAGTGTTCATGCGATGTAAATTATTCTCAGCAAGAAAACTGAATTGTTCAACGTGATAACTTTAATTACGCGATGACTTGAAAAACACTTGCCATTCAGACCCGTAAAAAATTGGTAAGTCGTGGAAATCAAATTTTGATGGTTTTTATAAGGTGCAGTTCTGCTCATTTGCTTTTTCTACTCATTTCCTTGTTTTATGTATAAATTTTAATTGAATTCGAAGTAAATATTGTCCAAAATCTTCACTGAAAAGGACAGTTTTGAGGCCAAAAACCTAAATTTTTGCCTAATTCTGATCACTACTGTAACAAGCCTGAAAAAATTTCGGATTCAAAAAATAGGGTTCTGAAAATCGTAAGTTTTATATTTTATATTGAACGACGAATCAACCGCACAATCCCCACGTATGACCTACCGTAGAATGCCTTCTCCATTCATGTTTGAATTCTGAATAATAATTCTGCGTAAAGAATGCATTTCATACAAAGCGCAAGATGCAGAGTTTTTGAAATTGCTTATAAAATTTTGGACTTTGATACGCATAAAAATCAGTTTAATCGACGTTTCAGTTACGTTCTGATAGTTTAATCTTGTTAGTAAGGTGATTTAAGTTATCAACAAGTTCAACAATTATGAGTTTGTAAATTATATCACGCTGGGTAAGAAAATGTTTTGATTATACAGTTTGAAATTGTATCAAATCCTTGTTTTGATTTTTTGCAATTTATAACGCCGTTGCAGAAATTTGTTGACCATTTTTAATCAAATCAGTAAATATTTCATCAAGAAATCATAAGAATCCAAATAAATCCCATCCAGTCAAGACAATTTGCTGTTTTGCCGGGGTTGACCAAATTTTCTTATCATACAGTTTTATCGTATGACAATCTTCTTCTCATGCATTTCCATATAATTCCATACCTACAGAAAATTATTTGAGTTTTGCCAAACGTTTTTGCGTTTTGTCTTAAAACGCATAAACTAAGAATCAGAAAACCATGTAAAAAACCAATGTTTGAGGGGAGGGAATCTCGCAGATAATCGGCGTTTGTAGAATAATTATTTCAGATAAAATTATGCAGCTCACTCACGAAAGTTCTTAAATCTTAAAAAAGGAAACATTTGATTAAATACAATTTAATTAAATTTAACTTAAAAATTTTACACATTTTGCTATATAATTATGGCTTATATACGTATCAAATCATGTCGAATAATCAGCAATCCTTCCATTCAGTTATCGTAGAAAACCGTTTCTTGCTGGGTAGTAATAACTGTTTTCATCAGTAGAGTAGCGAAGTGGTCTTCGTTTGTTGTCGGCTGTCGCTTGCAGATTGAAGCGACACTCTATCCTGTCGAAGAAGTCTCCCGCCCTCGTGAATCGGAACACTTCCTCTTCGTTGTCGTCCACTCGTCCAGTGTATTCGAATAGACGCATGGCTTGAGATTCACATCTGGAAGTGATCTAGAACAACAATATTAAACCATTGCGGGTCAACAGCTGTTCAATCTTATCATAAAGCAAAAACACTCATACAATTACCATGAAAAAAATCTTTATATTTACCATTATATTTACCATGAAAAAAACAAGCTGTTTTTTTGCGACTCAAGATAATTATTTTTTTTTGCGCCTAGAACTTGATAGTTTGAAAATGGGCTGTAATTTAACTAGGATTAGTCCTAAATTGATCTTTCTGGTAAATCTTTCAAAACATTTGTTCATTAGAAATTTCTGCTTTTGTAATACTTCATTTCATAGGCAGTATAAAATTGTTATCAGAAGGTTATCATAAAATTATTTACTTCGACGTTTTTTTTTTCAAATCTCACTCTTGTTTTGACCATTTATCTTTTTCGTTGAAAATTAGTAGACAAGATGACTCACGTATATCTGCCTGGGCAGTCTGGACAGACTGTCTGGAGGGTGCATGGAGCAGAAATGTTCCAGAAAAGTCTTCTCCGCCTCACTCAACCCCAATGACTCATCCCTGTACTCGAGAGTGACGTCACAAAAAGATGAGTCATCTGAGAAGGACTTCAGTTTGTACATCAACTCTGTAGTGCCATTGTTCACTAGTTTGTGCACGCTGAAAAGAAGCGAAGTTGGACCAAGTTAACATCCTACCCAAATTTAATTTAAATTGAACGCTGGGGTGGAAGATCTTTACTTGGTATAATTGGGAATTAACTTGGTCCGCGGATTGGCTTGGAGGTTTAACTTGATTTGGAGGATTAACTTGATCTAGGATTTAGGATCTAGGATTTTCTCGAGAGGGGGGACTTCCAAAAATTTTGAAAAAACAGCGAAGTTCAATGAAAAATTATTTAATTATACAACAATCAGTATAACAATTATTAGAATTTTTATGCCTGTGATTAGCGAAGTTTATCAAATCGAAAAATAGAAACTCTTCAAGTTAGGAACATGTCTTACACAATCTTTAATACTCTTAACAATTCTGTGCATTTTGCAAATTAAGCTCCCATTCTATCAGACAACTGTTTTTTATGTTGGTTGGAATATGACCAACTCCAAATTTTTTGTATGTTTCTTTTTTCTTTTTTTTTTCCTTTATTTAACTTGATAGGATCCAGCTTACATTATATTGGCTCTTTTTGCGCCGTCTGATGATGAAAAAGTTTTTCATGCGTTTTTTGGGGGGAGAATTTTGTTAAGTATTCATTTTTGGCTCAACTGGCGTCTCCCTGAGTTTTGCCCATTTGGTTGCCATTTCTTAAACTTTGCCTCGCTTCTTCTTCAACGCTCACATTTGTCTTATTGGTTTTTTCTCAAAACTTGGATCTTCCAAAACAAATCAAAAGAAACGAGTGCTAATTTTGATATTTACAGGCTTTGCCAAGGCTTTCAAGGCTTACATGATAGCAGAAATATGAATTGCCCATTTTGGCCACAGTTTTAAACAATTGGTCTTTTTTCGATTTCATTAACTTTTTAGTGCAACTACCACGAAATAAGTTTTACGACGAAACAAAAGTTTCATAGAGATCCTTCCATATTAGTTCCAAAGTTCACGCGGTAGGTGTAAAGTAAATTTTCCGAATAAATCATGAAAATAAAGCAATCTGCTGATATTTTGGTGATTAAAAAAATTTAAAATGTGCATCATGAAACATTTTCAATGGAGAAATGAATAAAAAAAGTTATAAATTTTTTTTTAAATTTTACTCATTTAATTTAAAACATTTCTCTTAACTTTCAGAGAAGCCAACGCCAACGAAAAGCTTAAATTATAAGCAATTCAGATGCAAGTTTGAAAACTAAATGGACAAACAAAAGTGATTAAAATCGATTATAATCGATTTTAATAATTTTTTGTGCACAATATTTGAATTAGAAATTAGAATAAAATTAAATGGTTAGAATTGATTATAATCGATTATAATTGTATCAAAAACAAATAAATCAATAATAAATTGAAATTTATTATAATTGAATATAAATGGATTTCAAAAAGAGAGATTATAATCAATTATTATTTCTTCAAATCGATTTTTTTCTTAATTTAATGAGAATGGTGCTGAAACTATAATACAAATGATTATTAAAGCTTAAAACCGGATGCGGGACAGTTTTGTAGGGTACGCTGCTCAAATCAAACTTAGTGAATTAAGCATTTGAATCTCACATTTTATCAAATTGATTTCTTGATCTTGATCAAATTGATAAATTAATTCTCTGATATCTTTGATAAATCTTCAAGAATCTTCAAGATTCTGGTAAGATTTTTGAGACGAAGGGACCTCAGATAACACATTTTATCTTTTTATAATGGAATATAATCAAAATTTGAAAAACCCATTGCTTTTTTGTTAAACAATGTACAACAATTCTGATCAACCGAATTTCTCATAATCTATGTTGCTCATGACCATCCGAGTGTGCGTACATGCGCGTAATTTTTTGAAAAAATGTCTGCAGGAATGAGGAAAAGAGAACACGAAAAAAAGAGTTTTTAAAGAACTACTTCTATATTTGTTTTGCAGTTTTGTTTTCAATTCGATGGTTAGAATTAAGCTAGTGCAGATTTAGTGAAGAATTTTTTTTAATTAATTTTTTTAATTAATGTTTTCTATCATCAATTTTATTGAAAACTTTTGAAGCATTGAAACTGAGATGATTGTTCAACTTCAAAACAGCAGCACTTTTCTTTAATACGGAATGATTTTTGACTGTTGCATCGCATTACTGTATTATCAAATTGAACATCATAAGAGGTATAAAGTATCAACTGTTCAGGTACCAAATATCATTGGATGAACCTCACTAAATAAAAATGTTAAAGTAGTCCAGGCCCTTTGCTGAAATTTTAGCTACGCCTAATATTTTAAGTGACTTTTATATGCGGAGTGGAAGGCATAGTCAAGTAATCAAACCCAACGCTACTCGGAAGCGCAAGTTTTGAAAAACCATAACGTCATATATTGGATCCTGAGCTCTTTTTTAAACTTGCAGGACGCATACAAAAAATAAAAGGCAAAACAAGACAGCTCGTATCAGGGTGAAGTCCTGAATGATCCGACTGCCTTTTAAGGACTATGGAGGAAAAACATGGAGCAGTAACATGAAAAAATTAAAAGTAATACGATAAAATGATTTTTTTTATTTAAAATTTTTTATGAAAATCATCCTCCCGCACACCATATAAAGCACAAAATCATAGGTTTTGCTCCTAGTAACAGATCAATTATGGCAAATAAGCTTCCTTCAAGCTGTTTGGAACGATTTCTAAGACGGATTAAATCTCCGCTTACGCGTTAATAGCGCGAAATTTATCGCTTATTAATTGTTCCAAATTGGCCAAAAGGAAAATCTTTAAACCCCCATAACTTTACAAAAAATGATCATTAAAAACATCTTTTCTTTATTTAAGCTCAAGACAATAATACCTTTCGAATGATAGTTAAAACATTCGTCAAAATTGTCCAGTTAAAAAGTCGAAATTTGTCTGAAGAAAAAAAAAGCCCACCCCGCGCACAAATATTCCGTTACTTTCGTTACGAAAATGGGAACAAAAATGTTTTGGTTCTCTAGAGTTTTTCCGGCCAACTTTTAACGGGTGAAGGATTTGGTAATCGTAAAGCACTAGAAACTATTAGCAGCTTGATAGGTTGAAAAGTGTTTTAGTACAATTTTGTCTTGCAGGTTGCTGTTTGAAAAAAAAACTTTGTTTTGAAAAATTCCCCAGTAATATATTCTATTTAAACAAAAACTTTCCATTTTTTTCATATTTCATAATCTAACAAAAAAACTTTTGTAAAAACTTGCAGGTGGTGTGGAAGAGCCACCAAAATAACGCAACTCAAATTTTTTGATTCTTCAATTTTAACAGAAAAATTTCGAACTTCGCAAACCAGTGTTTTAAAACCAACTAATTTCGAAGATACTCAATTAAACTGTTTGAGGGGAACCAGGCTGAATAGTCAGTTAAAAATCCAAATCTCCTTCGAAACTGATGTTTGTTTAACTCATTGAACAAAACATACACCGAACCCCCACCCCACAACAACCTCAAACCCCCCCCCCCCCACTACAAACCTAAACCCTCCCCACGTCTCCCCGACAACAATCCCCACGTTTACCCGACTACAAATCCTACGTCTCCTCGACTAAAATTCAACCATCCACGTAACCTCCTCAAAAAACCGTAACATATGTTTATATCTCATTTTATTAGAATAGTTTTTATTGTCTAAATTGTAACATTATAATTTATTTCAAATCAATTCAAGGCAATTTTTCAAAACTTAGAGAGATTGAATACAAAATCCAAAATAACCGTTTAAAATCAATGAAACTCCAGTTCAGGTAATTATCAACAGAAATGATTTGAAATTAATTTTTTGAGTGGTGGGCTTTTTAAATTGATCTTTCAACTATGCCAGATAGATTTCGAACTTTGCAAACCAATGTATCAAAATCAGCTAATTTTGAAGTATAGACAACTAAAATTTTTGACAGGAACGAGGTAGATTATTTTGCAAAAAAAAATAAAAAGTCCGAATCTTCTGCTAAGCTGGATTGTTTGTTTATTCATTGAAGAAAACAAATAACGATCAATAATTTTACTTTACTTTCCAAATTTATGACTTGAGTTTTTATAATTGATCAGTTTTAAATACCAACTAAAATTCTTTTGTATAAGTTTTTTGAATGATAGAGCCAGTATAACAAACCAGAGTTGCATCCAACCAACTTCCAAAATACCTCAGATTACCCGACTGATATTTGACTTTTCATAAAAAACTCAAGTTCGCAATGACTTGAGTTTGCTTTTTGGAAAACAAAAAAAATGCAGATAGTTGCTTTTTTGGTTTTCTAGGCTAAATTGGGTTATAGCTATGCCATAACAAGCGGCGGTTTGATTTTGTCTTAATTTACTCCAGAACATAGCCCAATTGGCAATTTTCAAACTCCCAGACCTTTACAAAAAATAATTGGTGCTAAAATACCTTTTAAAATTTAAGCTCAGGACAACAATACTTTTTGAAGTAAATGATATAATGATATTTTAAAAAATCTGTCAAAATGACTAGTTAAAAAGTCGAAGTTTGTCTAAAGAAAAAAGCACCCCGAGCACAAATGTTCCGTTACGAAAGTCGGAACAATTACCCAGTGGATTTACCCAATGGAGTTGGAAAAGCAAAAAATGCGTGTAAATCTCTTTTTTTACTGTCGACAATTTCGAGTAAATCTTTTTTTACTATGGATAATATATGGACAAAAACTAAAAAAAAAAACGAAGCGGAATCGAAAATATGTCTCGGTTGATAATAAATCAATCATTGGTTTTCAACCGTGGCGTGGTGCATATGAAGTCCATGATGTGGTCGTTGGTGGTATAGTGGGGGTTGCTGAAATAGTTGTCCTCGCAGACTATGTTCATGTCTCCCTGTGGCACCTGGATACTCTTGATCTCTGAAATCAACAAACCCTTTTGTTTGTCCACAACTTCCGTCAAAACTGACATCTAAATTGGCTCTAAATACGTTTACTACCGTTGAGCAGCAGCAATTTTTGTTGTTATTAAGTTTATGAGTTTCGCTTAACGAAGCTATGGCAGATTTACAAGAGTTCTCCTTGTATTTTTGTTATTTCATTAACAACTTTGTGTGGATTTTTTAATATATATCATTCAAGAGCATCCATGAAGTTCTCTGCAAAATCTGATCTGTTGAAATATCCATGTGCTCATCCACGGCAGAGTTTGAGCATGATTTTTATAGGTTGAATTTATCAATGAAAAAGCGGTAGAGCGAAGTTTTCGCTTTTTGCATGGTTGATTCTGAGCATATTTTTGATTTAATTAATCCATGACATGAATTTCGTTAAATTTGATTGGATTGATGAGTGGAAACTCAATATATGATTCAATTATTTGGACTTGACTCACCGGCACAGTCTGGATCTGACTGGAGATTTTCCGGCTGGAGACACTTGACTGGGAAGAAGCAGTACTTGCCCATGAAATCCTCTCCACACTCACAGAAGCCCAGCTGCGGCTCACACCTAGTATCAGTTACAAACCTCATGCGTTTCTAAATCGTCCCCTTTGCACACAAAAAGTGAGAGTTTTTTATTGAAAATATGACTTTATTTGAAATTAAAGGGCAAACGGACCACCGGGTTAGAATTTTCGCGATACCTTGTCCCGAAAAAGTTTTAGTCACGGATGCAAAAAAGAAAAGAAAGTTCGTTTGCGGGTTCGCAAGTCTTGAATTTTTTCGTGCTTATAGAGGCTTTTGATTAGTGTGGTATTTGCTTATTGCTTTATGATGGATATCTTAAAAGCGCCCGCCAAAGCAAAAGACACATGTACCTGGGTTGACCAAAAGTCGCTATCTTAGAAGTTTTCTTGTATGAAACTTACAACATAATGTCTAAGCGAGTAGCGGAGTCCATGAACGACCCTGCTATCTTTAATTAATCCGCATTTATAGGAGTTTTTTTACCTTAGAAAGGCTTTAGTTTGTGTTATAAGTATACCTATCAATTAAAAAGAACCAAACAAAAAAAACAAAAAGTAGATCAGAGAAATGTGGCTTACGTTTGTCCGTTGAGACAGTAACAGTTGTGTTCACAGTTGGTTCCAAATGTACCCTTAGGACAGATCTAAAACGAAAGGATGATCTATTTGGACCTGATTGTGCGTTTCTTGTGAATCAGTTATAACTATTTTTGTTTAATTTATACCAGTTTCCTTTTCGTTAAAAATCGTGAATCGCCGAGAATTGCAATAGGAAAGCACCATCCTTGACAGACATACAAACTTTCATCGGAGATTGATGAAAAGGTTGAAGCCAAAGACTACAAAAGTACATTTTTTGATAGACGTAGAATCTGGCGATGCATGCAACGTCGACCTTCACCCATATTAATTATATCTTCTTACCTTCTTGCACGTTTCTCCAGTGAAGCCGGCTTTGCAGTTGCACTGGCCTGTGACGTGATGACAGTCCTTGGTGTTGGCCCAATCACACCTGCAGGGGGAATGGCAGTTGGACCCGTAGGTTCTCCCATCACACTTCTCCACACAGAGACTGCCCCTGTAGCCCGGCTGACACACACACTCCCCCTGCTCCTTGTGACACAACTCCAGGCCACACTGAGTAACAAGAGCCACTTAAGTTAAGAAGATTTATATAAGATAAAAAAGTAAATACGAAGATTTGTCCATTAAAAAAGCAAGAAAATTATTTTTTCAACAAGAAAAATTTAATTAATTTATAAAGGATTCGATTTTGAGATTTGTAAAGTATTCTAAAAGTATTCGACTTTCACAACAGCGCACGGGATCCTAAGACCTGCCTATGCCTGTGACTATGAGGAAAACGAATACCACTCGAGCTGTTTAGCTCTTCGCGGAGGACTGCTTTGATGGTTCTCCAAGAAGGGACCATGATGGTTAAGAATTACATACACTTTAACATAATTTGTAACTTTTTGCTTGAAAGACAAAATTAATTTTCCTATTTCGCCAACAATTCGCTTTTCTCTTTTTCAAAACTTCCGAGAAAAGCCATCTTTTTTTTGGTTCTGTGTGCATCGAAGTATTACTAACCACTTTCTTAATTAAGACCATTTATCCACGGGGGAAAGGACCAACACAAGAGCTGTACAGCTCATCACGGCGAACCGCTGTTGTGCCCCTGTTTAAGAACTATATGCAATTTTTTTTGGTTATTTTTCTTTTAGAGTCCTATACTTACATGTGCACATGTGAACTTGCAGTTGAATCCCCACGTGCCATCGGGACACTCTTGTTCACACGTGTCTCCCATCCACCCGAAGCCACACTCGCACTTCAACACTCCCCTCTCCAACACCAACTCACTACAGCACAATACAACCGCATATGGTGTGAGTTAAAAGAACAGGGGTTCGAACCCCACAGTTAGCTGGAATACTTTTTGCGACTGTTATTCTCATCGGTTAGAATTGAATAAGTTCCCCTTTTCGGTTTTCATTCAATCTTTTATGAAAATATCGGGCTTACCGTTTGCTCGTTTTTTGTTGAATTTTTATTATGCTCGACTTAAGCATTTCGGTTTTTGTTTTTTTCCTGCTTTAAATCTTTCCTATTTCTTTTTTCATAATTTTATGAAGATTTTGATTGAAAATTTGAAGATTCCTGTTTTTTTATCAAGAAAACTCAATCAATAAGTTGCCTTAATTGCTTTTTATTCAATGATATATTTGATCATTCACTCGCCCGTTGATACACTGCTTGTATTGACTGCAGTTGGGTCCATAGTATCCCACAGGGCACTCCTGTTCACACCTCTGTCCCATGTGAAGGTCATCGCACAGACACTGTCCTGTCCTGGGGTCACAGTCCACAGACGAGGACCAATCACAGTCGCAGTCTCGGCTTAATAAAAGTGGGCAAAATACAACATCAAATAGAGACAAGTTCGTTGGAGGGTGAGGTTTCAATTAAGATCGAAATGTTTGTCGACGCTTTTTTAAGCTGGCGAGCCAAAAATTGAGAAAGCGTGCCAAAAATCAGTTTCAAAAGGTTTTCACTAAAATGTTGCTTTATTTTTTCAACGAGCGCTACCCCCTTTCTCAAATCCGGCGGGCTACAGGAAGCGTCCTCTTTTCCCAGGCCCCCTTCCGCCGTCTACCCCGAAATCCGACAATCACACAGACGAGGACCAATCACAGTCGCAGTCTCGGCTTAATAAAAGTGGGCAAAATACAACATCAAATAGAGACAAGTTCGTTGGAGGGTGAGGTTTCAATTAAGATCGAAATGTTTGTCGACGCTTTTTTAAGCTGGCGAGCCAAAAATTGAGAAAGCGTGCCAAAAATCAGTTTCAAAAGGTTTTCACTAAAATGTTGCTTTATTTTTTCAACGAGCGCTACCCCCTTTCTCAAATCCGGCGGGCTACAGGAAGCGTCCTCTTTTCCCAGGCCCCCTTCCGCCGTCTACCCCGAAATCCGACAATTCCAGAGTTTCCTCTATCCTCGCCAAATATGTTCAGAATTCTCCAGGAACGGCTCTAGGATTTTCTCAGGTCAAAAAGGGCGTTTTAGACACTTTTAGGAAAACGCGCGCTCCCCTCAAAATTAGTATTTACTGGCGCCAAACATTTTGAAGTCCAATGAGCCAAAAATGGATATCTCAAAATAGTACAAAGGGAGACCCTTTGAGCCAGCAGGCTGAGGAAAGGAACGCCCCCCCCCCTCCCCCCCCCCCCCCATATACGCTACTGGAATTCTCTATAAAGTGAAAAACTACAAGACTTGATATAATCGCCATATCAAGACTTGTGCTTACTTGCAATTTTCTCCGTATTTTCTAGATTCGCAGTTCTCAGAACATCCGTAGCCCATGAATCCTGGAGGACAAGTGTCGGAACAATCTCTACCTGGAATGTTCACAAGTTTGATAAAAAATTTGTTGCTCAAAGTGATTTTATCCGCTGTGAAAAAAAATCTCCGCTGTAATTTAACGTCTTCAAATTGTGGAGCTCATTCGATTTTTTAAAAAATGTGGTAATGAACGTGTTTATTAAACTGAAGTATCATTAAACTAACCAGTGAATCCTTCTGGACAGTTACAAGTTCCATCCCGGTTGCATTCACCTCCGTTGCCGCAACTCGACGTCCGTGAACAGTTGAAACCAAATTGACAGTTCGGACATCGCACGCATTTATCACGAGCTAGCATGGAGTGCATCGGACATTCGCACTGTCCCGTGCGAATGTTGCACTCTATGCCTTCGGGACATTCGCACGCTTCACACATAGGACCCCACTCTTTGCCTTCAATGCACGGTTCACGACACCTAGTGCTGTTCTTGAATCCGTGCTCACAAATAAATTGGTTCAAGTTTTCATTGTTACACTTGGCAACGTTCTCAGTGCAACAATAAGCATCGGGTGCAATTTTACAATCCACTTCCTGGCAACATTTACCCGAGAATCCAGGGTAACATCGGCAATCACCGTTGCTGACGTCACACTTCCCTCCGTCCCCGCAACAACAGTCAAGCTCACACCTCTCACCCCAGTGGTAATTGTCGCACAACTCACACGTATGCGCTGTTGTACCCGGCTCGCATACACATTCGCCGGTCACGTGATCACATTCGGAGTTGGGCACACACGAACACTTGCGACTGCACTGGGGTCCATAGGAGCCATACGGGCAAGGGTGGTCACACCTATGACCATGCCAACCATCTCTGCACAAACAGTGTCCAGTTTCTGGGTCACAGCCTCTACTATTGTACCAATCACAATTACACGACAAGCAATAGTCACCGAAAGTTTTATCACTGCAGTCGTTTTCGCAATGAGTGCCGCCGAACCCGACAGCACAATGACATTCGCCAGTTTCAAGGTCGCAGCGGCCCCCGTTTTGACATCTACACGTGTACATGCATTGAGGTCCCCATCTGTCTTTATCGCAAGGCGTCGAGCAAGTCTCGCCCAGCCATCCGTCCATGCAATGACATTGACCTGTTACAGGGTCGCAAGAGTTGGCGTTTTCACACTTACAAGTACGACTGCAGTTTTTACCATACCGCATTCCATGACAATTCCTCTCGCAGCATTCCCCCTCCTTTCCTGGCGGACAGTCGCAGTATCCGGTTTTGGAGTCGCAAGTTCCGCTTTCGCAACAACATTCGTTTTCACAGTTATCTCCCCATAGCCCGACCGAGCATTCATGCTCGCAGCATTGACCGTGGGTTCCCGCAGGACACGCGCAGTATCCGGTGGCAACGTCGCAGTTCTCGCAACAGCAATCCTTCTGACAATTTTTACCGTATTTCCCTTTCGGGCAAGTTGAATGACATCTGTCGCCGTAAAGTCCAGGTGCGCAATCACAACCACCTGTGACTGGATCGCAAGTTGTCAAAGTGTTGAACAAATCACCGCAGTCGCAGTTATTCATGCAATTCGGACCATAAGTTCCTAAAGGACAAGCTGCGTCACAAGTTTTATTATACCATCCTGGGTCGCAACTACAGAACCCAGTTACATGGTTGCATAGATCTCCATTTTGACATGCGCATTTCGAAGAGCACTCGAAACCCCAAAGTCCTTGCTCACATGGTCTTTCACATGCCTCGCCTGTGAAACCCGGTTTGCAATGACATTTGCCTGTCTTTTTATCACACATGCAACCTTCTTCACTGTTCGATTCGACGCAGTTACAAGTTCCCACGCAGTTAGGTCCATATTTCCCAACATCACACGCTTTCTCGCAACAATCGCCGTGATGTCCCGGGGGACAGATGCAGGTCCCGTCGTGAGGGTTGCAAAATGATTCATCGGGACAACAACAGGTGTTGTTACAATTGGGACCCCACTTGAAAGCTGGACAGTACAACGAACAGAACTCTCCATGTTTACCGGGCGGACATTCGCAACTCCCGTCGACAGGCTCGCAAGGCACTCCAGGTCCACAATTGCAGATTTGAAGACAGTGATATCCGTAACGTCCTGAGTCCCGACAGCTGATCTCGCAACGTTCCCCAGTCCATCCAGGCTTGCACTGGCATTCACCCGTTGACTTGTGGCACCCAAGAGCGTTGTCTCCACAGTTACATCGTCCCGAACAGCCTGCTCCAAAAAATCCGAACGGGCATTCGGCTTCGCAATTGGGTCCCATGTATCCCGGAAGACAAATACACGTCCCTGTTTTTTGGTCAAACGAGAGTGAATTGACACAGTGTGACGTTTCGTGACACTCATAACCGTATGTTCCGTAGGGACAATCAATATGACAGCAATCACCTTGTTTTCCTGGCGGACAGTCGCATTTGCCTGTTTGCTTATCGCAAGGGGCGCCATTTTGACAGCAACAGCGGTTTATACAATTTGAACCCCAAGAGCCGTCGCGACATGCATGCTCGCAATATTCACCGTATGTTCCGGCGGGACAACTGCAAGTTCCGTCAAATGGGTTGCAATGTCCGCTCTCGCCGCAATTACAAGTTTGGGAACATCCTTCACCCCAGGTGTTTAGAGGACAAGGCTGATCGCATTTGAGCCCCGTCCATCCCGCTTGACACTCGCATTGCAGTGTTATCGGGTTGCATTTGGCTCCGTTTTGACAATCACATTGTTGTCTGCATCCAACACCGCCAAAACCCTCCGGACATTCAAGGTCACAGCACGGAGATTGTTTTCCAGCGGCGCATTCAGCATACCCGACTGATGGATCATAAGTATCATGGCAGAAATCGAACTCACAATTGGAACCATACTTCCCAGGCGGGCATTCTTGATCACAAAGAGCTCCGTAGTGTCCGGGATCACAATGACAAGCTCCAGTTTTGGGATCGCAGATTGAATTTCCCGAACACTGGCACTTCTGAAGACATCCGGCTCCAAAGTGACCTTCACTGCAAGGGAACTGACACATGTTTCCTTGGAACCCGGCTGGGCATGAACACAAGGCAGTTTGAGGATCGCAGACTCCTCCGTTGAAGCAATGACAAGCAAGTTCGCAGTTCAAACCGGCTCGACCTTTAAGAAAACTAAGAGTTATTGAATTGAGTTCAAGTCGTATTAAAACAGTGAGTCGGGCAACTTTTGAATGAGCAGACAGTATCATTTATAAATGACCGGAAATTTTTTTTTTATTATTTCGGCGAATAATTATCATAAAATCTAAAAATGGGTTCTTTTTTTAGTTTTGAATTTTTTCAGATTGTTTTTCGAAGAGCCAAATTGTTTTCCGAAGAGTTTAAATCAATTATCGTTACAAAAATGTTACCTTCGGGACAAGAATGCTCGCAATCCGGTCCGTAATATCCGGGCATACACATACAGCACCCATTCACATGGTGACAAGTCGAATTTCCTCGACAAGTACAGCGTTTTTTGCATCCAGGTCCAAAGAATCCCGGAGGACAAATTGATTCGCATTTAGATCCAATATGTCCAGGAGCACAGTGACAAGTTCCGTCTTCGGGTTCACAGTCACGACTGTTTCCAGGCACGCACTGGCATTCAAAAGCGCAATCTTTTCCGTACTTTAACATATGGCATTGCTGGCTACATCGCTTGCCCATGTATCCTTCATAACAGTCGCATTTTGTGACGTTTGAGAGTTGAAGTTCGTGACATTCTCCGTTTTCGCACGTGTTGCACGTGACTTCTGTGAAGCGCTCGTCTATCTGGCAGAAGTCGCCGGAGAATCCAGTTGGACAGTGGCATTCGCCGTTCACTTTGTTGCAGGTGCCTCCGTTGAGACAGTTTAAACACCTTAATGATACAAGTTATCATCTTTTTTTTTGCTGAACTTAAAACGTTCGCTCAGCCCCCAATTGTAATGAAAGTGAGTTTCACTACCATTAAAGCCACCTAAGCCTAGAAAATAAATTTAAAAATTAGTCCCCCTACTCTGCGATTTTGCCATAAAGTGTGTTTTAGTTTCCTAGGTGTCCAAAAATTCCTTCACATAGCATAATTTTTGAAGAAATACACTTATTGTTCCGACCACGAAGGAACGTTACATTCAGGCAAACGGTGACTGATATAAGATTTTCTCGGAACAGGGGAGCAGATTTTCAAAAAATGTTCAAAACTTTTCTGACGTATTTTGCAGCTCAACTAAGAAGACTTTCCCGAGCACTTCTAAAACACTATAAAAACATAATTTTGCTAAAACTTTTGAAAAATGAACGGAACTTGAGCTTTGAAAATTTAGTTATAATTCATTTCTAAAAGAAGTTTTTGAAAACTTTGAGCGTCGAAATTTTTAAGTTTGCTCTATGAGGAAATTTACCGTCAACTCTACCTACTTTACAATTACTATTAAAATTTTAGACTTTCGTTTTGATCCTCTCTTCACACTACGAACAAAAAACGACGCAATTTGGATTTTTTTGAATTTTATTCGGAACTTCCTGTGGCACTTCGTCAGCAACCGGCTATCCTTTAGTTCCAACCATTGAAAAAGAAGTGGAGTTTTGGTTATCAACGCAAAATCAGATACCACAATCAATGGTTTCTCGGCACCGCTTGCCGCAATTGCCCTGGAACTGCCAGCCTGTTGTCAACTAATATACAATCATCCACCACGGACAGCTGGTGCCAAAGGGGATTTGTATATGGCCCCATTAAATCAAAGCTAATACGATCGTTTCTTTCGATTACTCGCCGAAGTCTATCCGTCCAGGGATCCTCGTAAATTAACTCTGCTAACAGGCTTCTATCGAACAACTTGGTGAGGTTGTCGAGACTCTCTACTCTATTCGTCTCAGCTTGACAAAATTCGTTTTTCCTGGAGTTGTGAGATATCTTTTTCTTCCCGATCATACTGGGCTCTCCGACGGACTTTCAGCAGTAAGGTCCACTTCCACTATCGGTGGTTTGTCCCCTTGCGAATTTGTGTCAAAGTCCTGTTCTCGTTTTCCATTATTTTCCATTACTGTCCGCGCTTCGAGTTTGAGCATGCTTTTTGGGTTATCGGATTTCTCCGCCCCATGGGATCCCAATATGAAATTATAAACGAGATCCAGTATTTACTCATTAAAAAAATTTTAGTCGTATTCCGAACAACATTAAAAAAATGAAGAAATTTGTCCCAGTGTAGTGAAAACAGTGAACACATTTTTCTGAACTTTATTGTAGCCTCGAGCAAGTAAAGTGGTCGGGTAGGACAACCTAGTAATGTTTTCCATATGAAAGTTGGTAAATAAGGCTAATTAAAATTAAATCTATGAAATGAAAAATATGTTTTGGAAGCTCATTTAGCACGCATTTGGCAATAAGTTTTTTCAAAAAATACAAGTGTAACAAAAAAGAAAACTATTTTTGATTGTTTGTTTGTGATTTTTTTTTCAAAAACAATTTTTCTAGATTATTCTCAATGAAAAAAAAATCTCTTTTTCTATAGATATTTTATTAATACGAACGAAATATTCTCTGCTACTTGAACAGCAGCCGATTATCCTTATACTTGCTTTAAATTTTTTACAATTTTTTTTAGTCCAGTCTAGAGTGAGTAAGGTACAAATTACGTTTTCTAGGAAGGTTTTCAACTAGTTTTTTTATATTTCAAAATTGTAGCTTGATTATGTTTGGATAAAGGCAGAATTCATTCTATGAATTATACTTTTACCCAACCATATTTTAGCTACCACCATGATCAACGTCCTGGTTTGAGACACATTGAAAATTAGCGGAAAAAGTGAAAAACACAGAGATCGCCATTGATGAGTTATCGATGGACATTACCACAATAGCAAAAATTTTTAATATATTATCGCTAATTTGCCCAGTTTTCAGCGATGAAACAGCGATGAAAATCCTATCAACATGAGCAAATACAGTGCACTACCGGGGTTCGACCCCACAACCTTCAGCGTAGTAGACATGTATGGTACCTTGCGCCACAAGTTTTAGCTGTCAAAAAATTAAAGGGCTTATAATCTCACACTCTCATTTGAAAGCTACTAAAACGAGGTAAAATTTCTTAAGTTTTAGCGCTGATTTTCTACAGAATCATTACTGAAATAGCTCTAGAATATCGCAGGTTTAGCTGTGCAAAAAACTCTGATTTATAATCAAATCAGCTCTGGAAAATAGCGATCACTGGGATACAACAGAAAAAGCGATAATTAACGGTGGGACTTCAGCCCTGGTTTTTTTTGGTTTGTTAAAAAAATTGGTTAGAATAGAGTCTTTATAATGATTTGGGTGTGCTCAAAAAATGAATTTTGACGACCTAAAAATTTGCTCCACAAAAATTTTGAACATTATTTGAAAATCTACGCCCCTCCCCCCCCCCCTTCCTCAAGAAAACCCTACATCCGCCCCTGATTCATACAGCATTTTTCTGGCATTTTGTACCTGTTCTGGCACTTGACTCCCCACAGTCCATCTGGACACAGATCTGCACATGTGGGTCCAGTGTATCCTGGTCTGGTGCAGTCGCAGATGCCAGTGACTGGGTTGCAGAGATCCCCGTGGGAACAGTCGCAGAACTTGTCACAGTGTCTCCCATATCTCCCCACTGGACAGTCAGTCTCGCAGGATAAACCCATTCTGCCTAAAAAACACAAAAAATGTGTTAGAGTAGGAGTTATGCATTCAATGTAGAAGTCAATATAGTTTTTTTCTTTCTCTACCACGTCACTGTGTCATTGTAGGACGACCAAATTAATTTTTTGTACAAACAGTTTTTTTTTGTCTGCTTGCTTGCAATGCTATGTTTGTGCGTTATCGGAAGTAGTGCGAAGCTTCCACTTGGCCTGTGAGTAAAAACTTGTTTTCTACTTTACCTGGAGCACAGTCACAGGCACCGCTTCTCGGATCACACGACACTCCTTCGGGACAACTACACTTTAGCTCACAGTCCACTCCATATAACCCCGAAGGACAAGCCAGTTCACAACGCTCTCCCGTATACCCAGGTGCACATAGACACTTTCCACTCGCCAAGTCACAAAATCCATCATTTTCACAATTGCACGACACGCTAATTTTATCACGTGCATTGCATCGTCCTGTTTTCGAATCGCAGCCAAACTCGCAGGAATAACAAGTGTTAATGCAGTTTGGCCCATAGTTGTATTTGTCGCAGTCTTCGTCGCAATGGATCCCTTGGGACCCAGCGTAGCAATAACAGTCGCCGTTGAACCGGTTGCAGAGTCCGTTGTTACAGCGACATGTTTCTTGGCAGTTTTGACCCCAGTTGTCCTTGTTGCAGGGTAAGTCGCATTTGCGACCGAGCCAGCCGGGATGACAGAGACATTTTCCCGTCTCGGCGTCACAAACACCTATGACAGAAAACTTTATTTTAACAACCTATATTAAGAACAGTGTTAAATTTTCCATTTAACTGATTTGATATGTTTTTTTTTGGTACAAAGTTCAGTTGCAATTCGCAGATAATTCAAAGTTACCTGAATCGTCAAATTATTCGCCAACTATCAGAAAATTTAGTTCGATTTATTTTGTCTCTTCATGTTTTTTTTGCAACGACCTTTACTAAGTGTTCGAAATAGTCTCTTCGAAAACAAATTAATTCGATTTTTTTTCTATTTTACTCGTTGTCGTTGGGTTTCAAAAGTAGTGCATGTTTTAACCCACCTTTATTCATGCATTCACACTGCAAAGCACAATTCGGACCATAAGTGCCCTCGTTGCACCGTTTCTCACAAAGGTTCCCAAAATATCCAGCAGGACATTGGCATGTTCCGTCAACAGGGGAGCACTCGCCTCCATTCTTACAAGGACATGGGGCATTGCAGTTGGGATCACTTCTTTCGAAGTCCTCGAGAGAACACTGTCGTTCGCAGAAGTGTCCGGTGTACCCCCGGGGGCATTGGCAGTCCAAAAAGAGTCCTCGACATTTGCCTCCGTTCAGACACGGACACCTGAAAAGCAAGGACATCAGAGATCCCTGTAAACTGTATGTATAAATTACGCAGTACTTCAGATCTCTACGTTATATTTCTGTTTTTTAATCGCGTTTTTAATTAAATATACCAACTGAAAAAGTGTTTCGTTTTCTTCTAGTAACTATTGAATTCTTGAATTCGCATTCACCTCAAAAGAGAACAAAAAGATCAAAGTTCTGCATACCTCTGTGAACAGCCATGTCCGTAGTATCCCTGTTCACATGGTGTGTCACACTTGGGTCCAGTGAAGCCTATCACCCCCTCGCAGTTACACCTGCCAGTCTGGAAGTGACAGGTGGCCCCGTTCTTACAGTCACACCTGGACTGACACTGGAGGCCAAAGGATCCTGGTGCACAACGCTCCTCACACACGGACCCTGTGGAAAAGTTATCCATACATTTCACTTTTGGTGATATATTATTTGGAGATATACAGGGGCGGATCTAGTATTTTCTCTAGGGGGGGGGGGGTAGATTTTCAAAAAAAAACTTCGAAAATTTTGTCGATCTTTTTTTAGGTCGACCCAATTGATTTTCCGAGCTCTCCCAAAGCAGTACAAAGACCCTGTTTTGGCCAAAATTTTTGCAAAATTTCGAAATTTCGAAAAAAAACAGGCCGAAAAATATTTCAAAACGGTGCAAAGGGGGGACCCTATATAATAATTGATTCTGCTTTTTGCTTCGTTTCCTGTTTTACCTGAAAAGAGACTTCTCTAACTGTTGCAAAAAGGGGAAGAATGCAAAAGGTGGGAAATTCGTTCCTTGGAACAAAATAATATATGCTTAACCGTTGAATTAGCTCTTCATAGGGGTAGCAATTTGTTAGTATGTTTCATTTGTGTGGGGGGGGGGGGGGGATAGTTGAAGATATCCGTTAAATGTAACTGTTAAATTTAACATTACAAAGTGTCTAAAAGTTAGTGACAAAAACACGAAATAAGATGACAGAAAAACACAGTAAAATCTCTCATTTTTAAGTATCTAAAACAATCTGGAGAAAAATTATTTAAGATTTTCAGCAGTCGGATGAAAATATTACTTTTTACTGGGGCAGATTTAGGGAAAGGGGGGGGGGGGGTTGGGTTGGGGTTTTGTACTATTTTGAAATATCCATTTTTGGTGACGGACCCTAAAAATTTTCTAAAGGCGTCTTTGGGGCCAATGTATACTAATTTTGAGGGGGAGCGCGATCCGAAAAAACACGATTTTCTGGTCAACATTTTCCAAAAGGTGCCTAAAAACGCCTCTATTGGCCTGTTTTTTTTGCAAAATTTTGCCTCCGGCGCAAGAAATTTGGCCAAAACAGGGAATTTTTCGTGCTTTTGGGAAGCAGCTCGAAAAATCAATTTAGTCGACCTAAAAGAAAAAAAAGGTCGACAAAATTTTTGAAAATCCGCCCCCCCCCCCCCCCCCCCCCCCCCCCTCGAGAAAATCCTAGATCCCCCCTGATTTCTTGTAAAAACAAGAATTGCCCTCGAACAAAACTCGACTAATGAAACGTGTGATGCTGACTGACCTTTATATCCCGCAGGACATACACATCGTCCATTCTCATCGCAACTGCCCCCATTTTTGCACTGGCAGCTGTGGCCACAGTAGGGGCCATACATGCCATTCATGCACTTGTGCTCACACCTAGAAGAAGAGGGCTTATATGTTGTCAAGAATAAACAAGGGTAGCCGTTTGCTATGCATGACGCACAGAGTTTTCCAAGCACACTCATTTTAAAAATTTTCATAAAATGATGTAAAAATTTTAGCACTTAAAATAATTTCGTTTGAAAGGCAAAAACTTTCAGACCAATTTTCCTCGACACTAAAACAACTTTTTGTTGTTTTTATATCCCAATTTATGATTAATAGGGCTTTATCACGTTGGGCTTTGAAGATATCAAAGTTGCATCGAAAAAATTGTACAACGGACCCCATGCCATTGTTGAAAAAATTAGTGAAAAAAATTAAAAACAACAAAAACTAAGGGTGAAAATGAACGGGAATTTCTTTAAAGCCAGTTTTCTAATACGTTTTCTAATGAGGTTTCTTCGAAATGCTGAAAATGTTTCAAAAAAGTCCTCTTTTTGATGTTTTAAGCCATTCTTCAAGAAAACGTCAGCAGAGAAGTTCAACGAGACCTTCTACATCATGCTGCTAATTAAAACTGCAAAAGCATAGAATCAAAGCTTAACTTGATTTGGTCATACAGTTATTACCATACAGCATAATTTAATTGAGTCATTACAAATATAAAAAGAATTCAACTTGAAATTTAGTACACATTTTTCAAGTTGGGTTGGGTTGACTTTGGACAAAATTTCATTTTAAAAAACTTGCTTGGAAAGTTAGAAGAATTGTTACGGTGCAATTTATTTAACAAAAGTCAGGCCCAAAGTGACAATCCAAAAACGGATCAGTTTTAGTTTTCTTGAAGTAATCAAAATTACTAGCTCAATTGCTAACAAAACTATACTATTGTGAACCTATACTATGTAGCCTCAAACTTAACAAAATAACCATTTTATATTAAATGCATTTTTTTTGTTAAAAATTATTATTTTGATCGCCAAAAAAACCACCCCAAGCATAAAATTTCCGATTTCTACAAAATTCCGAACTATAACATCAATTTGTACTTTAACTAGTGTGCGGGGGAATTTTTTCAGCAAAATAAACGTGCAAAATATCAATGATTTACACCCATTTTTCTGAAGTTTTATCAGTTTTTAGGGTCTTATGCACTAAACGGCCAAAAATCAGTATTTTGTCATCTTTCTTGAACTAATTGGCAATTTATACACTCAAGTTCAAATAACATGGTTCTGCATTTCAATTGAAACTTCAAGCAGATAAAATTGTTGGCCGACATGACCAAAACTAGTAAATTTTTAATCTGCTGAAGCCATTTTTTTGAGTTTTTGTTGGCTGAAAAAAAACGTACCATATGAAAATATTTTTATTATTAACAAAGTTTATTTTTTTGGTTTTTTCGGCTAATAATTGTAATTTTCGGCTAATAGTTTTTATCTTCTGGAAGTTTTGATTGAATTGCCCGAACATGTGGGTTGAATTTGATTGGCTATTATTAGCCAATCGGATTTGACTGCATAAATTTTAGCTCAAGATCTAAAGTATTGATTTCGGTACGTTTTGTGCAAAAAACCCAGTTTTTATTTTTTTTTAAAGATGAATCATTAGGAGAACTTGGAACATTCGGGCAATTTGATTATTCAAGATTTTGCCCCGATAAGAGCAGTTTCGTTATGTTTATTGCGCATAGCATAGTCGATTCAAACGAACTATTTCGGCAAATATTTTGATGTTTTACCATAGATGTTAACTTGCTCAAAAATCAATTCAATGTCTTCAAGAAATAATTCGTACCTGCTTCCATAGAAGCCATTAGGACAAGTACATGTACCCGTAACTGGATTACAGAACCCCCCATTGACACATTCGCATTCACTGCCACAGTTGAGTCCGAAGTGGGTGGGGTGGCAGTGCTCCTCACAGAGGGTGCCGTTGTAGCCCGGCTGGCAGATACAAATGCTGCCGGAGGGGGAGAAGGGGTCACAGAAACCTCCGTTCTTGCACATGCAGAATGTGCTGCAGTCTACATAACAATACGAAGAGACATGTTGAGAAGCAGGGGCGGATTTAGGGGGGAGGGGGTTGGGAGAGGTTACGCATCCTCCTCCCCTCCTCGCCACTCAAAGATTCTTTCCTGTTCTAAAGAACATAAAATTATTTGAGGGCCGTTTTTAGCCAATACTGGCCGAAACTTTTTTGGCCTGTTTTTACCAAAATTTTCCTGCAGCGCAGAATTTTTTGTCAACATAGGGTGTCTCTGGTGTTTTAAAAGAGCTCGCAAACGGAGCTCTTTTTAAAATTCCAACCCTCCCAAACTCCCCGCCAAAAAAATCCTAGATCTGCCCCTGATGAGAAGGGTAAAGTTGTGCGAATTGATCTAGGTAGCGTTTTAAAAAAAAATTGTCATTGGTATTTTTTCTAAATTCTAGTCTTTAGCACTTTTTTTCTCTAAAAACTAAAAAAATCGATCTAAGTTTTTCCCAAGGGAAGGAGCGGTGTTTCAAAAAAAAATTTTATGTTCTTGTTTTTTTTGGCTTTCTGTTTAGAGATGTTCCAATCTCCCATCAGTAACTACAGGATTAAATATCTCTTGAATTCTCCTTTTTTTGTGTCGTGGGAGTAGACGAAACCAGTATCTATGATTCGACCCCCTGCAGACCCAGAGGGTCCCCTTTTGTACTATTTCGAGACATCCATTTTGGCTGAATGACTTTAAAATTTTTCTAAAGGCGCCTTCGGAGCTAATGCATACTAGTTTTAGGGGAGAGAGCGCGCCAAAAAAAAGCGATTTTTTATCAAAATTGTTCAAAAAATGCTTAAAAATGCAATTTTTGGCCTTTTTTCAAATTTTTGACTGCGGCACAGAAACTTGGCCAGAAAATGGTCTTTATAGTGCTTTGAGAGAGCTCGGAAAAACAATTTAATCAACCTAAAAAAACCTAAATTTCGTAAATTTTTTTGAAACTCCGACCCCCCCTCGAGTTTGTCTGGGAGATTATTGCCATTTCATTTGTAGGTTTTGTCAGATGAAAAATCTTTAGTATTTTGTTTTCAGAAACAAACGGATGAAGCATAAAATAATACTTCAATAAATTTAAATAATGGAAAAACTTCTACCACAGTATTTCCTTATGATGGTCACGCAACTAAATAGTATGGGAGAAAGTGCTTATAATGCCATGTTAATAAAATTTTATTTTCTATAGAATTGAATTACACGCATTTTTCCATATTATGGAATTATGTGACAAACATTTTGTCAACCCTTTTGTTTATTTTTTTAGAGTGTGGGTGGGGGAATTCATTTTTTGTTACCTTCGCCATAATAGTCTTTTGGACAACTCTTCTCACACTTGTGTCCCGTGAATCCACTGAGACACGCACACTGTCCAGTCCTACTGTCACATGTATTGTGCCCACTGTGTACACAGTCACACCTCCTCGAACAATTCTCCCCCCACAGTCCATTGGGACAGGGGAGGGAGCAGGCGGGTCCATAGGAACCCAGACACTTCTGGTCTGACTCGTCGTCCTTATAATGCAAAAAAAAATATTCTAGTTTTTTTTTTCAAAAATTTTCTTGTGTTCGAAGAATTCAAAAGGTCATCGCTGTTGAAGAACATCTACGCTTCCCCCCAAAAATTGTGAACTACTAGCACACGACTCCTAAGTAGGGAAGAAGATAATCTAATTCGGCTTAAGGAAAACCTCTTCCTCAAAGTTAGTCAATATTAACACAAAAATTATTCATTTTCATGAGATCTAAGATTTTCATAAATTAGACGGCTGAAAGTTCTTTTTATTTTTAATCGTCTTTTGCAGAGCTCCAACCCCCCCCCCCCATCCTTGTAAATACTTAAAAATAACCTCGCAAGTGCATGTCTCGTGGTCGCAATCATTTTCACACTCCTCGGGACACCTGAGGGAACAGTCTGGTCCACACTGTCTCACACTGCAAAGGGAGGAACAGTCTGCGCCAGAGTAGCCAGGGAAACAGCCACACACTCCCACTGAGCCAGCTAGCAACTCGCCATGCACACACGATTGCTACGCAAATTTAAACTGTTTAGGAACTCAAAAAAATGACAATTTGTACTGGCTAAGAAGTTTTGGTAGCAGCGTGACATTTGACACGATTTTGAAAGGCTGGACATAAATCGTTGACCTCAACACTTGAGAAAAAATCTGCAATAATGAAATGAATGCATAGTCAACTATCAACTATCTTATTGGTCTGAATCTGTAAATTTGGACCGGTATTTCTTGAAATCTAGTCACAGTGTTTTGGTTTCTTTTGTAATCCGAATTATAACTGAAAATGATGCAAAACGACACCTCGTTTTTCTACTACAGCGAACCGATTGGGTACCGGTGAAAAAGTACCGCTGGAAACCAATGAAAAAACTGGATTCTCAATGATAAATATATGTAATCTGCACTTAAATGTTGCAAAATTGAGAATTTTTTAAAGGACAAGGAAATTATTAGGCAGTCATAAATCGTACTTTTGGTATGACACCAGATGAAGGTCCACGTGGACTCCTCTGAGTACATCTGGGTCCATACCACCCCTCCACACACATACACTGTCCAGTTGATGAGTCACAGAGCTGTTCAGAGACAGAGTGGGTGGAACAGTCACACCTGTAGGCACACCCCACACCCCAAGATCCAAGGGGACATCCGTCAGCACACTGAGGACCGAAGAAACCTGGAATGAATTTGACAGTTGTCGTCCATAACAAAAAATTACAATTACACCATTCTTCGAATTAACCAATATTTGGGGAGCGGAGATGAAGCGATTAAGTCTTGTCCGGCTTTCATTTGAAAAAGTGGAGCAACCCGAGGCCCACCATGATCTGGGCTTGTTTTTCGAAAGTTGGGCAAAAATTTTCACTACACAAAAACAAAAAACTGAATGCTGGTTTCTTTCGAACGTGGATAAACAGTATCAACTTAATATTAACGAGTCATGTTTGAATCAGCCAGCCAGTTAAAATTGCAACTCAAATTTAAAAAAAAAAATTGCTAGCTGGTAATGATAGAGCGGTGATTTCTGAGAGGCAATGAGCAAATCCTGAAATTTAAATTTGATGTAACTGATTGGGCATTGAATGTTTTTTGAAACCATAGCCAAAAAACGACCAGGACGCAATCTAATCAAAATATTCAAATACAAATTCGAGAAACCAAGTTTGTCCTGTTAACCTCCCAAAACTTTTTGTAGAAAATAAATGGCGAATGGCGCCCTGTATTACCATAATGATTTAGGTCTGTCAAATAATAAATAATAAAATGTGATGAGATAAAAAGTATTTAACAATCCTCAACTAGGCCATGGGTGACTTCTGTTCAAATGGTAAACCCAGTAAGTTATAAATCATAACTAAAAAACAACAACATTAGCCTCCAACCTGGTTGGCAGTAGCAGGATCCATCTACTGGCGAGCATTCTGCCCCATTCTCACACTGGCACTGGTGTCTGCATTGGGGCCCGAATGTTCCGAGTGGACATGTGAACTGACAGTGGTCTCCGTGGAACCCAGGAGGACATGAACACTCTCCAGTCACTGTGTCACAATGGCCGTTGTTCTCACACGTACATCTTGCTAAAATTATTATAATTAATAATTATTAGTATGATCATAATTTTTAATATATAAGGTTTCAAAAAATGAAAATTTTTTGATAATTTCTTCTTTTTGGCTAATTAAACCATAGCTTATAGAGCTTAGGGTAGATGGTTATTGCTTTTGGCTAATTTAAAAGTGTGTTTAGTATCGTTGGAAATAATATCGCTGATTATCTTTATTAGGAAGCACTTTTAAATATCTTGAAAATGGTGCAATTAAAACAACTATTTTTAACGTTTGGCATCCTAACGTTGGTTTTTTAACTAGACATTCAGATATTCTCTTTTCTCTGCCAAAATTAGAAAACTAAACGTCATAATAATTAGTCACTACCTTGGCAGTCTATTCCGTAGAATCCATTTGAGCATGGAATCTCACAGTGCTGTCCAGTGTATCCCGGGGCACAGATGCAGGACCCATCGAAGGGAGAACAGGCCGCCCCATTGTAACACTCACACCTGTGCATTAAAAATTTAATCAGTACAATTAGCCGATTAAAGTCAAAGGTAGTTTAAGAACCGGGCGATGATTTATCTGTCAAATGACAATGATGATGTTTTACCTTCTTTACAAAGTTCAATAGTTTCTTTTGCGATTTAGAGCGTGCATTTGTTGGCACAGAACTGTTACATAAACCTATTGTCGCGTTTACTGAGTTGCATAATTTATCAGGAAAAAAGAACAAAGCGTACCCAGATTTTAATAATGTATTTGTACTTTTTGACAAAAACAGGGTCAGTGTTGAGATATTTGAAAAAGTGGCCCTAATTAATAAATTCTTCTCCGACTGCGGGGATCGATCCTTCGGTCTCTTGTCTGAAAGTCTGAAAATGTAGCGAGTAATATACCTAGCAGTGCAATCTCCGTAGCGTCCACTGGGACAGTGGTCATGACAGAGTGAGCCATAGAAGCCCCTGTTGCACACACACCGTCCACTCATGTCTTCGCACACTCCATGCACACAACTCGCACACACGCTCCCGCAATCTGGGCCTAAATTATACAAACTTTTTACTCAAAACCTTACATATACCAGCAGGGAATGTGTATATTTAGGTCGATACTCTAGAAAAAAGCAGTGCAAAGAGTTGTTGGCACTTAAAAACACGCGTATTTTTTCAAAATATCCAAAACAGGCTCAAAACGCCTGGTTTTCTCAAAAAATAGATGTAAATAAAAAGCAAAGAAATTGGGCAAACAGTGTATTCTAGGCGTTTCTAAGGAGTTAAATCAGCATGGTCCAAAAAAGATGGTTTTATGTAGACCATGGTAAGAACTTTTTTTGGTTTATAAACGACGATCGAGTCGATGAAGAGGACGACCATTTTCAGTGCAATATTTCAATCAGTGCAGTTTTTTGGAAAATGATCACATAGAAATCTAATTTTGAGTCAATACATTTTTTGAAACTTAAAAAAAGACCGTTTTGGTTTCAATTTTACGCTTAATTGCGGCGTTTTTCTCTGACCTGCTTGTCCTGGTGGACACATCCTCTCACACCTTTCTCCCCCGTATCCATACAAACAAACACAAGTCCCATCAGTAGCATCACACACTCCCCCATTCTCACACTGACATCTGTTCTTACAAAAGGGAGCCCCCCAGTAGCCTTCTGGACAGACTCTCTGGTGGCAGAACTGGCCTGTGAAGCCAGCGGGACACTGGCACGATCCGTCTATGTTGTTGCACGTCTAAATCAGACGTTTTAGTGGCTCTTTTTCTTTGTATCTTTTTTGAATAGTTTTTAATATCTTTTAAAATGAATAGTGTTTTATGCAGAAGTAGAGCTGTGTTGAAATGTCAGACGAGCTGTGCACTAGTTCTACTAACAATTTCCACATCGTGGTACTAGGTCAAAAAATGCCATGCCAGGGTCTTTTTTGAACGCATTACTACCAGATTTCAAATTTAGAAATTTAATTAGACTTGAGAATTTTAAGTATTGTTGAGAAAGGATTTTGTCGAGAATTCGGCTGGCCATTAAGTTATTTGATGTGTTGGTGCGCAGGATCAAACAAAAGCGATAGATTAATTGCTAAAATAAATGGTTTGTGATTTTACTATAATGTTTCAGATCTACTTACAATGGATGAGATATTGAGATAGTTGAGATGGTCGCACTGACATCTGTAATGACACCCTGGACCCCAAGACCCTTCGGGACAACTGTCTTCACACCTTACCCCTGTGTACCCATAAGGACACACACACCTCCCCTTCGAACACTGGCCCCCATTTTGACAATCACAGATGTCGCAGTCTCCTCGGATCTGACAGTCTGCGACGTCGGAGGATACGACTCCGACAGGTCCTCGGTCGCAACTGGGTCCGAAATATCCCGAGTCGCAGCGACATTCGCCGACGCCCACACATTTTCCATGTACACAGCCTTGGTTGCAGAGAGCTGTAAAAATTCACCTAATTTTCAAGTTTACTAAACCAGAGAATTAGTAGGCGCGGGATAAAATGTTAGTGAAAATGGAAAATATCGTGTTGTTGTGAAATTGCTAACCGCACAGTTTTTCCGGAGCAGATAATATCAACAACATATGCTATGTTTTTTATTATTGCAAACATAAAAAAATCGTGATTTTTGTTGATTTTGATTTTTGATTTTAAAAAACAAATAAATTAAATATAAAGAGAATATTTATGAACTTACGAATAGGAAGGGATCTTTTGAAGTCGTATTCGTACCCGGGACATCGCTCGTCCCTAAAAGACAAAACGCTTTTAAAAAACGGTTCATATTTTCTCTGACCAAATTTGTCTCCATAGAAAAATATTTATCAAATTTCACACGTTGCTTTCAGTGTGGACATCTCTAGTTGAAATAACATGCTTAACATACCAAGAAGCAGTTACACATTCATTTTCATGAGCACTTCGGCTAACTGCACTGGTTGTGTTCTCATCCGCGCTTCTCTTCTGTACATTCTCGAAATGTAGGATTGCTTGGCTAACTCCAACCGATTTACCGTCTTGGTCTTCGAATGCGACGGAAGAATTGAACAGGAAAATTAGCAGAATCACCGGTAGGACGAAAACATGAAGGCGACAAAAGGAGAAGATCTAATTATACAAAAACAATCGATAGGGTCGTGCTAAGAACTGAAAACTGTAAATAACTAATTTTGGACCAATGGAACAAGTTAACACCCTTCGAATTGTTACGAATTGCAGCTTGTTACGAATTGTCGCCTCGCGAAATTTGATATTCCATTTTTGCTGTTTTCTGGGCCGTTTGACCGACAAAACAGCTTGCCTTCCAGTTTTTGTTTTCCAGTTTTGTTTTCCTATTTTTTGTTTTCCAGTCGGGGCGTTACAAGACAATTTATTGGTCAAATCGCACTTTGAAAACAGTGGTAAAAATATTATCCATTTTATTTTAAAATTTTTGCATCAAGTTATGGTTTTTAACTGACAGTAAAATAAGTCTCACCTCCATTTCCAGCTGAATTAATTCTAGAAATTCAAAAATAAATTAATTAAGCTTCTCGATTTTATTTTTAAAGCTGATTCAAATAAAAACACGATGATCAGAATCAAAGCCGATCATCATTTACTATAAAGTGAACAAATGACGATCAAATGCTTATTTGTTCATACTTATCCCAACTTTCAATAAATCACTTTCTTTCTCATACAATCTGTGATTGGACGCAAACAAGCCCAGACACTTGAAGACCATGAGATGAGAACTAAAACCCATTATGACATCATTGACCTGAATTTCCACAGTCTTAGTAGGGAAGAAGACGATAAAAGGACAAAAATAATAATGGAGCTAGATTGAGTTATGTGACGTAATTTGTACTAAATTGTAATAATGAAGACGATGACCCGAAAAGATTTCAGATCTATCCGACATTTTTCAGACAACAGGTGTGTTTATTGTGCCGAAGTTTGTCCGAAACAGAAAAGAGCAACCTGAACTAATCAGAAAAGCACGCGGGTGCAATTTGGCTCCACAAAACTCATATTCTCGCTGAAGCTGAAATCGAGCAACCCGGAAAACTCTTCTCAAACGTGACGGACAAAAATAAATATTCGTTTCGGAAAACAGAATTCGACATCCTTCCCATAACGATGAGCGTTGTGAAGTTATGCTTGCAGACGCGGTTGTTATTTCTAGGACTTTAAATTGTCAAAAAACAATCGCCAGAAAACGTGATTTTTGGCCTGATCACTCGAGTTCATGATGTCTCAGTGTCGAGAAAATATGTTTGAAGCTTTTGACTTTTAGTCTATTGTTGAGCAACATGTTAAGCTTTTAGTCTTCAAACATTGATTCAAACTTGATACCTTTATAAACTTATCCACTTTCTACTGAACGGAAGTGAAAAAAGCCAATACAGTGCTGATTTAAATTATCCGGATAAAATGAAAAAATATATATATTTGAAATTTAAAAAGCGTTTTTCTATAATTGGGTTGAATTTAGACAAAAAATGATGAAGATCAATCTTGCTTAAAATGTTAACAAAACTAAATGGGTGCAATTTGTTTTGCAAAACTCTGGCCCAAAAATTCATCCCAAAATTCACCCCTTTTATGCCTTTTAAACTCCTAAAGTGGGCGCAAAAGGCATAAAACAAGTTTTAATAAAAAAAATTACGTTTTTTGGCTATCACACGAAATTAAATGATCGTTTTTGGGGTAAATTTTAGGGCCCAAATTTCAACAAGACTGCTCGTATCAGGGCGAAGCCCTGAATGTTCCGATTGCCTTTTAAGGTTTATGGAGCAGCAGCAATAACATAAAAAAATTAATTGAAATAGAATAAAATGAAACTTTTTTTTCTAAAATTTGAAATTTTTTATAAAAATCATCCCCCCACACGCCATAAAAAGTACAAAAGGATAGATTTAGTTCCTTGTAACAAATCAATTATGGCACATAAGCTTCGTTCAACCAATTTGGAACGACTTCTAAGACGGATTAAATCTCCGCTTACGCGTTAATAGCTCGAATTATATCGCGCGTTAATTGTCCCAAATTGGTCAAAATGGCCAAAATGGCAACCTTTAAACCCTCATAATTTTACGAAAAATGATGACAGGTGAAGTATCTTTTCAAATTTAAGCTCAGGACAACAATAACTTTTGAATGATATAAAAAAATTCCGTCAAAAATGGCTAGTTAAAAAGTCGAAATTTGTCTGAAGAAAAAAAACCCACCCCGAGCACAAATATTCCGTTACTTTCGTATCAAAAGTCGGAACAAAAACCAAATAATGCACCATATTAGTTCTGTTAACATTTTAAGCAAGATTGATCGTCATCATTTTTGTCTAAAGTAAAGCTAATTAAAAAAAAACGCGTTTTAAGTTTCAAGGTTTATTTTGTCCTGATAAGTTACATAAACTCTGAAACTGAAGCATCAATTGCCGAAAGAGAACACTACACAAGGTGGCGCCCTCACGATTGAAGGACCGAATGCTTGAAACTATTTTTACCTTACTTGCAGCCAATCAGAATTGAGTATTCAAAATCTCAAAGTAAATCGCAAAAATCTCAAAATCTCAAGAAAATAAATCCAGGCCATTAGTGTTAATATTGACCGATTAGATAATAAGCAGATGGGTTTTCAAGACTGAAAAATTTTTATGATTTAATCTCATTAATCTTGATGATTATCTGATTAGTTTTGGGGTTGTAACCCGCATCTTGTAAAATTTTTGATTATTTTCCACTGATTTAATACATTTTCTGTTAACATTGACTTCGATTTTTTGAGAAAGGCATTTAGCCAATAGAAACGCGTAGCGATTTTGATTGGTTGAAATTTTTCAAGCATTCGGTCCTTCAAGCATGAGAACCTTCCCCACTACACACGTTTATAGAGACCAAAGTGTGAATTAGTGTTGAATCAATTAATTCTCATTTTTAAAATCGAAGGATAATCGATGAATGTCCCAAGGAAAAAATAAATTATTAGCCACCACATTCAACTATATTCTATTTTAATAAATATTTGTTTTTGACTTAGTTTCAACCAATGGTAGCGATACTTTTTTGCATTTCAACAACTTAGTCATCGGAAATTTTAGAAAAAAGTCCAAGTCCGGCAAAAAAAAACAAAAAAAAATTGAAAATGTAAAAAGGAAATCATGTTCAATTAAAATCATGTTGAATTATTATCATTTTTTGAGCTCGAGAAAATTTTCTATGTGTCTTTTGGTTCACAGCGGGTGACTTAGTTATCTTTCTAACTGAGTCACCCTTACTGATTTTTTCCGATCGTACTTTCACCGTATTTTCAAGGCTGATCTATTTTTTCAAGGTATTAGCATGTCAGCTATCTAACTATTTCTTTTTTTTTCTGTGTGATACCCAGCAGAAACTATTGTCACACATTTCTTTATTAGGTTTTGCAGGTTTTGATTTTCTAAAGTTTAATTCATAATCATTCAGTAAAAGGAAGGCAAATTACATGGGCACATAAAGGAAGGCAAATAAAATTCACTAAAAGGAAGGCAAAACTAGTGACTCAAAAATATTTGAATTTTTTTATAGTTTGAAAGTGAATGTACTTTTACTTGGTATAGTTTTTCTCAGAATTTCGATATATGATTTTTTTTAAACAAACATAACTTTTCTGTTTGCTTGACTTCACGTACGTTTTTCCAACTGTCTATTGACTTTGTTTTATAGAGAAAAAATTCCTCAAAAGGTACACTTATATCAGATTAATTTCTGCGAGTACAATTACTCTGGAGGCTATCCCTGGACGGTGTCAGGACAAAAGATACCATACCAAAAGCTCCCATGACAAAAGATACCATACCAAAAGATCCCTTGTATAAAAATCGCCCATACCATAAAATCCCATGCCAATTAAAAAGATCCCATGAATTATGAACAAAAATCATGATCAAAGTGTAAGCAGAAATAAATCTAGAGTAATGATACCTCAATTAGGTTCGCGCTATTGAAAAACAATGCAAATTTAAGATAACTAAATTTAAACTGGACCCATTTTTGGGATTAACATAGTGCCAACATGTGTTTAATTTAGTGTTAATATGGCATTGAATTAGAACAACTTAATTGAAAATGAATACACTCTGCATTCATTATCTCCCTCTTTAACTCATTGATAAGTCAAAAATGAATTCTTTTACTTGGGGAACCTCACAAAAAGGCCAAACTTTGATTATTCTTGATGGCCATGAATTTCAAAAGAAACGCGATACGAAGACAACGACACACTGGCGCTGCAGCAAATGGAGATCGTATAAATGCCCGAAAACTTTAATCACTTCTGGGAGCGATATAATCTCACAGAGCAACGAGCATAGTCATGAGCTCAACGCAGGACGCTCAGAAGCTCGACAACTAGTTCAACAAATGAAGGAGACAGTTAGGAATCAATTAAATCCAGTAAACAGTCAGATAATCGCAGCTAGTTTGCAATTGGTGCAGGACGAAAAAGCAACCCAACTGTCTTTGCCCTCCCGGTCGGCGCTAACGCGAACTTTAAACAGAAGTAAACAAACGACATCCCTGCCCACTATTGCCACAGATGACCGTCATTTCGAAATACCCGATCGTTTTAAGCAATTTTGTCTTTTTGATAGCGGAAAACAAGATACGGAGCGCATATTAATTTTTGGCGACCTTGAGAACCTCAATGCACTTAAATTGTACAACAAAACCTGGCTTGTAGACGGTACTTTCAAAATTTGCCCCAGTCAGTTTTACCAGCTGTACACTGTACACATCCAGATTGGCGGGTTTTATCCACCTTGCGTTTACGCTCTGCTTAGCAATAAGCGCTTATCAACCTATAACAAATTCCTAACCGCACTCAAATCGCTTATCGGTGACGTAACCCCGGAAAGAATTTTGATCGACTTTGAAATTGCGGCTCTGAGTGCTTTTACCTCTCATTACGAAACTGACATTAAGGGATGCTATTTTCACCTCTGTCAGAGTTTTATGCGAAAAATATCCGAATTGGGCCTGAAAAAGACGTACGAATCAAACAGCGAGCTAATTGTCTTATATATAACGGATATAATTGTCTTATATCCGTTCACTTGCCCATTTAAGCTATTAAATTTTGTTATAGTTTTTGCCTAATTTTTCCTAAATTTAAAATTGTTTGATCAACTTTTTTATAGACGTCTCCTTGCACCCTCCCGGAGAACGCCGAAACGCAATACTACGACTCGCATTCAAAAATGCTGTCTCTAGCAATTTGATCCCAGAGCAATTGCTCTTATTGACGGGAGGCTAGGTTGGGGGTAGGGGCCTGACGGCCCTTTGAGTATAGCGCCTAGCGAAAAAAAGTTGATCAAAATTGAGAATTGATATTTTTTATCAAATAGAACGGCAAGTGATTCGCAATGAAAATGATTTGAAAGCTTTAGAATTTTGCAAAAACTCAATTTCAATTTTGTACCGACTTGAATTGTCTGGAAAATCAGGCCATTTTTAGCAAAGTTGGTTTTGATTAATTGGAAATCCTTTTCAAGTTCAATTATAGTCTAAGCTGTTTTGAAGTTTGAGTTTCATTTTAAAGGCCAAGTGATTAGCAAGGTCATTCATGTTCGAAATTTGTGCAGCAAAATTTTTGCCGTTGCTTTGATTTTAACCGACGCTTTGTTTTTGCTTTGATCGATTAACCGCTTTATTTTCAATTCTCAGGTTCTTTGTTATTTTATTATGGTATCTTATGTCGTGGGCGATTTTAGAACGAGGTATCTTTTGGAATGGTATCTTATTGACTGGGATCTTCTCGTTTGGGATCTTAAGGTAAGGGATCTTTTGTCATGTAACCCCCTGGACATATTAAGGGGTCTTTCTACTTACTCTGCCCAAAAATCAAAACTCAAACCAAGAAAGAGAAAGAAAAAACTGATTCAGATTGTTTGAAACGGTATGTAGCAAAAGCATTGTTTGAACAACACGTTCAAAAAGCAAATGATGTGTAGATAAGTTTGCTTTAGGCAGAATAGGTATTACGACACCGAAGAAACTATAGTCGCTGTACCCAGTACCAATGAGAACATGATTTCATAACTTGCTTCAAAATGTGCTGCTGTTGCGTAGTTAAATGACTGTTACACAAAATACACAAACTATTTTCAATTTTTATTTTCAAAGTTTGTTTGTCCTTTTTTTGTGGAAATTCGTGTTCCTGGAAATGTTGAAGCTACTTCAGCTATTGAGAAGTTAAAATTTGGCTTGGTTTCACTTGTCTAGAACAAACTGAAAGTGGCGAGAAAGCTCGTGTAGAGATTAGTATTGGTTATCAATTAGAATTTTTAGACGTAGTTGGTTTTATAATCATAGCAACATGAACAAAATGTCTTCTACAAGATATCTTAAACTCATTTAAAAAAATTGAAATAGTTTTTCGATGTCCTGGAGAGCTTAGAAAAGCACAGCTGAATTGTATCGCCTTAAATAATAATCGTGATAATCGTAGTAGTAGGGTTCAAGCACCTTCATTATGAAAAAAATCTGAAGTGCTGAAAAGTTCATGAGTTTGTTTTTTACAAACAATTGAGTTAGCAGTTTTTTCTGGAAGAAACTGCATTCTCTCTGTTTGTCGATTTCAGGGCAAGGGGGAGAAGTATTCAAAAACTTAGGACCAGCAATTGAAAAAGTTTGCATTCCAGACGCATTACGCAATTTCGGAGCCTTTAAGTCAGTACAGCTCTTTTCATCCCTCGCTGGATTCTAAAGAAGCAAAAAGCACAGGTTTCAAAAATCAAGGAGCTGAGTACGGAATCCCAGGGAGAATTCGAATAAGTTTCAAAAGTGTATCTTTGTTTGAAACATTCCGGTCTTGCTCCAAAATGATTTTCTTACCCAACTTTGTTCACCAAATTGTTTTTGATCCATCTCATCCAGCTTACTTTTTCAAAGTTGCGAAGAGTTTTTGTGATCGAGAATGTCGAAGGCAGCTGACGAATCTTTTGTCTTTCACCCACAATCTAATAAACGAACCACATAGCTGGAAACATGGAGGAGAGCAATTTCGGATGAAAGAAATTTGCGGTAGTCAGATTGCCTGCTATCAAACAAATTTGAATCTTTAGTGTATTTTGTAATCTGTTCGATATCAAGTTTCTCGAAAGCCTTCGTGAGAAAGGGAACATTTGTGATAGGCCAATAATGACCGGTTAGTTTATTCAGAAGAGACTTTGTTTTTGTCTCTTCATGATGTGAAGACACCGGATACAAAATTGTGATTTAATAATGATCCAGAGGGAATAAATCATCAGGGACAACACTTTCTTGAACTGCCCAACTGAACATGGATCTGCAGGAGAATTGGCATTGGATTGGTTCTTCGAATCTTTTGTTAAGTTCTCTGGAGTTTCATGGACAAACAAAAAAAACAGAACTTAACAGTCTTATAGTTAGATCTGGACTTGGGTCAATTTAACAAGGTTGAAAAATTGAAATTTAAACAGACCGAAAGTGGACAGTTCGAAAATTACAAAATATTTTCAATTCATTTGCGGTGACCTTCAATGAGAAACAGTCGGTTCTAAGCTGCTCTTTTTTGCTTGTCACGAATTTAAAACATCGCACACTTATTCAATGGCGAATCTCAATACTTAATTCGATGAAATAAAAGATACAGAAAGCATTGATCCAATAGATTGAAAGACCTATTACAAGGGCTAATTGAGAATGTAAACACTAAGGATGATATCATTGTTGGGTTGCAAAATCGGGTGCATTTTCTAGAGAATAAAGTTAATGAAATGGAAAGATATAGTTCAAAAGATTGTGTTATTTTCCAACATTTACCTTTACGTTCCGGAAATTTTACCCAAGATGTCCTGGCTTTTTTTAAAGACGTTATGGGCGTGGAGGTGAACAGCTACGACCTTAAGGCATGCCATCCCCTCGGCCCTGTGGGTCAAAACCAATGTGTGGTTATAGTGAAATTTGTCCACTTTGATTTAAAAAACGGAATTTTTGGCAGAAAAAAGTTATTGAAAGATTTTTTGCACCCTGTAAATAAGCAACCAGTGTCTATAACAGAGAGACTTACTCAGCGCAATTCAGAGCTTCTTGATTATTCTCGGGGTTTGGGAATGAACACAGTTATATGTAATTGTGCTCTTCAATTAAGCAGATGGTGGATTTCAAAGGCACAACTTAGTTGATATGAAGGATGCTGATCAAACTTTCAAAAATTAGAATGCAATGATGGCAAGACAGGCAAATATTGTTAGAAAACAAAATCCTCGAGTGGTACAAAATAATCAATACAACTTTTCTCGCCCTCCTATTATTTTAGTGAGGAAACGTGACATAGAAATAACCCCGAATATTGTGGAAAGAAATCAACTGATCGATGAATTGTACAGTAGGCTACCAGATCCCGTCAAATTGGTGTAATTTGTGGAGTCACTTCAAAGAGATTCTTTACAGTCCAATTTCGTCAACAACGGAAATAAAACTAATGAAAATGATTTTGATTAGTGGCAAAAGCATTTCAACTCTATTTACAGTTTTTCGCCGTAATTCTCTTTTGATTTTTTTTTAAGAAAAAACATTTTGCGAGATATTACTGACCTGACAACAATGCAAACTGCATTTTTCCTGAATGTTCAATCCATAAGAGCCCATCATGACCAATTATCAGTTTTAATTGAATCCTTTGATAACAAGCCTGAAACATGGCTCTCGGACAATGATCCTTTTGGCATTGATGACTTAAAAGGTTATGACATTTAAGAGGTGGGGACGTTGCAGCTTTCATTAAAACTGGCCTTAACTATAGTTATTTCAAATTACCAGTCAGTTTAGAGCACATCGTTATCAAAATGTGTTTTGTCGATCACCCTCCACTAAATGTACGCTCAATATAGCGTCCACCAAGTCTCATTGACTATAAAAATCTTCTGCTTTCTTTTGATTTAGAAGTTCAAAAGATCGAGCCAACTAGAGTAACTAGTGTATCAAGTGCATTGACCATATAATTGCGGCGGAGCAAACTCAGGTAACAAAAATAAATTGAACTATTAGTGACCTTTATGCATTTATGTGTGACCTAAATTTTATTTCAGAAAAGCAAAACGTGGATTCTTATCTATCGGATTTCAACTATGATTTACTACTGAATGATGATTTTTCAGTAAAAAGATTTTTCAGTAAAATTCCGAAAAAAAGAATAAAAACAACCAACCGTGGATTAATCTGAAAATTAAGAGAATGATGAATAACCAAAATGTGTTATACAAAAAATGGGTTCAGACGCCATCTATTGAAAACAGAAATATTTTCACCTCATGTAGGAACAATGTCATTAAGGCTGTATGGGAGAGTAAACTCCGGTACTATGATAACTTGATAGCAAGGGAAGTACTCGTCCGGATTTTTTGAGGCTTTTAATCATTTCTGTGGTATAACAAATGTGAATACTGCTTCATTCGATGTTAATGTTTCCAATGATCACTTTGCTACTATTCGAGAAAAACTAACAGAAAAGTTCAGACAAAACGTCTATAGATAAAATTTTCCAGTTAAAAAAACACGGTCGTTACATATGATACGAATCAAAATGAGATACTAAAGGAAATTAAAAATTTGAACAATAAAAGGCCTACTGGTCATGTTGAGATTTGTAATAAAATGGTAAAATTTTCTGCTCCGGTGCTGGTTGACCATTTAGTGCATTTTGTCAATATTTGCTTCAAAAAAGAGTGTTTTCCTACATTTCTCAAAATTGCAAACATTTTACACTTGCATAAAAATGGCGAAACAACTGAACCCGATAACTACCGTCCAACTAGTTTGTTGTCTTAATTCAGTAAACTTTCTGAAAAAATAATTTTCAAGCGCATATCCAATTTTGCCGCTAAAAACAGCTTATTTAATAAGCATCAGTTTGGTTTTTGAAGTAATCATTCCTTTACTTATGCCATTTTGTCCATTACTGACTTTTTTGCGAATCAATTGATAAAAAAAATTTGGTTACACCTGCTGAGTTGAAAAATGCATTTGATACAGTTGATCGGAAAATTTTGCTGGACAAACTTTATCAATATGGGTTCAGAGGGACAATTCACAAATTAATGACAAACTATCTTACAGGGAGAAATCAATCTTTTTATTCGAATCAATCAGTCTCGAATATGCGAGAATGTACAATAAGTGTTCACCAAGTTTCACTTTTGGGGCCATTTCTGTTCTTTTTATACATAAATGATATGCCGTTGGCCAGCAACGCTAAATTAACATTATTTGCAGATAATACAACGGTATTTGATACTCAAGAACTTGCATCCAAAACGAAATTCCAGACAGAATTAAATAAAATTTGTAATTGGTGCAACAATGACGAACTGCTCATAAATCAAAAGAAGTGCAAAATAATGAATTTTGGACGCAATATTATAAATGAATAACAGACTCGCCGAGGTTTCTGATTTTAGGTATTTAGGAATTGAAATGGACAACAGACTAAAATTTCAAAGTCATATTAATAATGTATGTAGTAAATTAGCTAAATTTAACGGTTTACTCTTCAAGGGTAGAAACTATTTCTCGAAAAATGTGCTGGTTAAATTCTATAACTGCTAGGCAAAACCAATCATGTTGTACGGTTTAATTGCATTCGGCGCAACATCAAAAAGCCTATTAGAAAAATTATTTGTGATGCAAAGTGTATTTTTAAAATTATTTGTTTCTAGAGAAAATTTGATCATGCCTCAAATATCCTACAATCATTGGAGATTTAAACCGTTTTTGACTTTTATTTCAGACAAATATTCAATGAAACTTTTAATCAGTTTCGTGGTAAAACTCCCCTCGAAACTTTTAACTTGGAATCTCTAAATAATTGTCGGGTTACTTGGACCTCTGTGGCAAAAACTTTACCAAGTATGAAAACTAGAACACAAATAATGCAGCGTTCAAGGAAAAATGTATCTCTTAAATCTTACAATTTTTTGAAATCAAACGAGCTGATACCAGATAATCTAAACCAATTAACTGAGCATCAACTAAATGGGTATTTCAAAAACTTGTTTTCAATTTTTCTTAAAGCTTATGGAGATCTTATAGATTTATTTGTTTGAATAATCAAGTCGGATATTATCTCGCAACTTCTGTCATAGGTTTTTTCAGGGTCATGCTTCGATGAGCTGCATAGCTTTTTGCATGATCTTTGGTGGGTTTATTTTGTACATGCGTTTTATTGTTTACCTGTCTGTATAATATTACTCTCCTAAATAAACAATCTCTTCAAAACTATTGGGAAAGACAAACAGGCACACAATTTAAAAATAGTCACAACTAGCAGTGAACTTGTGAGGCATTAAATTAGAATCAAAAGTACGCTTGAGAAGAACTGAACAAATCGTAGCAACCAAAGTTATTAAAGTTGATTTATAAAACGCCCTGAAAAATTCCAGAGATGCTAGTGAATCATGAAAAAAATCATTCCACAAAACTCAAAAAAAAGAACACTTTATTTGCACATCGAAATTAATTTCAATACACAAGTGTATGTCAAATATTTTCTACCAATTCATGAAATATTATACCATCATTGGACACGACTAGTTACAATAAACAAAACAAAATCTATTACAATTATTGATGATTACTTTTCACCTGAGAGCTTCAAGGTGGTTTATATATAATTGTTATTATATAAACTTGAAGCTTTTCCATGAAACTTTATCATGAGTTGCCACAGAGAGGTCTTCTTTAAAAAAAATAATAAACAATAATTCTTTAATTTTATCTTTGCTTTTCTGTATGTTAGTTTGTCTTTAAAATTGACTTCATTATCTGTTAGTTTGTTCCAGATTATGACGGACTTTTTAAAGAAGGAGTTTTCTATGTATTGCCCATTGTATCTGTCGCCGAAATGTAATTTTATGTTTCTTGTATTATTATCTATTTGGTGGTTATCACACTCAATGTTATTATAGGCTGGCAATAATTGATGTTATATTTTCCAAAAGTGACATAATGTTTTATAGTCCAGAAACATTTTTACTGGCAATATAATGTGTTTTAGCTTCATGTCTGAAGATGAGTCGTATTTTGCACGATCGAGCAAGCTTTTACTGCCCTGCTTAACTGTTTTTCCAGAAATATCATTAAATTAGCGGATATTCCACTTAAAAGAGTTGCTGGGTAATGCAAATGACTAATTACCAGTGCATTCATTATCAAGAGTCTTGTTTTTACTGGCAATGGCTTTTGATTGATTGAAGTAATTTTATTCCGCATGCCATTTTCCTGAGAATCTTTTTGATTTCATCTTGGAATGTTATAAACTGATCTAAAATTACTCCTAGGTATTTAACATTGGTTTTTTCCTTAATTATTTTGTCATCTAGAGTTATAGTATACTTTTCATCCTTTTTCCTTGAATCTATTTTTTCTTGCTGAAAACAATGATTTCCGTTTTTTTTGCATTCAACTGAAGTGAGTGTTCTAAAAAAAATTTGAGAACAGACTGCAATTGGCTTCGAGTGCTTTAAGAGCTTTTTGTGGATCGTTTTTTTCACAGAATAGTAAGATATCATCCGCATATTGAACTATTTTACATGCTTTGTCAATTTGTTTGTTGAGATCGCTAATGTAGAGATTGAATAAGAGAGGTCCTGGGACAGTGCCCTGTGGGACACCCTGCTCAAGTGTAATCCAATCGGATTTGGTGTTGTTAACAATTATTTTCTGGCTTCGTTTGGTGATAAAGGAATTGATCATTTCTATAGCTTCTTCGGAAAAGTTTAACCCTTTTAATTTCTGTTTAAGATAAGTATGATCAAAAGAATCAAATGCTTTAGAGAAATCCAGTAGGGAACATGCTAGAGTTTTGCTGTTGTCTATTGCTTTTCTGAATGCTTCAGTGCAATAAAGAATAGCGTCGATTGTTGAATATGATGTTCTGAACCCAATTTGGGTATTACTTAGTAGTTTTTTGGATATCAGATATTCGGTGATTTGTTTATATTTGTGCATTTGAGAGAGCCCCAGTTATAGAGATAGGTCTATAATTTTCTGGTAATTCTGGATCCTCTTTTTTGTATATTGGTGTGACAATTGCTTTTTTGAGCTTGCAAGGATATGTCTTGTTTTTCATAGACTCAATGTACAGAAATGTCAGATGTGTTTATATTTCAATTCAGCCATCCTTCATTGCTCAGGCTGGAATTTTGGACGGTTCTGGTGCCTTTCGACAATTTAAACTATTTTTTTTACATTCAGCTGATGTGATGAATTGGAAAGAAAATTTTTTATTATTTTGAATATTGCAAGTAGAAGTCTGTGGATTTGCCTGATTTTTGAACTTTTCTCATAAAAGCATCCAAAAATTGAGAACTTGTAATTTAGCAGGTTCGCCATCTGTAAATTATTGGTTATGAAATCGCCGAAAGTGTTTCTGGGTAATGGAATGAGGTTGGAAGCTTTTTTTGAGTTTCTTGGGTCGTTTATTATACTCCATTTTTCGCGTTCGCTTTTTTCGCGTTAAACAGTTGGGATACAAATTTATCATCTTCGTAAATTACCTTTGCTTTGTCGCTGCGAATGAAAATAGTCTCAGAACAATTGGATTTGTCACGTTTGATTGGTCTTACGTTGTTGTTCAGCTTAAGTTCTGTTATGAATGCTGTTGCTTGGTGGTCGGTCTTAATTGGTGGTGTGAGTACTAATGAATTATTTTTTAGATGTTTTATACTTAGGTCGGTGATAATATAGTCATTTGTGCTTTTGAGTGAGAAGGTGTTAATTTGTTAGTGAAGTCCAGATTATATGGTATTAAGATTGTATCTAAAGACTGTTTGTCGTCTTTGTTGAGATAGTTGAGATTGTAATCTACTAGTAAAATTTGGCGAGATCTTCTAAGAAGTCTGTTTTGTTGTTTCTATTAGGATTGTAGGCTAGGTTTAATAGAGTGGTTCTATCTTTTGTGTTGAGTCCGGCATTAAATTCTATCCAGATGCTATCATACGTTTTGTGCATGTCGTTTAAGTCATGTCTTACCTTTGGGTTTAACTTTTTAGGAACCAGTAACATGACCCCTCCACCCTTCAATTTTTTACTTGATTCATAAGTTCTATCACATCGTAACAACGTATGTTTGTCATTGTCTATGGCCCATAGTTTATCGTCATTTGTATCATTGAACCATATCTCGGAAAATCCGAAATTTTTATTATCATTAATAGTTTTAATAAGTTATTTGAGATCTGAACGCTTTCTAGCTAAACTTCTACAATTAAAGTGTAGTACTTTCAAGTTGTTGTTGTAGTTTTCCAGTTTTTTCTTTATTTGACTGAATTTCATGAAGGGTCCTGGTTTTGGGTGGATATCCCCTGATGTTAAGCAAGTTTTATGAATGGACTTTTCCTGTTTTTTGTAAGTCTTGCTTGTGTTTTTTTTAAATAATAATTGTAAAAGTAATAGCTTATTTTATTAAGTATAGTGCAATAATATTTGTTCGAGTATATTGTGGCAACCCATGGAAAGATGCTTTCCTTTCTTTTTATTCAGTACCTTATAAGCTGCAAAGTGATCGCTTTCGCAGAAGCTGATGACAGATATGCTAGTTTAGACAAAAAGTAACAGCGTATCGTTTTGTAGAACGATTTTAGTTAAAATTACAAATAACAAATTTACTTACCAAAATTATTGTTGAAATCATATTAACTAGTATAGATTTTGATCCTCAACATGATGATTTGAGTCAGTTTCTTGGATTAATTCCGAAAATAGTTTTTTATGTGATGTTTTCTTAGGTTGCCGTTGTGGGATTTTTATTGTTTAATGGTTTTTTTGTTTCTGATTTTGCCCGTATTTTAGAAAAAATTTTGAAAAAAACAACTTCGATCAAACCGTAACTTATTTGAAACAACCAGACCTTGCAAAGCGACATACTTTTTCTTAATTTAAATTTCAGTTTTTTCTGTTTTTTATATCTAAGTTTTTGTTAGCATGTTAAATTTCTCATTGGCAGTTGGTGTAGTATGTGTTTTCGTGCCTTGTTTTCCAAAAACTTTTTTTTCAAAAAGTAGGTGTACACGTGCCCTTTTTCCTCAAAATAATTTTAAATATTTTCTTGGAATGTTAGAATATCTTTGAAGATCTTAAACCATATGAAAAATTTTACCACTGCTGTTTTTCAATAAAAAATCTAAGTGGTGCAATAACATAATTTTCGGTAAATTTTTCATTGAAACAAATTATCTCTAGGCAAAAGTAACTAGTTTTAAAAAACTGAACATCTGCGCATATTTTTTCAGAGTCCGTGATTATTTGAAGTTTTCTTCCAAGAAACTTGATAGTGTAACAGTCGCCTACTTAAGTCACATATGAAGTTAAAGAAAAAAAAGGCCCTATAACCATTGGCTCAAGAGAGGGACACTATCTCTTGTGTTTTTCTACCTCGAACGGTCGGAGCCAATTCGGTTCACATGCGACATGAGACTAAAACCCTCATTTTAGCTTAAAGGCCACTAGCAAAATACCCCCCCCCCCACTCTAGAAAATAAAAACGTCCCCATACTTAGGTCTGAAAATACCCAAAATACGCGAACGCCGTTAAAAACAGGGTCGGAACAGTCCGTAGAGTTACTTTTTATTAGACAGTGGAACTTTGATCCATTTCAGATGGATCAACCTAAAACTCTCCTAACCTCAACATAACAATTATAAAACATACCCAAGAAAACTAAATTGGGTACTCACGTTCCGTTTCGTTAAACTCTCCTAACCTCAACATCAAAATTATAAAACACACCCAAGAAAACTAAATTGGGTACTCACATACCAGCACACTCGAGAATTGGAGTAACTAAATTAATCAGCAATTCTAGCATTAAGGTAATTAAGTTTTAACTCAAGAAGTTTGTAATTAATGAATTACAGCAAGGGAAATGAGTTTTGACTTGAGAATTGAGTTTTGGAGCTGGACCATTGGGAGACCCCAGCTGTCCACCTTTCCACTGAAGGTTCACTCTGGTCCACTTCTTACTTTTGTCTGCTTTGTTCGCAATCGCTCTGCCTCCTATTCAGGATAGGACAGCTCTGCTCTAGTGCGATTTTTGTATCTGGAAATTGCGAATAACAATTTCCCGCCTTTTTTTTCGATTACTTTCCCGCGATTGTAAATTGATTGTTCTTATCTTGTATTTCTGAGATTTTTAGTTGTCGCGAGAAAGTTGAGCATGACAGGCTCAATTCGAATTTTTGAAAAATTCCATTTCACCCCAAAATTACGTTGTTCGTATTGCTCAAGGTCAAACTTCCAAATATGACCGACTGGCACATACTTCCCGGACTCAAGATCAATGTCATCATCGCGTGTTGCCGTCTGCCAGTGAATCCCCAGAATGTTGAGTGTTGCTCAAGATACAGTGCGAAAGGTCATTTACAGAAGTTTGCAGCAGATTTAACTTTATCTACGTCCCAAAATTCTTAACCATGCAAAATTGTCACACTATCGCTGAACGGCAATCAAAATTTGCATACACTTGCACCTTAAATTTCCGCTTTGCAAGCTAATGATTAAAATTTCTCTTGTTTTATCCAATCAGAAAATTGTCATGCAGCATTTTGATTTATGTAAAAATTATAGTATTTAATAACAATGTTCCGTTTCGTTAAATTTTCTTTTTCGTGACCTCAGATTTCATCCGAGTTCACACCCAAGCCCCTTTCCTTCCCTCTCAAGTCTCAAGAAACCCTCATTGAGCCTCCTGCTCATTTCGTACTCCTAGCCTTTGAGGTGCTAGGCCCTGATGAGTTTGACACCGTGATCTGCCTTAGCAGCGCTTCCTCATCATCGGAGCTGATTACGATCGCTTCCCACGCTTTTAATTGTTCGAAGGATCGCATCCACTCCCTCTGCTCTTGTAACCTCTTTGCCTGGTTTGGCAAACCCTTCATTTTCGATTCCCTGTTCAAGCAAAAGGAATGGTGCAGGCTCAGGCTCAGGTTCTTCGCCAGGTCCTCTTCCAGTATTAACTCCCTCGCCTTGGTATTATCCCTAGACACTCTACCGACTCTTTTCCATCACGTCGTGATCGCATTTCGGTGGGTCAGCAAAGGTCTCTTGAAGGCTTCCGGTCCTATCTCTGCCAGGAACTGTCGGTATTCTTTCTGGTGCTTTTTCATGTGGTCTTTCGTCACCATATAGAACCAAGATGTCAATGTCGCTCGAAATCACGGGAGGAACCTTATGCGGCTCCATACGTGCCTGACCTCCATAGTTATGGCAAATACCTTGCACGCAGTCTCAAACAACTCAAGTCTCCTGCTATAATCAATGGCGTATATCGATTCCGCCGTCGGTGTCTTCGATTCCGGATATTTCGTCACATTCTCCCCGATCCACCGCAACGCCAACATTGTGCTCACTACCAAATTGGTCACCTTCTGCCGATGATCGGATAATCCGATCGACCGAATTTCTTCCATGTCCCACACTAAACAGAGGTTTGAGTGTTCCGGGTAACACACCGTCTGTGCCAAGCAATGGCATGGGCTTTCCCCATGTATAATATCGATGCTCCGGAGGTTGCGTTCTCGCGAAACTTCCAGTAGAGGTTCCAATTCCATCATCTCCTCATGTGTTGTATCATTTTCCTCCTGCGCTGGGACACTATTCATCGGCTTCCCGATTGTGTTCTGTCTCTCGAATTCACTTGTATTTTCGATTTCCAAACTCAAGAGTTCTACTCCCCAGATTTCACGAAAGTCATCTCTTTTTGTTCCCTTGGTACAGTTCCCAGGATCTTCCTCAACAGCCTATGTGAATGATGCGACATTCGAGTCAGTCGTACGCATTTGGGTACCGAGAAGGCTTTATCTACTAAGATCCTCTGGCTGGATATCTCTACCATCGCCATGTGTAATGGATAGTGGCTCCCACATAGGTTGGCAATTACTGGTCCCACCAAGGGTTTTGCATTTACTGGCAGACCGTAAACTTCGTTCACGGGAAATCCCATTTCCGCCTCAAGACCAATCTTCCACCCTCTGATGTGTTTCTGGGTTGTTTGCAACGCCCCCGGCCACGACTCCACGCTCCATGCTGTCACCAAATGGTGCTCAGACTCCAGCATCTCCAGTGATTGTTAAATGCACATAATTGAGAAGAACCCCAGCGCCGTTGCTATATTCACCGTAGTGTTTGTGTAGCACTCAGCCACTATCTGCACTTCGCTCTTCTCTCTTTCTGTTATGTCGCCAGACCAAGCGACTAGGTCTTCTCTCTGGAAAGACTGTATTCTGACACATGATCGTCCATCACAATAGTGCTCTCCGCCTCCGCACGTCAAGTCAAGACAGCTACCGGGTTCCAACTTCTTAACTGATCCTAGCTTGATCATTGCCTCGCCCGACTCTTTACTCTGCGGTAGGATCAGTTTGTGAATTATATTCAGAGTTCCCAAGTCTTCATCTTTCGTCGGTGTTAGCCTCACTCGTTCCGTGACTTCTTCAATCAAGCTTGAGTGGTGATGTGGGCACCAGGAGGGTCTCAGCAACTTCCAAACCGTCCCAAATTCGTAGTCATCATGCCATTTCCATTCCCCATTTTCAATTCCACTCTCTTGTTCGAGCGCGGTACGCTTATCACCATTGGCATTCTCTAGAGTATTAGGCCCAGGTTCGGTTTCTACCTTTCCATTGAATCAATTTCGATTATCTTTTCTGTCCAAAACTTCAACAGCTCCGTCACTTCGTGATTCTTGTGAGCGCTCCCGGCCACTGAATCTAAGAAAGGGCTGTATGCTATCCCCATTACTCCAGATTCATATTGGTATTCTCCCCGTTTGTTGAGTCTCAAGTAATCCTCAGCCGAGGCCAAGTTACGATGCACATCATGCCCCTCTTCGAATTTCTTGTTATAGAAACTCCGTATTTCATCAAGTTTCCCATGATTCTCTAGAGAGTGCCTGGAGTCATCTTCCTTTTCGATCCCCGTATGATCGTGGAGACTCTCCTCTCCATAGTTTTGCACCCCATGGCCTTCTGATGACACGCTTGGACGGTACTATTGGTCATTACGGACATTATCCACCTCAAGAAACAAGTGGCATCTTTTCTCTGGCAACATGCTGTACCAGCATCTGATATACTTCTAGACTCTTGTTGCCCAACTTCAACTTATCGTGTGAGGTCAATACTTTTAATTCTATTCCCACTAAGCTCCACGCGAACGTCAGCTGCCCCGATGTTCTAACGAAGGGAAACGCCATCAATGGCAACGCGGACGAAGGTGTTCTCATCGCCTCCTCGAAGTGATCCCGCAAGAAGTTCTGCCAAGTTCGCTTCAGCTGACTTCCCAATTCTAATTTGTTAATCTCGGCTTTTTGTTGGGTAGCCCAATTGCGACGCTTGCGGGACACCCCACGATCGAGCTTTTTCAGACAGTCCTCCAGTTCCTTCATTGTCTCCAGAGCCACCCACCAAGGTCGAGCCGTATTCTTTGTCGCATTCTTCTCAAGAGGGTCGCTGGCCACTTGTTTGCCAATAGCCTGATGCTCGCTCGAGATCCATTCTTTGCCAACATCCACTTCCCATGTTTGTCCAATCGTCGAACCCTTTTTCGAGCTCGCCAACTGAGGTCTGAAGTCTTCCTCCGTTGCAAGACTCGTCGAGACCTCTATCTCTTTCACCACCTCGGCCAGCCTCCTTGGTTCGCAGCTACTTTTGTAGGCCGCGGTCTTCCATCGCGCTAGAATCATGGCAGCCGTCTCCCTCAAATTCTTCTCAGAGACAGCATCTGCCGGCGGGCTATTCAACTCCTCTACTTCCCTTTTCCTCTTTCGAGACTTCACACCTTTGCTTGGGGGCGTCGTCACTATCATCACTGATTCGACCTCTTTGTCCCGGTCCAACCCTTCCGAATCTTGCCTCCCCCTACTCGAGCCTTAAGGATATTAAAATTTTTAATCATATTACTAGTCTTAAGCTTATCCTCCCCTTCAACTTTAATCATTTTATCGTCAATTTTTTGTTTCAGAGTAGAGCTGTCTTTACATTCATCATCTTTGGTCTTCTGCTCCGTTTCTCGCAGCTTGATCATCTCACCCAACAACTCCTTTCTCGCCTTTTGTCCAGTCCGCTGCCCATCAGAACTGGTTCCCCGAACTTTACCACTGGGTCCCATAACTCTTCTTTGAAACTTTCCAGTGTAGCTTCGGTCTCTGCTTTCTGGTTAAATTCACTCAAGAATTTTAGCCATGTCTTCTCATCCAGCGTACTCAGTAATATCCATTTATTTCCCTCGAAATTATTCTTCTTACTCTCTTTGGAACTCAAGAGAATCATCCCCATATTGGAGGTTTCGCCGCTCAAGGATAGTTCCAGGTTTTTGCCAGGGGATGATGCCAGGGGTGGTGTGGCTGTGTTCGCCCAATCGTCTCCACTCAAGTCCTGCAGCAGTTACTGTGTGGTGAAATCTTTCTCAGCCGCTTTCTGCTCAAGCGTATTCCCCACCTCCATTTCCTCTCCTGTTTCGCTGAGAGTCTCATCTATGCTCTCCCCTTCTGACTCAGCTCGCGTTCTCTCAAGTACGTCTCTAAACCTCGTCTCCACGGGACCGCTTCTCTTATCTCCAGGGGTGCCCACTGATAGGGGTGAGGGTGTATCTGGATCCTGCTTCTTGTATTCCGTGAGGGCTAGATATAAGGGGCCTGCCTCATTCAGCTCCTTTTCCCCTTGCTTCATCTCCAACTGCTCCAGCCCGTAGGGTGCTCGATATTTCCTCGTGGCGAACTTCATTTCGTCCTTCAAGGCGACTTTCCCCTCCTCCACAATCATTCTTCCATCATCCCAAACTGGCAGCATATGCTCCAGTCTGGCCTGGTCAAGCGTCCTGAAGATAAACCGAACCTTGAACTTCGGGGGCAACGAGCCTCTCATCCTCTTCGCCTGGGTCGTCCACGAGTTTATTTTGATATAGACTGCGGCTGTATACCCAATGAACAAGGGGTCCCAACCGTCCGTGAACTCCTTCTGTTGCTTCTCCACCATGGCTCTCGCGTATAGGGCTAGTCATCCCCAGTGTCATTCTGACTATCGGGAACTCTGGGACAGTGGTGGGCAGAATCTCTCGCTCAAGTATCATCTCCAGCTCTCTCTTCACCAGATCAAAACTTCCCTTCCATGCCGGGACCTCAAAAATCTCGTGCTTATTCGCTGCCAGTGGATTCAAATTCCAGAACTTGGAGTAGGCCTCTATGGGACACTAACGTTAGTTGAACACCATCAGTTCGGGATCTTTCACCTTCCCGAAGAGCACCGTGTCACTCATCCGTGCCCTTAGCTCCTCCTGTCTGCACCAGTTCAGCGCGGTTCCGTCTAGCACGCTTATTAAGCTCACGTGTGCCACTGAGTGTCGGTACGCCGCCACAAGCGGGTCGGGAAAAGCATATGTCACTGCTGTCCCATAGATGCAGGTCACTACCTCACCAAAGCCCCTGATCATCCCTAGTGGGTCAGATCTCATGGCTAGACATAGATCCGTCAAGAGAGGCATACCTCCATTCGCCTCCTTCCATTCCTCTTTCGTCTTAGGATTCTTCTCTTCTCCCGTCAGGTATCGATTCTGCATCAAGAGGCATTCCATCAACGGCGTCTTCAATCCGGCCGTGCACTTGTACGAGTAGGTCTCCGTGCTGGGATGGGTCTTCCCCATCGACAGAGGCTCTCCATACTTCATCAAGCTATGAAATGCGGTCAGCTCTCCGTGGCTCAAGAGTACTAGTGTCAAATACCCGTCAATTCGTAGTGTTTCCACACCTCTACTGAACATGTAGGCCGGACCCATGTTAAATAGGTACCTGGGTAGACCAACTATAGGGCCAACAAGATATTTATGGGCATGTTCAGCAGTTCCTGCACGAACGCGTCGAAGATGGTATCTTTCGCGTAAAACACTTTAGCCATGTACCTCTTCTCCCAACAAAGACTCAAGAACTTCAGGATCTCGTGATCCTTCCTCGTCTTCAGATCACCCCTCGCGAGTTCCCTCCAGAACCCCCAACAGTGACTTCATTCGCCGCTGTGACAAATCTTCCTACTGTCATGTCCCTGCTCTCTGCCACTTCCAACTGTCCCTCAAGAAACTCCCATATCTGCTTAATGAGGAGTGGTGCACTCTCCCGCGTCTTTTAGGTGGCATTCTCAAGCCGTGGTGTTAGCAACGGTCACCTGCCTCTCTCTTGCGTCAGACGGTATGCCCTTGCTTCTGACTGTTTCTCGGCCGCAGCCACGTTCTTTCTCTCGTTGTTCGGCCCCCTCGCCTTGCTAGTGGGGCTCGTGATTGTCAAATCCATGCCTCGAAACCATAGATTCATTGTCAAGTGGTTAATTGTCGGGTGGTCATCCCCAACTTCTGGATTGAACTTCAGCTGCCGAGCAAAGTTCGAGATCTCAAGCAAGAGGACCTCGTCCAGTACCATGAGGAGGTCTGCCAATTCATGAAATCCCCTCAAGGCATGAGACAAGTCAGCCCATGCCGCTGCCTGTTCTGACTTCAGGAGCCTCAAGTTTGTCGGTTCTAGCTCGCGATTAGGGGCAGCTATCAGTACCCGCCACGCGTTCCCTTCCGCTATCAAGATCAACATGGCATGCACGAATTGCAAAGCGGGTGGCATGCTCGCGTAGCCCGGGGACGTCGTAAACGCCACTCTCGATCTGGGTCCGAACCTAGAAACCACCGTTTCCTGCACCTCGTTCATTGCAGTGAACAACGTTTGGATCGCCTCCCAGATCTTCTTAGGCGTTGGCGCCTCTCCCTTCAGGTGCTCTAGTAATCCCGCCGAATGCAAGTGATCGTTCAATCCTACGAACAGCAGTAACTCCGGCTCACAAGGCATTTCCGACTTGATCGCTACCACTAGGGTTGGCATCTGATTTAGCTCCGCGCATTTCCGACTTCCGGCCAAATCAGTTTTGGAGACGTCCCTTCAAAATCCGAGCCCGCCACAATAATCACTTGCCGCTCCCGGGTCTGATCGATCATATATTGCCAATGTTTTCGCCAACTGCGAGTCCCCACAGGGTTTACCATATCTAGGATCATCGGCTAACTTAGTACCCTCGTACGCGGCATCCAGGAGCCCCATGTCCCCCGGCTCAAGCAGCTTCTCCACCACTCTTAACTGTGCGGGAGTTGCCACCCTGATCCGGGCTACACTTGTTCGGTGTTTGGGAGGTTCCACTATAAGTCCCGGACTTCCCAACTGCTTGAGTGGTCTGTAGTTTATCGGTACCATCATCGACTTCAGCGGGATCCCGGTCAAGTCAGCTGACACCATTGTCTTTGCTCATGAGAAGTGTGCCTCATGGTCTTTCAACCGATCTACGCAGTGTGGTCGACTCAAGTCCTCGTGTGACACATCATTGAGCCCCAAGACCTCCGCCAACTCCTGTCTGAACTCCAAATCCTCCAGGTCCAACTCTTTTACTCTCTCCGAATATCGCGTCTTGTTCGCCTCTGCTGGTTTCTCCATCTTCTTGCTGTCCACCACCACCACCGAAGACACCAGCGAACTCTGGGGCGTGGAAGACTCCGCCTCCTCAGCCTCCATCGGTGTGGACCCTGGTTGCCTGGTCCGGCTGCTCCTCGAACTATCTCTCGAATCAGCTCTCGCTCCCATACGGCTGGATAGGGATCTAGGGGAATAGAAAGGAGGGATAGGGGTGGACCCAAGGTAAACTGGGCCATTTCTAGCAGGTCTGATTCTAGCAGGTTTATATGCCCTTGGAAGACACCATGTAGCCACTCCGTTCCCTTGGGCGTGTCAAAGTGGATGCCATCCGAGGATGCATCGCGCGGGAGGGAGTGTTCCATCAGGTCAGCCACATCCAGCAACCTCATGGGGAGCACGCTTCTCTGCTGAATCTGCCTGATTTCTTCATGGATATTTCGCAACTTCTCATTCGTTTCCATAGCATGCTGGTCAAACATCATGTTGTATAGGACCGTGCAGATGGTGAGTAGTGCGGGATCAAACCAAATACTCAGCTCTTGAAGGATACAACTCATCTTCTCGTGCAACTTCATCACCTTCCTTGACTCTCCTCTAGACACATCATTAGTCCCCATCATCAGAGTGACCGTGTACATCTTCACCAAATCCAACATTCCCAGGGACGCCAAAATCTGCGGCGTCGCAGCTCCAGAAAAACTTGAGACCCCAACCTGCCCTTGTGACTGGATCTGCGTCAGCACCCGTATCAAGCTGTCTCCTATGATCAGGTGAACTGCACCATACGGTATCCTAGGTTGAGTGAAATATTCAGCCCAGGCCGCGTCATGGAAATAATCCCTCCTGGCCCTCTGCGCTGCCGTCCAGTCCATTCGGTTGTGCCTGTGGCATGCACCATCCTTATTTTTCTTGTCGCTCGCGGTTGTCACACTCCTAACTGGATGGTCCCTCCAAGTAGGAGGTCGCCCTTCCCTCACCGAATCGTCACGGGCTCTCGACTGTAACATATCTTGCAGTACCTTGAGACATAATGAACTCGACTCAGCTTGGCTACTGCTCGTGGTTGAATTAGGGGTATGACATGGGAGCTTGACCTCCATCAATGGCCGTATCGATTGCGTATCCAGACTGTGCACAGAGGGCAACGGTTCGGGTGGTATCCACGCCTCCAGCCTCTCATTCATGTGCTCCTGGGCCGCCCTGTCTAAGTTGAATCGGCCGCTGGGCCTAGGAGCCTCGTCCACCTCCATACGCGATTCAGGTCTCGATGCTGTGGCGGCTTGCTCTGTTGTCCGTGTCCTCTTTTCTTTCTGTCTCGCGAGCTCTCGTTGTCTTCTCTGAAGCTTCTCCATCTCCAGCTTCAGCTGCTCGCAGTTCGCTTCGTTCTCACGGACCCTCTATTCTTGCTGGTACTCCGCCCTGACCATGTTGAGATCACGCCACGCCTGATCCCTCTCGAGGATCGCCTGATCTCTCTCCAGGTTTGCCTGGTCCCTCTCAAGCTTCGCGCCCTCCCTGTCAAGGTTCGCTTTGTCTTTCTCCCTCTGTGCCTTCTCTAGTTCCTTCTTCAAGCTACTGATGTCCGGATATGCCTCCTCTGTCTGTTGAGACCGTATCATAGACGACGGCCTGATCGTGGATTGGGCCGCGAGCCCCGCTGGTGGTCTGGCTGGGAGCGGAAATTTTCCAGCGCCATATTCTGTGTTGTTGCTCAAGCCAGGGTTCCTCGCCAAGTCGAATCCCCTCACGCCCCCATCCACATTCGAGGAGAACCATCTGGTCCGTTCTGGATTGGATATCCCCTCCGTCGTGTAGCCAAACATCAAAACAGCTTCTGTCGCTGATTCCCCGCTTTCACCCTGCGCCTCTTACTGTAGGATGGCGTTCAACATCACCGCCATCCTCTCATCGACTTGGATGTAGTCCAGATCCCTCAAGCGTTTGTATAGTTCATTGAGCGTAGGTCTCTTGAGCGCTGCAGGCATAGATTTCCAAAACCGATCTGCCATTGTCACAATCTTCAGATGCTCTCACGTGTCAACCAGCTTGAGAATTACCTTGTCAACCAACTTGAGAATTACTTTGTCAACCAACTTGAGAAATATCCTACCAACCAACTTGAGAACTGAGAAACGTCTCCCTTCAAATGCTGCAGATCGTCAACTTTTTTTCTTTTTAAATTAGTGCGTCTAGGTCGTCAACTCAATTTTGCAAATCAATCTGAAAATAGAATGCAGTTTTTAGACCGAAATATCCTGTGCCTAACCTAAGCCCCCCCCCCATGATTGTGTTTAAAACATTATCCCATCAACTATTCTACTAAAATAGTTCAATTGTAAGTTTTAAGAGCATGCAGATTCAATTCATGTTTTAGCACCATTAATTCTTTAAGATTTAATTGTCATGCCAATCACATTAAAATCCGTCCACCTGACTCGCGCCCCTACGTATCTAACTCGAGACCTCCATTGTCCCTAATTCGAGACCTCCATTGTCCCTAACTCGAGACCTCCATTTTCCGCCCGTAACTCAGGGGATACTCAAGTAGTATTTCTTGTGTAGGTGTACCATTATCTCCGTTTCTGCGAAGACCACGTGTAGGATGGCGTATAACTCCCTTGCGCTCAACTTGCCCCTATTTGGGTCATAAACCGGCATCGAGACCTCCATTATCCTTCTTTCGACCACGAAGTCTCTCAGGCTCGTTAGTGCCAATATAACGTGCTCTGGATCTATCGTGTTACTTTTTTTTTGATCCTCGTTACCAGAAAGCACAGGTATTTATCCGGGACTTGTGAAACTGATGGGGGCAAGCGCAGCCATTCCTCCCAGCCCCGGTCTCTGTCTAAATAGAAACTCCATGTTCTGATATTCTCTCTTGAAGTCGGCCTTTAGTCTCGATTTGAAGCTCATGTCCGCCGTTATACGGATCGCGCTTGTCCTGTCTGACAAAATGAAGTCGCTGCCCGTTATCAGGATTCATTGGGTATCTCAAATTTTGTTTTGAAGTTTCGTCCTATGGTAGGCTCAACCTCTTCCTCATCCAGTTCCAGCCCGCTGGTCTCTCTCACTTCTCTGAGTTTCTTTATCATCAAATTTTTGGTGTGGGTAAGTCCTACCCCAATCCCCGGAAAAAATATTTATCGACGTCCCCGTCAATGATGCTGGGTCTGAATTATCTGGTGGTATCTTGAGCGGCCTCTCGGTTGCTGTCCAACCGAAGAGGGGATCTTTCGTTTTCACGTGTTTTTCTGCTGACACGTCGACCTGCTGGATGCTTTGCTCTTCATCTCCTTTGCCCTTGACATCGCGCATCCACTCTAGTAATCTCAAGTTTGTGTTTTCCCTCCTCTCTATCTCGCTCTGCTCCAGATCTGTTTCTTGTTCTGGTGTAGAGTAGTCTTCTTGCGGATAGTGTTCACTGGCATTGATTATTTGCCATTCGTCGTCCGCTACCAACTCACCCACACTCAGTAACTCTTCACCTAGCTCATCAGGCTGTATCTTGTCAATCAAGAAATTGTCCCCGTACCTATTGTACCTCATGCATGTCCGTTTGCGGTTTCCACTCCTTGTTTTTGCTGTTATCGGCAAGTCTGGTTCCGTCCTTTTTGGAACCTCGTTCTGCTCTGGATCATTCCAGTCTTCTTCCGCAAAGGATTCCGCTTCTGAGTCTGCTTCTATCTTTTCATTATCGTCCATGCTCACGTCCTCGTTGCCAACATTCTTTTCTCTGGTGCCTTTTTCGTTCACTTCGCATGCTGGCTCTACCAATAGGTACTCTAGTCCCTCCATATTCTGCGGTACGCACGAGTCCTCCGGAGATGGGACATGAGACTTCAGATTTTCATAATGCGCTGCTCTCCCCGTACTCAAGCGGTAGAACCGTCCCTGCTGGTGTACTTCCGTGATCATGAAGGGTCCTCGCAATTTCTTGAGTAGTTTTTTTGTCCCCTTAGGAGTTATAACATTCTGGAACACTCAGACGTACTGGCCCACTGCATACGGTTTAGCTTGACGTATCTTCTCATCATATTTCTTCAGCTGCCTCATTTGTGCTTGCGTCGTGTTCCTCCTGCACAGTTCGTTTAGATCCTGTTGTTTTTTGACCGTTTGCTTCACATAGGCTTGTGGCGACGTCTTTTTCCCTTCGTATTCTGGGTAAAAGAACGTTAGGGGCATTGCTCTCTCCCTGCCCGTTAGCATCATGAAGGGACTGATTCCTGTTGTCGAGTGTTGCGTGCTGTTGTAAGCCCCGACCAATTGCGGCAGATATTTATCCCAGTCTGTCATGTATCTCGAGAAATTTACCCTCAGCATGTTTACCAACGTTCTGTTCTGTCTCTCCACTAACCCGTTAGTCTGAGGATGGTAAGTCGTTGAGTGCGCTTGAGCAATGTGTGACCTCTTCATCAATTCTTTTATCAGGTCACCCACAAAGGCTTTCCCGTTGTCCGACTGAAATGTCATCGGACAACCATATCGTGATATCCAATGTGTTATCAAGTGGTCACAAGTATCCTCCGCTGAGGCTGTTTGACAGGGCACCGCTTCCGCCAACTTCGAAAAGTGGTCTATTACAACTGTGGTAGTATGATGAGGTTATGCTTGTGTAGTATCTTCTCCTCATCCTTTCTCCTGCATGCTACCACCCCATCAGCTGTGTGATAGAGCAAATCATTCCTCTCCTTGAAGAACTGGATCAAGATCTTGTAGCTGTCTTCTTCCAGGTCCCCTTTCTCCTTGGCTCTCCCGTCCGGATCCCTTTGGAGAGGTTGCTTGTCATCTTGTCATTCTTTTGGGCTCGTATCAGATCCGACAGCCTATATCTCGCCTTAACGTGTTCCTTCAGTGCCATTATTTGACTATTATTTTCTCCGGGACTGTGGAAACTATCCTCCTCAAGACCTTCCTGTCATCTTCTGGCACCATGTTCGTTCTGACATTCGTGTTGCATGATAGCTCCCTGAACGGTTTCCTTGATATTGCAATTCTCTCAAGTTCTTCACCTCCGCGCACCTCCTGCTGATCCAAATTGTACGTCACTGATGATAAATCCGTCTGTAGTTCCCTGTCACGGTGCCTCATCTTCTCTTCCGCCAATATCAGGCATAGACTATCTTGGTCATCGCTGCTCTTCTCTGAGTCTTCATCCTATTCTTCACACTCCCCGGACAAATTTTCTTCTTCAGTATCTTCCTCTGCATTGTCCCAATCCCCAGACTCTTGACTCAGTCCGAGGTGTTCAGCCTCCTCCTTGAATGCCACCTTCTTCTTCTTCCAAACCATAGTCCGCTCAAGTATGTCCTCAGGAATCCTCTCAACCAATGACTGCACGACTTCTTTTTCATCAGGTTTCCTTTCTTTCGAGGAGTCCTCGCTACCAGCCGCCATATTACTTCTCAATATCGTGACCTCTGGTTCCTCTTCACCCTTTTCTTTTACCACGGGTTTATCGTCTGCCAGTCTCTCGAGTAATCTCCTCAAGTCTTCATCTATCTCTGCTCTTCCCGTTTCTACTTGGTTGAGATCATAGCCTTTTGCCTTGAGTGTCTCCCTCACAACTTTTGACTTGAGCATTATCTCCATTGGCATCCCTTGGGTCTTTTTCAAGATTGTTTTCTCTGGACGTTCCAGTGGTAATTCGGGGTGATATTTTATGGGTTTGCCAGACTTGTCGAGCCATCTCGTGAGTGGAAGACTATCAAACGTTTCCTTATCCATAAAGGAGAAGCCATCTTTGATTTCTGGCCTATCTGCGTCCCTCTGTTCCTGTCTCTCGTAGAACTCCGTCTTCTTTCTCAAGCCTTCGGCATTTTGATGTTTGTCTCTTGTCCTATGCTCAATTTTCATGTTGTATCCATCCAGGCGAACTATCCATCTCCCTATGTAGCTCTGATCCATTGAGTACGTTTTCAACCAGCTGAATGCCCTGTTGTCGACTCGTAGCTCGAACGGCTCGCTATCTAGGTATGCCCTGTATTTTTCGACAAAGATAACCACTGCGAACATCTCTGCTTTGGGCGCCCAGTACTTCTTACGTATCACTCAAGATACGTATGCTATTGGTCTCAAGACTGTTTTCCATTCCATTCCTGCTGTTGATGGAGAATGCCAGAAATCGCTACTACCGACGCATCCGTGTCCAGCACGTACATTCCTTTTTCCGTTGGCATCCCTAAAATCAGTGCTTCACACAACTCCTTCTTTCTTCTCTGGAATGACTCCTCTGCTGCATTTTTCCACGTGAATTTCTTGCCTTTGTGCCTCATCAGTTGTTGAATCGGGTACAATTTGTCAGCATAGCCCTTGAAGAACTCCCTGTAATAGTTCGCAAAATCCAAGAAGCTCATCAGTTGATGTTCCGTTTTTGGCGATTTTCAGGTCAGAACCGCTTCTACTGCATCTGGGTCTGGTCTGATGCCATGTCTATCCACCATTCTCCCCAGGTAATTAATCGAGTCCTTGAGTATTTCGCACTCTGATGGTTTGCACTTTAGTCCCAATTTCTTCATGCAGGCGAACACCCCGTCTAGTCGCTCGATATGGTCCTCTAGTGTCGGTGTCGTAATTACCACGTCATCCACGTAGCACATTACCAGGTTGCGTATTTCTTTGTTACACCTATCAATGCGTGTGCCGTCAATCGTTGAAACGTAGCCGTGGCGTTGCAAAGACCAAAGGGCATCCTCTTCCATTGAAACAGCCCCAGCTCGCAGGCAAACCCGGTTTTGTCCCTGTCCTGCTTCCTCAGTGGAACCTGCCAAAAAGCTGATCCTAAATCAAGAGTCGTAAAAAATGTTGCGTCCCCTAACTTTGCGAGGCTCTCATCAGTCCTAGGTATGGGATAGACATCTTTCACCGTGACGGAGTTCAGGTATCGAAAGTCGCAACAAAACTTCAATTGGTCGCCTTTCTTCTTAGCCATCACCACGCCCACGGTGATTTGGATGGTTCTATCATATCATACTCTAGTAAGGTCTCTATCCCCTCCCTGTGCGGCACGGCCGACTCTTCAAGCTCTATTTAATGTTCAACAAAATTACAACATCCAATGTCTGCTTTATGTTTCGAAAAAACGTCCTCCTTCCGCTCCAGTACGTCCTTCCTTAATGGCTTCGAGCTGTTCATCCGTTACCTTGCCCCTCAAGTGCTCTATTTCGGGTAGAACCGATTTATCCATTTCCATTTCCTCTAGTGTGGGTCTTTCCGGGAAATTCGAACAGCTCGAAAGTCCATCGTCTGTCTATGACTTAAGTGATTTCACAAGATCCGATGAATCTTTTGTTTTTTTAAATTTTCTCAAGATACAAATCTTGTTCCTATGATTAGGACAATCAAGAATTTCATTCTCTTTACATTTTCAGTCATTTCATATCGAGTTTTCACAGGTACAGCGTATCCCAGTTTCCTTCCCTTCTGGATTGTGATGGGTATGTCAAGAGTATTCAACAAGACACTGACGCAGAGACCGCTCTTGATTATCGAGAAGGATCTTCCTAAAACAGCAGCACTCTGACTACTTGGATTTGGGACTATACATACCTGCTTGTCGTCACTTAGTTCATTATAATTTTTCATTCGCAAGCTTACGATTACCGCTTCGTTTGCTTTCGGCCTCACCCTCCTACTCAAGAATACCGGCGCTTTATTTTCATTCGCCATTATCAAATTTACCGGTTTAATCACGTACTTCCTTTCCGGATTCCGAATCCTGAACATGGCATTGCTTAGATCAATTGTTACTTCGAAATTTCTGATGAAGTTCCTGCCTAAAATGAGTTGGTCATACTCATCTAGGTTTTCCACCTGAAGAAAGCTCATCCACAGGTTGCGTTCCCCCAAATTTAGGGCTATTATTGGTGTCCTGCCCAGTACTCGCAGTGCCCCTTTGTTTGCAGCCGACAGCCAAATTCTCGAGTCTATCAAATCGTCTTTGATGAAGCGCATTCGCTCCCAAGTTTCGATTGGTATAACGCTCAAGACCACTCCCGTGTCCAGTAACCCGCGTAACTGAGTCCTCTTGCCATTTATGTCAAGCACGTGTGCCAATACGTCCGCTTCTGTACCGATATGCATTGCATCCTCTTCCAACATGGCACAGTGTCCAATTGATCTCACTTTTAGTTCTTCCCTGCCCACGTAGATCTGTCCAGCTAGGACTTCGTCGCATGTTATCATGGTCTTCGTGTAGATGTTTATTCCATCTATGTTTAACATCACCTCATGTGAACCATAGGCTTCCGTGTACCTTTTCTCGACGCGTACTGACTTGCTACCACCTCTTGTGAGTAGTGCCCTCAAGGCTCTAGAAGTTGTCTGCGGACTTATTGCACTTAAGTAATCTGCGTACACATCAATGTGCATTGTCGTCTGATCGCTTGGTTCACTCAGGTTTCTCGTTACTTCGTGGCCGACCACAGTGATTATCGACATTATCCTGGCTCCGATTTTTGTTATGCCGAATGGCTTACCAGTCACCATTTTTAGAGTGTTGCAATTTCCACTCTTTGTCGCTCCCACTTCTGCTTCTGGCATTGGCACTGACCTACTTAGTGTCTCGTTCAACTTCTGATTTAACTCTCCTGTTTTAGTCGTTGCTCGATTCCTTTCGTTGCTAGGTCTTGTTTCACTTTTTTGATGGCCTCCGCCGCTGCTTTCTCATAGTTTTTTTCTAGAGAATTCCTGGTCTTGGCTTCTATGGGATTCTTGACTTGTGCTACAGCCTTCACCGTTTTTGTCGGCAGTTCCGCACTCGGTGCCTCCGAGTTTTTTGTGTGAAACTCGGCCTGCCTGTTCCTCGTGTTCTGTACCGCCGCCAGCGCTAGCTTGTGTTTTGATTGAGTTTGGTTCTTCACTGCTTCCCAAAACAACGGACAGCCTTGCTTTTACGTCGTGCCTTGCTTGTACGTCGTGCAATCCGCCACGTGATGATCCGCTGATCCGCAATTTGCGCATGACTTGCGTTTGTCCATATCATCTCTAGGCTTGTATCATGACGACCTCTGTGGTTGACTCCCCCCTTGCATGTTCCTATTCTCTGGGTACGAGTATTTCTTTGGTTTCATCAACATGTACTCCCTTGATTTTTGCCTCATCTCTTCCGGAGTCGGTGCATTATCTTTCGACAGTGTATAATACGTTGCCAACATTGTTCTCAAGTCGTCACTTTTAACCCCATCGATAAATTTTGAGGCGATGCTGATGTTCCTTCTGTTTGTTGATTCTTCAGGATCACTCCTTCTTCTCAAGCTCTCAAGATCATCCAGGAACCGATCGATTGATTCATCGTCCCTCTGTTTTCTCTTTTCGAATCTCATCATATGAGCTGACACTAAGGCTATAGTTCCAGAATCGAAAAATCCTGGCTAAAACAACAAAATTTTGAAACAACTTACATGTTGGCATAAAAATTAGCCACAAAACGAAAATGTGAAAATTAAAATGAAGAAAACTCTCAGAAATTTGTGACAAAATGTTTTAAAATGTTTTATAATAGTTGTTACATAATTTCAGTGTTATTTGTAAAGTTTTGATTGGTTGAATTTTTAAAATTTTGAAGTAATGATGTGTGTGACACTTTTTATGATCTTTGATCATTTTGTACAGATAGTTTAGAATTTTTAAAACCTGAAGATGCACAAAATGTGCGAAAAAGTTTGTTTGAATTTACAATTTTAACGCATTCTCAAAATATTTAGATGTTAAATGTTTGAAACCCTACGGCGTTGAGCCAATTCTCAATTACAGTCTCTCCTACAAGGAGACGTAATTTTAAATTTATTTTTCCCTTGTTTTAATAGAGAAATCTTTTTAGTTGAAAAATCATTTTATATTTTACCATGTTAGAATTGAAATGGTCTACATTGTAGCAGCTAGCTCACTCTACCACAGCCTGGAACAACTTAGCAACCCGGAAAAAGAACAATTTCTACCCAAAATTTTGGCTATTTCGGGACTTTCTTTAAACCCGAACACCACGAACCCACAGAAGAACCTCGCAAGCCTACTCGGCAGGGCACCTCTAGCAGAAAAGTGGTGGTGTGGCACGACATCATCAATAATTCGATCAACAGCCACCGCACAAACAATTTCAGAGCTTGCACTGCAGAGGAATTGTCAGAAATCCTGAAGACACTGACAAATATCAGCGCAATTGTATACTGTCAGAGAAACGGTACACCGGATATCAGGAACCAGCTCGGGTATTCTTGTCATTCCTATTACAAAGTGTCTCATTTCAAAGAGGAAGAGAAGAATGGAGCTGGTCAACGAATATCAGGCACTGCACCAGGACGTCCAGCTGGAGCTAAAGTCTTTGAGGATTGTGTTCGAACACCAAGACAACCTGCCAGCTGTCTTGTCCAAGCTTCGTTCAAACACGAAAACGAAATCTCAATCGAGAAGGAGGGCGGAGAAAAGAAGACTGGTGAACATAGGCGAAGCAACTGTTGGTCGGACTGACGAGGAGGCTTCAACGGAGAGGGTGAGTTAAACTTGTGTTATTTGAGTTGCTTTGTGTCACGTGAGGTTTATTCCTCGTGGCCTGCAAACCAAAGAGCACAGTTGTACTCCCACCTCCATTCTTGATTTGGACTTTGAAAAACAAACTCATTTGGAAATTAGTCCGTGATTATGCGTCCTTATAAATTAAATTTATCAACTGTCACCAACGTGTTAAATTTTTGAGAGTTTGTCTAGAAAACGACATTATACCTGATTTTTTGAGGTTCAGGGTACCGGAAAATGGGGTGTTTTCGAACCAAGCGGTACACAGTTTTCAGACAAAACCTCTAAGAACGGAGATAAACAAGGCAAGGAAGGGCATAGAAAGGGCGAGAGGCGCAGTACAGAGGGGTGTAGATGAGAAGTTTTGGCCTTCGGTAATTAAATATTTAAGTCTTAGGGGACAAAGACAAACAGCAACAGTCAAAAAGACTCATCAGAAGAAGCTAATGAAACTATCAGAAAGGCAAGACCGACCTCTAGGGAAGCAAGGTGAGGGTTCGGTAAGAGCTCTTGATGATGTTGAGTTACCAAATTGGGTACAACAAGTGTTGGCATTAGGGCCAAAGCATCCCGTCAGGGATAAAGTTAGTGAGACACACTTTCTCGCCGACATTGACATCTTTCTATCGGATCTCAAAAATCGTAAAGTCCCCGGGGAGGCCCTTTGTGAGATCGAAATTGTGGCAAAAGCCTATGCTAAGAGGGTGAAACAAACACCATCTGACAAAGGCGTTGAGAAGGCCCGAAAGTATCTGAAGAGTAATGGATTAGTTGCGGTACCGTACGAAAAAGGCGTGGGTTTTTGTGTAATAAAAAAGGACACCTACGAGAACAAGTTGTCGGATACATTAGATTCGAATCAATTCAGCAAAAGTAAAGGAACAAGTGATGCGATTGTTTTGAAGATAGAAAGAGACATCAATAAGGAGTTGTTGGCTATGAGGAAAAAAGATGAAATAAGTGAGAGTCTCTACACAAGTATGAGGTCTACTGGGGGGCAGCCCGCCAGGCTTTATGGGTTGGCGAAAGTGCATAAAGTGAATACCCCATTAAGACCGGTCCTCTCCTTGCCTGGTAGCTCTTATTATAACTTGAACAAAGTTCTTGCTAAATTTTTCTAGAAAATTGAGGGCGCAAATATCGAAACCAACTCAATAGATGCGAGAGAAATCTTAGAGAGCACTAATCTTGAGCCCAATGAAAACTTGATATTTCTAGATGTGAAGAGTTTGTACACAAATGTTCCACTGAAAGAAGCGATAGACATAGCTCTGAGAAAACTGTATGAGCCAGGTGAACCACCATCAATTGCTAGGAAAACCATGAAGAGACTGTTGAACATGGCAATTAGTCAAGTCCATTTCAAGTGCAATGAAACATGGTACGTTCAGAAAGATGGTTTGGCAATGGGGGCATCTCTTGCCGTTATTTTAGCAAATCTTTGGCATAAGCAGTACGAAACTGCACTATCAAGGGATATTCCCGAAATGTTTTTGCCTGAGAAAAATCTTCACGGAATATGTCCCGAGTGCAATAAGAAAGTCACGTACAGGTCAAAAAGTGTAGAATGTGAATGCTGTTTGAACTGGTATCACGTAAAATGCGGTGATATATCAGATGATGAGTGTCGAAATATAAGTGAAACCGTCTGGTACTGCAGAAAATGCATCGCAATAAGGGAGAAAAATAAGTCAGGGCAACAATCTAATTTGTTTCTCCGTTACGTTGATGATATAGTGAGAACAGTGAAGGGTGATCCTGAAAAAGTGCTACGGGCTGCAAACTTACTACATCCAAATTTACAGTTCAAAATAGAGACACCAAACACAAACGGAACTTTGGCGTTTTTGGATTTACAAATTAGTATTGACAAAAGCAGGACAATTAGCTGTGGGTGGTATCAAAAACCAACAGATACAGGTACCATACTCAATTTTAGAAGCTGCGCCCCCCTTCAGTACAAGAGAAGTGTGATTGAAGGAACTGTTTACCGGGTTTTCCGCAGTACGTCAACATGGGAAGAATATGATAAAGCCATGAAAATCAACCGTGAGCAATGGTTGGATAACCCATATCCGGAAAGTTGGTCGTCGTGGGTTGCATCCCATGCCCTTGAAAAGATCATCAGCGAGGGCAAAAACAAAAAGAACATGGCTGAGAAAAAGAAGCCCTGTGATTATAGCAATGATTCACTACCCATCTTGATGGTCCAATATAGGGGGAATCACAGTCAGACATTAGCAAAAAAAGTGCGCGATATCACCAATGCGCTGATAGTATTCACGACGAGGAAATTGAAAACTTGTATGCCCTCTCTAAAATCCTCCTTTTCCAGTGAACTGAAATCAAAAGTGGTGTACAGACTTGAATGTTGTGGGTGCAAATCCATCTATGTTGGCCAGACGGTCCGACATCTCACCAAAAGGATTGAGGAACACCGAAAAGAGGATACCCCAGTTGGACAGCATATAAGGCAGTGTGGTAGTGAGCGTGGTAAGTCTGCGTTTAATTAAAAAATAGTCGACCAGGCGTCCAGCAGCATCAAGTTACTTACGTTAGAGGCGCTGCACATTAGGAAAGAGAGACCGGCAATTAACACGCGCGACGAGTTTAGAAGTAGGGAGCTGACACTAAGGCTATAGTTCCAGAATTGAAAAATTCTGGCTAAAACAACAAAGTTTTGAAACAACTTACATGGTAGCATAAAAATTAGCCACAAAACAAAAATGTGAAAATAAAAATGAAGAAAACTCTCAGAAATTTGTGACAAAATGTTTTAAAATGTTACATAATAGTTGTTCCATAATTTCAAGGGTATTTGTAAAATTTTGATTGGTTGAATTTTTAAAATTTTGAAGTAATAATGTGTGTGACACTTCTTATGATCTTTGATCATTTTGTAAAGATAGTTTAGAATTTTTAAAACCTGAAGATGCACAAACTGTGCGAAAACGTTTGCTTGAATTTACAATTTTAACGCATTCTCAAAATCTCATCATAGCTCGGTGATCCTTCATTCCTGATCCGAATCGGTTCAACAATATCTCGAAGATTTTGTCTGCAGTATCACGTTCCTCTTCCTTCTTTGCAACTACACATTTAAACGCCGTGCCTTCTAAGTTGCTGAGTATCGCTGTGCAGGCCTGCCTCTCTGCATTCAAGTTGTCTTGTTCCAAATGTAGTCTCATGACTTCTACCCATGTGTCGATGCATCCATCTGAGTCATCCTTAAATTCCTTTGGCTTCTTGAAAGTGTTCCTGGATTTGCCACCTCCTCTTTCACTCGAGTCAGTGTTCCTTGTAGCGAACGCTTCCAATGCCTCTACCTTGTCTGACATTTGTTGTAGCCTCTCTTCAGTTGCCTTCGCCAGATTGAAGCAATGGTCCAAGCTCTCGCTCTTATTGTATCGTATCTCCTTTTTTAGCATTTGTCGATCCTCTTTACTGCACTTCTGTTTTTTTTCAATAGGTTTTTTTCATAGTCCTAATCTTTCATAGTTCTTTGAAGATCTTAAACCATATGAAAGATTTTACCACTGCTGTTTTTCAATAAAAAATCTAAGTGGTGCAATAATATAATTTTCGGCAAATTTTTCATTGAAATAAATTATATCTAGGCAAAAGTAACTAGCTTTTAAAAACTGAACATCTGCGCATATTTTTATAGTGTCCGTGATTATTTGAAGTTTTCTTCTAAGAAACTTGATAGTTTTGTTTTGACAGAACATAATTCTAACATCCGCAAATTGCCCTTCTTTGCATGAGACAGTCAATTGCGGGTTTTGTCAATGATTGAGAGAAAAAAGATCTCAAAACAGTATTTGATAAAAACAGATCCTGTCTGATTCAGTGAGATATAGATTTTTTCATACATCAGAATTTCATGAATCGGTTTTTCGATCAACTGCCAATTTGTAAATACAATAGGTTTTTTTCATAGACCTAATAAAGATCAAGCAATAAATCTGTTTTTCTCACTTGATTTTCTGAAAGTTTGCTCACAAAAAAAGCATCAGTTGTTCAGTCATATTTTTTGTGATTAAACAGACTGTTCCATTTGATGGCATACAAAATCATGATTCTTATTAATTTAAAAAAATTATTCCGGAGAATTGAGAATCCATTGTTTTAAAAAGCAAATCTGCTTGCCCACACATTCTCAGCTTGAAGCTTTTTAAAGAGAAATTACATCACTACAGTCCTCTTTCTATGTCTGATTTCTAAAAGCTACGGGACAATTTGGAAATTCCGGCATGGGCGCTAGAAGAACTCTGCAAAGAATGATAGGTGCATTTTTTTTCATTTTTAATGATATTTTCAAAATTAAGTTTTCCCTAGAAGCCTAAAAAGCAATCGTTACACCAGTATACAGAAAAGACAACCTCGAACTTTCAGAATACTAGACGCCCATTCCAACAACAGATGCATTTTTCAGTGTAAATGTGAACTTTTTCGAAATTAATTAACTGAAAACAATTTTCCGCAATACTTTCTCAGCACTTCTTAATTCGGTTTCAGAACATCCTATTCAACAATAGATGCATTTTTATTCGGTACCGAAGTTTTTAGGCAAGAAATGGATGGTGATAAGTTTGTTGCTATGACATTATGATGTAAATCTAATATCCAAATCTTCGACTCCATTGATTGTAAATTTTTGCAAAAAAAGTAATTTTTTGAATTTTCTGATTTTCAAAAGAAAGGATTAGTTTTTTATCAGCAACTATGAACAGGAAATTTTTGTGAATAAAATTAAATCCGAATTATACCATTAAGTACTGAAAATAATCAATTTTTTTTGAGAGATACAGTTTTACATTATAGTTTTTGCGCGATTCATGAAAATTTTGCAAAAGAGTGCTCTAAAATATTTTAGAGCTTTCAAATATGAGCTTACTTGTTTTTTTTTGAATTTAATGAAAAATATTAAGGCTTACGTGAACAAAACAGGCGCATCAAAAACTGCGGGCACAAATTTACAATAAGTAATCAAGTTTTTTGTTTGTTTTTTTTTGTTTCAATTTTTTCCGGTATACAAGAAACACAAAAAAATTCGTGGAAATATATAAGGGACCGTTCATCGAAAACTCATTTTTTCATAAATATCGAACTATACTAATTTTGAGAAAAGAGGAAAAAACCAAAATCACCAGCTTTTTTTTTATCAAGTTAAGAAGATTCACCATTTGCAACCTGTGTTAAATTATCATGGAAAATTTTTAAGTGGAGTAAAAAAAAACATAACTGTACTTCCTTTATTGTCATATTATTTATCAATTTTTGTATTGAAGACAAAGTTTCACCAATAATTTTAACTCTAATTCAGCTATATCTGACGTACATCTGCAAAATTGAAAAAAAGTTTTATTGCAATTGGCGTTTGTGTCGTTTCGACCATTGAAAATGAGGAAGAACTTTATATTTGTGAGTATTTTCTACGCTAGTTTAGGTACCACAAGTATTGATTAGGTTAGGTTGAGTGATATCTGGTATTAACGCTTTTTGCAACAAGTCATAATTCGAACCAGATTTAAAATTTTCAAAAATCCCGGTGTTGAGAAAAAACAGGTTTAAAACTTTTTGAGTTTTCGTCTAATTTAGGGCAATTAAAGCGAGCAAGCAGCCTATTTCTGCTAAATTTAGGCTGTTTACAAAAACTTATTTTAAGCTTATTTTTATTTTTATTCGAGTAAATTTAGTTTATGGAGTTCTTATTGCCATTTTGAGAGCCATCAAGTCTATCTGCACAAATTTATCTGTATACTAACATAGATTGATTTCCCAAGATGAACTTTTCTTATCACAGCTAATCAGTTCAAAGAAAAAACAAAAAAAAACTGAGCATGAAAAAAGGAATATCATCAATGACTTTACAAACTCGAGAAAATCAGCGCAAACAATGTTTCGTTTTTTAAAAATTTTTCTGGGGAAAAGAAATCCATTTTTTAGAAGGCAAATCTGCTTAGCCACAAACTCTGAGCCTAAAGCTGATTTTTAAAAAAAAATACAACATTACAGTACTCTTGCTATGCTTGAGTCAGTAACTTGGACTCTGATTTTCCCCGTGTTTTAGAAAAAATTTTGAAAAAATAACTTTGATCAAACCGTAACCTATTTGAAACAACCAGACCCTGCAAAACGACATCCTTTTTTCTCAATTTAAATATCAGCTTTTTCTGTTTTTTATATCTAAGTTTTTGTTAGCATGTTAAATTTCTCAGTGGCAGTTGGTGTAGTATGTGTTTTCGTGCCTTGTTTTCCAAAAACTTTTTTCTCAAAAAATAGGTGTACACGTGCCCTTTTTTCTCAAAGTAGTTTTAATCTTTTCTTGGAATGTTAGAAGATCTTTGAAGATCTTAAACCATATGAAAGATTTTACCACTGCTGTTTTTCAATAAAAAATCTAAGTGGTGCAATAATATAATTTTCGGCAAATTTTTCATTGAAACAAATTATCTCTAGGCAAAAGTAACTAGCTTTAAAAAACTGAACATCTGCGCATATTTTTATAGTGTCCGTGATTATATGAAGTTTTCTTCTAAGAAACTTGATAGTTTTGTTTTGACAGAACATAATTCTAACATCCGCAAATTGCCCTTCATTGCATGAGACAGTCAATTGCGGGTTTCAGTTGTTCAGTCAAATTTTTTGTGATTAAACAGACTGTTCCATTTGATGGCATACAATATGTTGAGTTAATAATTGAAAAATTTTTAAGGCATAGATCAGTTTTCGTTTTGTCAACAAGGGTTTCAGTATGTATGCGTTTTGTATTTTTAAAGTTTTATACAGCTGAACTAACCGTGTTTGTGCTAAAAAACGCAATTTGAAAGCAAATTTGTTAACTTTCGATTTTTTGAAATCAAAACCTGTCGACAACTAATGGATGGTGATAAATTTGTTGCTATGACATTATGAAGTAAATCTAAGTATCCAAATCTTTCGACTCCATTGGTTATAAATTTTTGCAAAAAAAAAGTAAATTTGTGAATTTTCTGATTTTCAAAAGAAAGGATTAGTTTTTTATCAGCAACCATGAACAGGAGAAATTTGTGAATCAAATTGGATCCGGATTATTCCAGTAAGTACTGAAAATAATCATTTTGTTTGGAGATACAACATAACATCATAGTTTTTGCGCGAATTAAGAAAACATTGCGAAAAAACATTATAAATTTTTTATTTAGAGCTTTCAAAAATGAGCTTATTTTTGTCGTTTTTTAAATTTTATAAAAATTATTGAGGTTTTCCTGAATAAAATAGTTGCATCACAACCTGCGGGCAAACGTTTACAATAGAGTAATCAAAATTTTTTGTTTGCAAAATTTTCTCTTTTTATTTTAATTTCTCATGTTGCGTTAATATTTTTTCCAGTATACAAGAAACAAAAAATGAAAATCGTCAAAAGATATAATGGACCGTTCATAGAAAACTCGTTTTTATTATACATAGGGAACAAGAAGATTCGTCAGTGGCAACCTGATTTATGGAAGTTTTCATTGCAATTTTGAGAATCACCAAGTCTATCTGCACGAATTTGTAAAAGTAACATAGACTGATTTCCCAAGATGAATTTTTTTCCCAGCAAATCCGTGCAAAAACTTAGCGTGAAAAGTAGAATCTCATCAATGATTTAACAAACTCGAGCAAATCAGCGAAAAATGATTCTTATTAATTTTAAAAAATTTATTCCGGAGAATTGAGAATCCATTGTTTTAAAAGGCAAATCTGCTTGCCCACAAATTCTCAGCTTGCAGCTTTTTAAAGAGAAATTACATCACTACAGTACTCTTTCTATGTCTGATTTCTAAAAGCTACGGGAAAATTTGGAAATTCCGGCATGGGCGCTAGAAGAACTCTGCAACGAATGATAGGTGCATCTTTTTTCATTTTTAATGATGTTTTCAAAATTAAGTTTTCCCTAGAAGCCTAAAAAAGCAATTGTTTCACCAATATACAGGAAAGACAACCTTGAATTTTCAGAGAACTAGACGCCCATTCCAACAACAGATGCATTTTTCAGTGTAATTGTGAACTTTTTCGAAATTAATTAACTGAAAACAATTTTTCGCAATACTTTCTCAGCACTACTTAATTCGGTTTCGGAACATCCTATTCAACAATAGATGCAATTTTATTCGGTACCGAAGTTTTAAGGCAAGAAATGGATGGTGATAAATTTGTTGCTATGACATTATGATGTAAATCTAAATATCCAAATCTTTCGACTCCATTGATTGTAAGTTTTTGCAAAAAAAAGTAAATTTTTGAATTTTCTGATTTTCAAAAGAAAGGATTAGTTTTTTTATCAGCAACCATGAACAGGAAATTTTTGTGAGTAAAATTGGATCTGGATTATACCAATAAGTACTGAAAATAAGCAATTTTTTTTGAGAGAGACAGTTTTACATCATAGTTTTTGCGCGATTCATGAAAATTTTGCAAAAGATTCCTCTAAATTATTTTAGAGCTTTCAAATAAGCTTTTTTTGTTGTTTTTTTGAATATAATGAAAAATATTGAGGTTTACGTGAACAAAACAGGCGCATCAAAAACTGCGGGCAGAAATTTACTCCAAGTAATCAAGTTTTTTGTTTGTTTTTTTTTTTCGTTTTAATTTTTTTCCGGTATACAAGAAATAAAAAAAAAATTCCTGGAAATTTATAAGGGACCGTACATCGAAAACTCATTTTTTTCCTAAATATCGAACTATACTAAATTTGAGAAAAAAAGGAAAAAATCAAAATCACCAGCTTTTTTTTATCAAGTAAAGAATATTCATCATTTGCAACCTTTGTTAAATTATCATGGAAAAATTTTAAGTGGAGTAAGAAAAAAACATAGCTGTACTTCCTTTTTTGTCATATTGTTTATCAATTTTGTAGTGAAAACAAAGTTTTACCAATAATTTTAACTCTAATTCAGCTATATCTGACGTACATCTGCAAAATTGAAAAAAAAGTTTTATGGCAATGGGCGTTTGTGTCGTTTCGACCATTTAAAATGGGGAAGAACTTTTTATTTGTGAGTATTTTCTACGCTAACTTAGGTACCACAAGTATTGATTAGGTTGGGTTGAGTGGTATCTCGTATTAACGCATTTTGCAACAAGTCATAATTCGAACCACATTTAAAATTTCCAAAAAGTCCCGGTGTTGAGAAAAAACCGGTTTAAAACTTTTGATTTTTCGTCTAATTTAGGGCGATTAAAGCGAGCAAGCAGCTTATTTCTGCTAAATTTAGGCTGTTTACAAGAAACTTAATTTAAGCTTATTTTTATTTTTACTCGAGTAAATTTAGTTTTTGCGATTTTGAGAGCCATCAAGTCTATCTGCACAAATTTATCTGTATACTAACATAGATTGATTTCCCAAGATGAACTTTTCTTATCACAGCTAATCAGTTAAAGTAAAAACAAAAAAGCTGAGCAGGAAAAGTGGATTATCATGAATGACTTTACAAACTCGAGAAAATCAGCGCAAACAAAGATTCGTTTTTTAAAAATTATTCTGGGGAAAAGAAATTCATTTTTTAGAAGGCAAATCTGCTTAGCCACAAACTCTGAGCCTAAAGCTGATTAAAAAAAATTACAACCTTACAGTACTCTTGCTATGTTTGTTTACTAAAAGCTACGTGACGCATTAGAAACCCCGGCATGGGCGCTGAAAATGCTGCGAAATATTTTAGACGATGAAATTTTTAAAAACAAAGTTTTTTCTAGAAAGAAATTGCCACACCAGTATGCAAAAACTTTAACCTTGAATTTTTCAAGAACTATACATCCAATCCAACAACAGAAGCATAATTAGAGTATTCGAGAAAATTTTCAAAATCAATTAATTGAAAAAAAAATCAGCAAAACTTACCAAGCACTATTCAGTTCTGTATCAGAACATCCTATTCAACAATTGATGAAATTTTAATCTGCACCAACTCATTTAGTTAAGAGATGGATATTGATAATTTTGCTGCTATCTAATTATGAGATAAGTCTAAAGATCCAAAACTTCTGACTCCATAGATCATCAAGTTCTGCGAAAAAAATAAATGTTGAAACTTCTGAATTTGCAAAAAAAAGGATGATTTTTTATCGGCAACCGTAAGCAAAAAAAAGTGTCAAAACACTGAATCAAATTGGATCCCAAATATACCAGCACGTACTGAAAAAATCATGTTGTTTTTCGAGAGATTCAACTTTACATCATTTTTTTGCGCGGTTCATGAAAATATTGCAAAAAAAGCTTAAAACTTTTTATTTAGAGCTGTCAAAATAGATTTGCTTTTTGTGAAATTCATAAAGTTTATTGAGGTTTTCCTTAATGGAATAGGTGCATCACAACCTGCGAGCACAAACTTACATTAGAATAATTAAATTTTTTTTGCAAAAAATTCTTTTTTTTTTCGGTTCAATTTCTCAAAGTGCGTTACTTTTTTTTCCGGTGTACAAGAAACAAAAAAAAAGTTTGTCAAACGATATAACGTTTCCTACATAAAAACTTGTTTCTTTTTATAGATCTGGAACTGTTCTAAATTTGAGAGAAATCACAATCAAGAACTAATTTCTTTTGTCTATCTAAGAAGATTCATCAGTGGCAACCAGTGTTAAGTTATCATGGAAAAAATTCAAGATTACCAAGAAAAAAAGCATGACTTTATCTCCATTTTTTCAGATTGTTTATCATTGTTTGTAATAATTATCATCTTTCACCAATCGCTTAATGCTTATTCAGCAATATCTGACTTACATTTGCAAAACTTTCATCTGGGGTAGTTTTTTTGTTCCGACATAAAACAACTGAGCGTGAAAAATAGAGTAAGATCATTGATTTTATAAATTCGTAATTATCCCAATTTTGTATTAGAAAAATATAAAATTTTAAATTTTTCTAAAGTTTATTTATGTAATTCAGTTTTTACAGTTTTTCGAATTTATCCAACAAAAACAAAACTTAAATATGTCATAATGAAATATTTGAAAAGTTTTGATATATCAAAGTTAGATAACTCTAGTTACAATTTAATTACGCAATCAATAAAACATTTTCCTATAAATTGCCGAGCCTTCTTAGTTCTTGTTCTTTTTCCGTATTAATTTATTTTTTTTTCGGAATTATTTTCTTCTTTAATCTGACATCTCAGCTACCTGAAATTATTTTAGCTATACTTAAACTTGGACTAGAGCTTTCTTGGTTGTTCAGGCGCCTGAAAATATCGCGCGTGTTGATTTTTGTTTTTCCCTCCAAATCGTCTTTAGTGGACAAGTAGTGAATATTGCCAATGGATGTTGCTTGTTTTGTCTTTAATATCTGATTTCAACTCAGCAGTCCTGCTAACCTCCTTGTCCCGTTTTTGCAATGTCCTTTTTGCGATTTTCGTCAATCCTCGTGGCTAAAAGCCACACTGAATGGTCGACTACAACAATCGTTCCCGTATGTCACATTTGAGATAAAGATTGATAGGCTCTATAGCCATTGGCTCAAGGGCCTTAAAGGCTCTATCTCTGGCTCAATCGGTCGGAGTCAATCAACGGCTGAGGTAGTTATGGAACTCAAGATCGTGCTACTGTTTAAAAACCAGTACCAAAATCACACCGCATTCTACGAATTGAATAGATCGGCCAAATGATCAAATCTCTTAAAACCTACAACACAAGAACACCGTTAAAATCAGGGTCGGGTAAAGGTCGTTGTTACATTTTTCTAAATACTTTTTCACTTTCAGTTTTTAAGACAGTGTGTGCTGGATCCATTCAGGATCGATCAACTTAGAAACTCACCTTATCTCAACATAAACACGTAAAACAAGCTCTTGTAAATAAATTCATTAATTCAAGACACGATAAGAACGATGAAATTAAGTCAAGTATATAATTCAATCAAGATCAAGTTAACTAACTAGATCAAGAAGTTTTGTAAAGTTTTTCACGAGTTTGGACGACTAGGTCAAATGACAGGGAAGGTTTCCCTGCGATATTGTACTCTTTATCTAGATGCAGTTTTTACTCTTTACGATGTCGGTAAGCAAACAACTTTACTCTCCCGTAGCTATTTAGATCTGCCAATTGCGATCTACAACTGGTCTACAGTGAGTTAATGCACAACTTTTTATGAGTTTTCAGAACTCCCGTTGTGATCTTGAGTTCTGATTTTAAGTTGTCGCAAAAAAATCAGGCATGACTGGCTCTACTTGAGTTTTTAAAAAATTATATCCAAAATGAAAACTTACATTTTGACCGACTAGCACAGATATAAATGGAGTTATATTCAGTAGAAGTGAGTTTACACAGCACTTTGGGTTTCAATGCCTTTTCGAAAGAAGTTTTGAGTGAAAGCAACCATGTTTTCAATTTTTTGTTGTTGAAACTTATTTGAGACTTGGAAATTTGCTGCAATTCTTCAGCTGAAAATTGTGTTAGATTGCATCAATTTTGTTGAGTAAAAAACAGAGATGAACCGTTCGGTCATTTCTTGTTTTTTTTATTAATCGGGGAGTTGCGCAATTTTCTTACCTTCAATGATCTTGTTAATATTTTCGGATACTATCTTTCATTTTCCAGGGTATTGGTTAATCCAATGTTTCCGCTATTCCTCAATGCTTGTCAAATTTTAAAATGCTGAGTTACTTTTGAAAACCCAACTGATTGTGACGGCTTTGACTTGTCGATTGTAATGCAACAATGCTCAGCTTCTTGAAATAAATATAGTGCAGGTATCATTGGATTTCTAATACCACATGCATGTTCTTTTTCGTGAGTCTTCATGTACTTTTAACTCCGAGAAGGCCAAATTACCGTTGTCATTTAGCTCCATTGTCATCTGATTCTTCTAAAGTAAATTGCAAAATTGGATGCAATATGATAGCAGCTTTGAGGAATACCCCAGCATCGCACCTGAAAGATCTAACCATATCATTCACAAAGAATGTCCTGCTTAAGCAAGTTTTTTGAATGATGCTCGCGTATTCGGGTTGCGATATGTTACTACAACTTGAGTGGTACCAATTCAAGCTGGATTTGCTTTCTTCCCCTTTAATTCTACATGTCACTTTTTTGTTCTACATGTAAACTAAGCAAAAAACGGAACGAATCATGCTCGGCAACAACAAATTATATAAGAACAAAAAATATATTTTGCACTTCTACGGAGTGCAATCCGCTGCTTCAAGGGGTGCAAAAAAAAACTTAAAAGGACATCCTACATAGACAATTCCATCTGTGCTATAATCGAAGAGGGTAGATTTTAATTGACAATTCTCTGGATGCGTTGAAATCGACTTGATTTATTCGAAAAAAAAATTTGCCGATACATTTATATAGCGTTGGTATGGCCCTATCCAGCCTGTGCACGGACCGTCGCATGACGGAAGGGCCCATATTCATTGACCACCTTTTTTACAGAGTCACTTTTGGTACTACAATCCTTATTGCGGGTGCTTATTATTTGAGCAAAAAATTGGCTAAGTAACTGCAACGGAAGGCTTTATGGCTTGACCGTCTTTTGTAGATATCTTAAACCGTTGCATTTAGAGTGAACCACTGCCAAATTTAGTATTTTTAAAATAGTTTTCCGAGACAATTTAGATGGTTGGTGTGATCTCACAATGTCTTGATGTCTATTTCAATAGCTTTTTGAGCCGAACATCAAGTGTATAAAGTGTACAGTCTCTTTACATCAAGCGCAATTATACTCTCGTCAGAGTACAGTCTCGTTTCCTTTAAGATCTCCTCCCATCTATTCGTTTCTATGTTGGCCCCGTCATTTTTTTCAGATAAAAAACTCAGATGAAATTGAAAAAATGAAAGAATTTCTGAAATTAAATGCTCTTATCTGACTATTAAAAGTTTTCCGTATTTACAAAATTTCAAAACTTTGTTGACTGAAAGATGTGATGAAGGTCAAATGCGTATCCGAACTTTTGAAAACTTTTTTATTGAAAAATCTAAAGATCTTTTTTTGTGAATATTGTTTAAACTTTTTTTTTGAATATTGCTTAAAGTTTAAAAAAAGTGAGAACATTTGAATTATCGGTGATGTCCCATTTGTACCAACGTTCATTTGTACCAAAATGACAAATCTGTCCCATTTGTACCAAAATGATTTAACTCGATGTCTGATTGGTCGAATTGTGAGCTTACAAATTATTACATTAATTTTCTAACTGTTCAAACAGAAGAAAACTAAACATCAGAATAGTGACCGCCGCAGTCGCGCCAACGTGTTGCGAGCTTGCCAACAGAGGGTGGGACTCTATACGAAAATTAGAGCCGATTATCGCCGCAAAGCGGCAACGCGCACGTAGCGCGCCCACCGGCGACCTTAAACCAAGAGCTTAAAGTAGTCGGCTTAATAGTCTTAGGCCGATTGAATATTATTGGTACAATCGCGATTGATTTTTTATTTTGGTACGAATGGGACTGATTTATCGTTTTGGTACTTGTGAATACCCACCGAATTATCATTTAGATATATCAAGATACATAAAAAATATTGGGTTATTTTATTACGTAGTAACAGTTGCTTGATTCTGATTAGGCAATTTTGTTAAGGTAATTTTAAAATGTTTTTGACACTTTTTCATGATCGTTGATCAGTGTCTAAAAATGGTATTTAAAACTTCTTACGATGCACAAAATAGACGGAAACGTTTGAAACATTTTTAAAAGTCTGATGGTTTTTTATCAAATCAGTTATTTAACTGCCGACTGCAAGTTAGAATGTAATACATGAACGAAAAAGTTTTTATTATGTAGATATATTTGCAGGTGCAACATGGCTGTTATTAGTGATTCATTCATCGATAAAGTACAGCGTTGTGGTTTGACTACATTTGCTATTTTTGGTTCTAGTATTTGGCTTGGAATGGTAATTTGGAAACGGTTGAACGCTAAAGCGTACAAGGAGCTGCCCAAAGTATCGGAAACCGATGAACGAACAGTATCACATTTGCCTGTGCTCGTAAATTTTGTTCTTGTTTTGCAAGCTGAACTTAAATCTTGGGTCAATTAAAGTGTTTGTACATTTTCAGAGTGCTCCAGTATTGAGAGGCTACACACTTGGCTCCATCACATGGAGTGTGAAAAACGTAAGATTCTTTCTTTGCATTCAATGCTACTAATTGAACTAAATAGACTGGTAGCTTAGCGTTTGCATAAATATGTGCTCTAACTAGCATGCTCATGACCGAACGTACAAATTTTGAATGAGAGGACACGCTTTGAATAAGAAAAAAAAAGTACTTGGATTTTATTTTAAATAGCGTTTTCTAAAAATGAGTTTGCAATTGTGCTCTCGAGCAGTTTGAAAAGTTGTTCTTCATCTGTTGTAAAATATCAGCTTTGGCTCAGCGGTGGAAATCGCCGAAACATTTTCTTTTGTTTTTGCAACGCTGTGGTGACGGTGCACGCCATTACTAGTTGCAGAATTTATTTGGTAGCCATTGTGATCCACGCTGTTTTGCGATTCAATTAGTCTCCTTTGCATTGCATTGGGTCTCAGAGGCATAGTTGTTTGATCATTTATGAGATCCAATGATCCAAAAATTTGACCATAATTCCACCGATTTGGCTGGAAACTACCATTAGGCAAGCTGCTATTGCCCAAATTGTAAAAGGGCTGCAGTTGGTAGTGGTTATTTTGTGTAACAGTAACATTCATTTTTGGGCTAAATGGTGTGGCATATATTCCGTTGTATAAATTACTGGTGCCCTCGTTTGGTACTTCAGTATACTGAATGCTCTTTTTCCACACTCCATTTTCCACCGGGTGGCGATTGGTGTTGAAAAATGGAAAAGAATCGTCATTTAATCGCGCTTGCGCAGGGTCCGGCAACGACTCATCCTCAATCGTCTCTCTGTTCGGTTGAATGTTGCAGCTTCTGACCATCCACATTTCGCCACAGACTGTGAATACGGACAGAAATACTCCAAACATGAGAGTGAAGAAAATTCCCTTAACACTGCTGAGGTCAATACCTGAAACACATAATGATTTTTTTATTTAGTTTTTCATCTGATGTCAAGTGTTGGGGTTCGAATCTTTTCTACTGGTTACCCTTGCGATATCAGGAATTAGAATTTTTCCCGTAAACAACTGCGTCCACAGGATCTCTTCTAGTGGATCTTCACTTCTAGTCCTAAATTATGTCGGTTCATTTTCCGTTTTTTTCAAGGCCATGTTTTTTTTATCTTGTAGGGTTTTTATTGGTTAACTTTTTAAACAGTTTTTACTGAAACTGAAACTTCACAAATTTGTAAATTTACCATGTCTGATTTTGAGTTTTTTCTTTTTTGTTTTCGTGTTTTCGTAATTATTTTCATTTTTCGGCTTAATAGGTGTCGGCCTATATTATATCGGTTTATTTGCCTAATATTGATTCACATGACAAGCAAGTAAAGTTTAATGTTTGTGTGTGTTTTGAGGGCGAGGGGGACTTCTTCTTAACTTTTTATAAGTCCTAAGTCTTGTTAGTTTTTTTTCGGCTTTAACGGTTTCTGCTCAGGTCTTTTTGTCTTTGTTACCGCTTGGCTTGGCTTGTTTTTTTTCAAAACTAGTCTTATTCATTTTGATAGACCTTTTTTCGACGTTTTTAATTTTTCCGACTTAGCGGCTTTCTTGTTTTGTATCGCAAGTGGTGCGAAGCTCAGCTTTCCCTTTGTGTTATATTTTCTTTGAGAGCAAGTGTATTTGTAATAGGGAACTAGACTTTTTCCGTATGCATTACATTTTAGAAAATAGACTTTCAGTCATTATGAAACGACAATAACTCCCATGCGCCTTCTCTCTTGGTCAAGTGTGTTTCGGGTCCCGACCAGACCTGTTTTTTTTTCAGTTTGTATGAAATTGAAAATTTTTCCCCTTGAAAAATTGAAGTGTCAAGTTTTTGTTTGCTTGCTTTTGTTTTGTCCGCTTAGTTGCATATCGCTGTATTTTTTTTGGTAAATATTAAAAATAAAAGCTTAAGGTCCAAGTAGTTTCGGTTCATGTTTTGGTGTAAAAGTTCATAGTTTTAAAACACAATTGCTTACCATTTTTATGTTAACATTTTCCTATGGTATTTTTTTTGTTTTCGGCTCAATGATCGTCTACCCACGTATTGTCGGATGTTTTGCCGCTCCGTAACTAATAAAAGCTTATTTAATGCTAGTGATCGTGTTTTCGAATTTTTTCTTTTTTTGTAATTTTTTTTTCGATTTTCAATTTTTTTTCGCTTGTGTTATGCACGTATCTTTTTCTAGTCCATTTGTTGTTTTGAAAGTTATGCGAAGCTCCGCTTCGCCTCTGTGTAAATATTTTTGAATTATGATTTTGATCTGATCGTAAAATTTTCTCGTAAAACTTTCTCACTTTTCAAAACAGAATTGTTTTGCCTGGCTCGATTTGTCAAATGAACTTCATGAATAAATTGGTTGGCAAAGTTGTGCCTGCTCTGGAAATACTTAGAAGTTTTCGATAAACAAAAACATGTCGCAAGTTTTGTTGCAGTCATTTTTTTTACTCCTGAACACTGGCTTATATTTTGTAAGGCAAGTAGCGCGAAGCTCCGTTTCCTCTCTGCGTGAAGGCTTATTTATTTCTGGTGATTGTGTTTGTTGACATGTTTTCCTCAAATTGAGCATCAATCGAGATAAACGTGTGATTTTTTTTTGTTAGGGAAGGCGTAAATTTTAGTTTTTCGAGGAGACTTAAAGATAGCTTAAAGAATCTAACAGTTTCAGTTTGGATTCACTTGTCTATTGCGTGGATTTCACGTCTGATTTAAATTTCGAAGGCCATGTTGATTGTTCTTAGCTATTCATACTTATCTGTTGAAGCCTATTTTGATTTCTGTGTCCAAGAAATTGACTGAAAAATTCAAAAAATTTTTGTTCTCTTTTAAGCGATAGCTACGGTGATGATTTTGTGATGATTGCACCCGAATTAACTATTATTTTCTTTTTTGAATCGACCTCGACTTATTTCAGTTCGTTCAGAAATTTATAAACTTTGTCTGTGTCAAAAGTTTTTTGCTTTGTTTAGGAATGCCAAATCGATTATTTTAACTTGTTTTTACCTAAAATTGTTTTACTGGCTTTTTCAAACAGTCACTCTATACTGACATACCGTTTTGAAGCTATCTTAAAGCGGTAGATATTTCAAATCATTTAATCGAACATGAGAAAATCAAATTTTCTGACCTCTTGTACTGGTGTCCTCCTCGCTGGCCTGGTCTGTGTCCTTGGTTCCTGTGACACACTCGGTGGCATTGAGGAACCATTTTTGTCTGAGCTTCTCAAGTCTCCCGTCCTCCTGCAGCATCAGAATGGCAGAGGAGACGTTCTTTTTCAGTCCACTTCCTTTGGTCATAGCTATGCCGTAGCCTAAATTATGTAAATAAACAAATATATTGTGCCAAACTAGTTGTGATGACTATCTAACAACGTTAAGATCTCAAAATCAAGCAAGCACTCAAATACTCAAAATGAGCTGCTGTTATCCATAGATTAGGTAAATTGATTGCCACATGGTTTTTTTCCAATTAATCATTCCTCTAAAGATCCTGTAGCTATGCTTAGCATTAGAACTTTTGAACCAAGTGAAAGGAAGATATTAATGGTCGCACACTTCCCATAAACGACCTTTCAGTGGCCTCGCACCATCATTGACCTACCTTTGTTCATGAATGGCTTGCCCACACTTATATATTCACAATGTATGGTCTGAATCCACTGCAGTATGGCATCGTCCCACATGAATGCATATCGTCCACTCTTCACCTTCTCAAATCCCTCCTCCGCTGTGGTCACTAAGTTGTCACTGGGCTTGTAGTCATTCACCAGTGCCGCGTAGATGCGCTCATAAAGGGGAATCATCTCGGCCTGATAAAACACAAGCTAGTGATCCTGTTTTCTCAAGTTGAGTTAATTTTTTATCGAAAACGAGTTAAAAATATAGATTCGTCTTAAAATTTAAAGGTCATTAAGGTCATAATTAAGGACAAATGACTAAATTTGTTTTTCTGTTTCCTTAAAGGTTTGAAGATCTGCGCACTAAAGTTCTAACTCTATAATCTCACCTGTTCTTTGAAGTCTAGATGTATGGGTGAGTTAATTACTGTGCCGTAGGATATCTTGTTCTGGTAGGCCAGGCTCTGCAGGGAGTCTATCGGGGTCTCCATTCTGTTCACAGTGAGGAAGGCCGCTAAGTTGGCCGTGTACATCGCAGTTACAGTGAGAGAGAAAAACCACCAGAATCCGCCTATGATTCGACCTATAACGGATATAACATAGAAGAGAAACATTGTAAGCAGGACTTCGCGTAATTCTTAAGCGTTGTTTATCTTGATTAGCATTCTTATCGTAATTTGGATGAGCTTTAATTTGGATGAGCTTTTTTCTCGCCGAATAACCAGAAGGTGTGTGAGGTTCGACCGGAACAACACAATAGAGAATAGAAACATTCAAAGTGATGATAAATGACGACTCCCTCCAAGCTCAGAACTGCAGGTAGTTCTAAAGTTAGCTGTGCTTTTGACAAGTTTAATATTCTCACATTTTGGCAAGTATTCTCGTCAACGAACCAACAGAAAGTTCTATTGGTTTACTGGATATTGAAAACCAATGAAAAATTGGTCAGATGTTTAAGGTAGTTACGTGACGTCTAAATTTCCCTAACAATTTAGTTTTAGAAGTCTGTAAGAAAATTGAAAAATGAAAATTTTTATCATAAAACACCAGAATTGCAATGTTGGATGTTGGAGCTGAAAGTGCGCATATACGATTCTTTAATGCTGGGGAATACGAGTCTGTATTGGGGAGTATTATTTCCAATTATGGTCACTGGCTATGGCCTCTGACCTGAAGGTGTGGCCGGTTGTATGTCCACTCCCTGCATCATGATGGAGGAGATCATGAACCAGATGGAGTTGCGCATGTTGAACTTGGACAAGTCAGTGAAGCCACTCAAGTCGTTCACATTCTCAGCCGAGGGACTGATTCTGGTCAAAGCGTACATTAATAGGCCGACGGCGAAGATAAGGGCACAGAATGAGACCCACCTGGAAAGAGTTTATTTTTTGTTGGTCTAACCAAAAACGAAGAGACCCATCTGGAAAGAGTTACTTTTTTGTTGAACTAACCAAAAACGAAGTTCTTTTTATGGGCTTATGAAGGGAGGCGTCTGGATAAATATATCACAGGTGAGAGTTAAAATTGTATTTTTCAGCCTTTCGAGGTCAAAAAAATAACAAAGTATCAGTTGCGCCATCGCAGCTGTGCGCATGACTAGGACCTACACCAATACTTTCTTTTTTTTCGGGCTCGGCAATCATCACTGGTCATGCTGGGCCTGGAATGACTGCTTTTTTTTGGTGACAGACCGGAAAGTATGGAATAGGCAAGACTGGCAAAGATAACTGAAGATCAAATAATCATGTTTTTACGAAGCTACCTTAGGTAGACCTATAGAGCTTACACGTTCTGGGTGAGTGGGTTGAGGAATCCGAATCCGTCGTCTGTCTGGAACTGCTTTTTGATCAGAATACCAACTGAGTAGTCCATGTAGCGAGAGGAGAAGTCGACCACGTCCTGTCTAGCTGAAGTGATGATCATACCACTCACTGCCATGTCAGCGCGCCTGAATGCAGAAAGTTTAAAACAAACTGATCGAGGCCTGTTTTTTCTGAATGGGTTTTTTCCTGAAGATAATCATCGTTAAAAAATCGGATATAAACTTCGACCCAAGTAAGAAGTTCAAATGCTCTTTTTTTCAAATATGGAAGCATTGAAGTTTTCATAGGCATGAGTTTTTTTTGTGATCTGAGGCTTCTTGGAAATGTTAGATCTGTCGCTAAAGGAAAATGTTTTAATAGTGTTAAACTGATCATTTCTGAAATCAAGCGATTTTTGAAGGTTTCATGGTCAGGTGTAACTCACCCATATACCACTTCGCCCACCGCTCCGTTCCAGTTGTCGTCAATTAGAGACCCATAAGCACTGGCACTGTACACCTCGTATCTCAATCCCAAATGTCTCATGATCTCACTTAGTAAGTCTATGCAGTACCCGTAGTACTTCACGCCTTCAGACCCGATTTCCTAATTAGGAAAGGTTGCAATACCAGGCACATCTAACAATATCATTTTTGTAGCTGGACCAATTGCACATAGGTTACAGAAAAGGGAAAAGATAACTTTTGCCAGCCTACAAAAAAATTTACTGTAAGCGGCAGACTAACATATTGTTCATAAGCTGAAACTCTCTGGTCTAAAAATTGTTAGCTTTTTTAAGTTTTCGTCGTGACTAGCTAGAACAAAGGAAATGAGTTGTTGCAACCTGGGCGGAATTTTTGAAACCTGTATTTCCATAAATTTAAAAAATGGTCAGAGCAGGGTCGTTATCGTGTTTTTGGAGAGATCTAAAAAATAAGAAAGAAATTTTCGATTTTTTCTGACAAAAATCCGCCCACTCTCGAAAATGCCAGATACGCCCCTAATTTTAAACAAGGCGTCGCTAGTGCATAACTACATAGTCGCAAGTAAATAAGGAGTAGCTAATTTATAGTCGCATGATTATCCAAGTAGCTTTAGTTCTGGTATTCTTGTGTAATATTTTGGAAAATGCCTGATATTGTAATCTATCGCTTTCCTGGGATACAAAAGGCGGTTCGATGACTGTGACAACTCGCAAGACTCGGTTTGGGTCCCAGAGAGTAGATTTGTAGTGGGAGAGGATTGAGGAGTCCAGACCACCTTGTCGGTTCCAAGTTCCTGTGGACGAGAAAATGGATTTGTTAGCAGTGATTAATTCGATATTTTTATGTCTGTATGAAAATATTCGTCTCAACTAATTAAAAACCACTTCGTATCGTTTTTAAAGCGCGAAAAGCCATCGGAAAAGCTATTGAGAGTCTGTCATTGTTTTGAGGTGTCTTTTATAGTTTGACATCATTTATGTGTAAAACTACCGAAGATGTTTTTCCTGTTTAAGTTTAGTTCGGTGAAATTGATAGGTTTTTCTACAAAAAAAACTAAACCATTGAAAGGTCTAAAAAAGGAGACGAATGTGTGAAAGGTCTGGGAGGTCTTGAATTATATTTACAAACTGACCGAGTTTGGTCCAATTCTTGTGCTCGATGTTCCTGTAATACACGTTGAATATATTTCTGTGCGCGTGGTTTGAATGATCTTCCTTTTTCAAATGATCCCTCATGTTCTGAATCAGTTCAACACCCGCTGCCCACTTAGAATATTCTGGAATAGTTTTCCATGATCCGTTGTAGACTGAAAAATCGACAGGTATCGGAGTCGGGAATCTGGTGTTCATTTCCTCAAAGGACATGGCAATTGTTCGAGTTATGTTTTGAAGCGAGGCTTTCAGACGTTCTAGAACATTCGTCGAGAGGTCTTGCTGACTGGTGACTAAGTACATTTTAGCCATGCTAGATCTCAAGAGATTGAAATTTTCAACGGTAAGACCTGTGCATGAAATGATCCAGGTGAATTTGATCTTCAAAATAGGCGAGTGTTTGTTTCCTTTGGAGAAGAATCTTTGGCATGATTTGAGAGATCCAAGAATTATGAAGTTGTCTTGGCCGGCATTATTTGCGTCCTTGTCGAAAAAATCATTCACTTCGTCCATTCGGTAAACAAAGAAACTAGACTGTCTTCTGAATGTTGAATTGATAGCGTTGGATTCTATGTACAAACGTGAGTAGTGAAAATCGTCCATGATCAGAACTATTCTTGTGAAACCAAGCATGATTGCTAAATCGAATGCAGGAAAATGAAGTTCATTAATTGCAGATTGCATGGATAATGTAGTGCCTAAATTGATGGCTTTCTGAATGCTGCTTTCTGATTGGTCAATTAATTCGGTATTTCGAGTTTCGGCTACTTGGTTGCAAAGTTCAGTTGGCATTAAGACTAGTGGTATGTTGTGAGTATCACTCCATGATTTCAGTGCAACAGATGATTGACAGTTGCTGACAGCTATGATCACGTGGCCTCCAGACTTGACGAGACCGATGGCGTTTTTGACCCTAAAATAAGCGATGATAAGGTTTTTTCCTCGTTTATTTTTGAACCCGTTTGTAGATAGTCCAAATAAAAGTGAAGTTTTTATCTTGAAGTTTTTATCTATCATATTCGACCCTTAGGCGTGATTTAGATTTTGAAACGAGTGCATTTGGTGAAAAGATTTGCTCAGGTTTTTAAGCGCAACAATATTCAATTAATTAGTGTAAAAACAGTTAGAAAATCTCGAAGTTTTGGACTGTTTCTGCTTCTCAGAGTCCAAATTTTTTTTACCAAAGAAAGTTTGTTGGGCTTTGGGTTGTGGTATCATATTGAAGGTATTTCAGAAGTTATCAAAGAAATTATCAAAGAATTTATTAAAGAAATTATCAAAAATTTTCTCAGTGAGTGTCAAAAAAAAACTGCCGAATGTTTTTTTGTTCTAACTAAAAAAGCAGTATCTGAATATTTATATTTACGCTTGCGAATAGCAATCGTTATCCAATCGACTTATATTCTTTTTTTGGTTTAAAAGTTGCTTGAAAAAATCACTTGATAGCTTGATTTATTCAAATGATGCTAATTCAAATTTTTTGGCTTCTCTGACTGACTTGCGTTATAGGTAACGGCTATGCCTGGGATGGCAAAGGTCCTAGATTTGAATCCGGGCAAGACCTGTTTTTTTAAACTAAATAATACGTTAAAAAAAACGTCCAATCGTTTGTGTGATAATTGTTTGTCGACCTAGTTGCGACATTGTCTTGTGTTGTAAGCAGTTTTGATTGTAGTTGCAAGTGTGTTTGATTTACTCCAGTAATGAGTAAGTTAACTAGCCCTGACTTAGAATATTTTACTTCTGTTTTTTTTTCGCAGAAAAGCTTCATTCGGCCTAAATAGTTAATGCTGAGGTTTTATCGGCTTAGTGATTTGTTTTTGTATCGTTTAAAGGGAAGCGTAATTTTTTTGACCCCCGTTGGAAACCCAAGAGGATAAAATCTAAGAATTTCAGAAATTAATAGCTCAAAGCTTTTCATGACAACTATTTTGTTTTCGGCTCATCGTTAGCTTGACCAAGTTTTGTCATCTTAGTTGCCGCTCGATAAAAGCTGCTGAATACTTGCTACATGTCGATGATTGTGTTGCTGGACCTTGTTAGTTCAAATTAAACATCAATCGAGAGAAAATGATTTTTTTCGATATTTTCGTTTTTTTTCCAAATGTCTTCAGTTTCATTTTTTGACAGCTAGCGTGAAATTCTATGTTTGTGATATTGCAATTGCTGCAAAGCTCGGCATCGCCTCTGTTTAAAAATGGGCTATCTCCGAAAAAGAATTCCGCTTTGAAGCAAAAGTATGAGTACTAACGCGTCATAAGGGCTTGAGTAGAGCTGATATGTGCTGTCTTCTACCAGCTGAACTTCGTCTTTGAAAACACTGTGTTGTACATTCCACTCGGCTGCAAAGTCGCGAATAGTCGTGTCGTATTGTAACTCACTGGCCTCGAAATAAGTGCTCACCTTCAGAAACCTTTCTTGGCCTAATTGTTGTGATGGTAGAATTGAGCAAAGTGATAACAAGGTTATGATAATTAATTTAATTAGTTGCTCCATGAGAACTGGGAAGAAGACAAACAATGACCTGATAAATTTTTGTTTGCAAAAATCTGAGATTTAAAACTAGTATTAGAATATAGCTAAGCAAAATGAATATTTTATACTGGAATCAGTGTTTGTAGATAAACCGCGCTGGAATGAGATCAAAATAATTTAGGAATCAAATTCTTTGCAATGATATTTAAACTTGCTCGGATTTTATGATAATTTCTAATAGGAAGTTGTTGCTGCTCACAAAAAAGGAGTGCAAAAAAATAAATTTGCGATTTTTTTATTCTATTTCAGGATACAGTTTGAAATGCTGAGATACAATCTGTCTGAAAAAGGTTATCAGTTAAGTTTTGTCAATCAGCAAATTGGGAATATTTTTAGAAGGTGGACTGAACTGTCTACCAATCAGTGACGCTCTTGAATCAAAAACTAGTTCTGAAACACCAATTTGATAAGTTTTTTGAACCAAAAACTCAGAGCTATTTTCATTGATTTCTTGTCACAATTTATGGAAATTAAAAGCGAAGCCTTCTTTTGAGACGTGAGAGTAAAAGACAAAAGTAGTATTGAGAAAAATAGAAGGTACAAATTGGGCTTTTCGGTGTGTTGGATAATCTAAAAAGGGGACTTGTACTTGCGGGAGATTTGAGGTTGGTTAGAGTTCGGTCTGTCATTTTGGTGACAGACGTCTTATTTTTTAAAAAGAAAAGGAGACAAAAGAATGAAAGACTTCCCTGCCCATGTTATAATTCGGTACAGTCTTGGGGGTTAAGGATGTGTTGTAGATAAGAGGGGGAGGGATATCACGAATGGGGGGTATGTGACGATCAAGGGGGAAGGGTCCTTCTCTCTGTCAAATTAATCTTGTTCTGCCGGGATTAGAGATAAATTTAGGGGGAATAACAACTTTAGATATAATGCACTACTGATTTTTACCTGAAAGGTTTGCAAATTCTATTCAGTTCTAACTCTGCACAGATTGAGGGAATTTTTGCGCTTCAGAAGTTGTCCGCTGCTAATGGTGTGTTAATTTTGAGGATTCTTCACTAAAATGTTACCTTAGGGTAACTTATTCAGCTCTGCTTGTTACAACTTCTCGAGATAAGATTTGTCGTGCTAGGTTGTTATCTCAAATAAAATGGAACTTATTGTTTCTTCTGGCTTCTTTGAAATACAACCAAATAAATTGGCCAGTGACGATAAAAATTGACTTGAATAAATCAGGATTGAATAAATCAGGAAGAGGAATTCTCAGTTCCTATACTTTTGGAGGCGGATCATGGGGGCGGTTCTAGGCTTTTCTCAAAAGGAGGCGGAATAGAATTCGGTTCCCTTTTTTGGTTAACCGAATTACTTTTCCAAGCTTTTACAAAACAACCAAATGACCTATTTTGTCGAAAAGTTTTCTGCGTCGCAGGCAAAGCGTGCCAAAAATGTCGTTTTTGAGAAGTTTTTTTTTTCACGAAAAATTTAGTTCAGTCGGCCGCAAATGGGTAGCGGTGAGGGTGTCGAACTCCTGTGATTTTTCATCATTTGCACCCTCAATCATGAACAGCTCTTCCAACATCCATTTTCCAAGAGGACCACTTTTTGGATGAAATAATGATAACAACTGCTGAAAAAAAATCATATTTCAGCTGGGAAATTAACATCGATATGTTCAACAGCGGGATTTGGGATGTTGATATTGTCCCGGAAGACGTTGATGTTAATTTAACAGCTTTTTTTGCTGAAAACTGGGTTTGTTGTTATTACTGTTGCTATAGTTTGGTTATAAGGTTTTTGGAAATAACACATTATATTTTTGTCAATGGTTGTTCGATTATTGGTTGTACGTTCACTCAAGGAAAAACTATGGTGTCTGAAGGTTTTCTCATTTCAGCTTAAAGAAATTCTCATTTCTGCTCGTAGTAGTTTCAACTTATCCTTAAGCCAGAAAAAGCATCACTAAATTTCATCAACAAACGCAGAAAAAAAATCCGATTACTGTTGGTTGTTTTAATTTTTTTTGGAAAAAAATAGTGGTTAATCACACTCTATGCTGCCGGTGCATCAATCTGGCAATCACGTTTATATTTAAACTTAATTTTTTATATCATAAATATGTTAATGGAACATTCTCTTCGAATTGCAGAGCAAAATCTTACTATTGGAGAGATGCTTATGATATACGCAACGTTTAGATGGTAAAGTCTATATCAAATGAATATGATCTTCACCTGATCGACACTGCTTGTGCTCACGGTTATTCAGCGCAGTATTCTTTCTACATTAATTACTCCACAAACTTAAAAAAGCCCTTGGAAGCTGATAATATTAACCGCGTTTTCCTGATAAAATATGTCTGTCGCCGCTCTTTGCTTAAAAGATTTATGCTTGCGATTAGCAAGCATTATCTAATCGGAATATGGACTTTTACTCGGGTTAACAACTAGTTTAACACAATCAGTTTAATCACTTATGATGATGTTTTGCAGCAAACATGCTCAGTTTCATGAAAGTTCAAATTTAACTACCGGGTACTAGTTACTACTCATGCTACATCTAGAACTCAAACCATTGTATGTGTAATTATAGAGTTTTTATATTAATTCTCTACTGATGGTTCATCGGCTTCAAGATCGTCGACTTAAGCTCTGTCGGTTCAGTTTTCAAATTATGTAGTCTACTCTACTTTGCATACGCTACTTATATGGCTACCGTGGATCTTATTTAGGCGTAACAAGAAATTTTTTCCTATTTGTTTTGTCAAAACTTTTTGTCAAAGAGTTTCAGCTTATTGGATGTCGCCTTCATATCTGTCGGCTTATTTAACGATTTCATTTCCTTAAAATATCCGGTAGTTCTCTTGTGATCAATAAGACTCGGCATCAATTTTTTGATTGCCCAAGTTCAACCACACTTTGAAAAACTTAAATAAATTCAAACACAAGCATTTTTTGTTTCTCGTTTTTCCACTTCCTTTTTTGATTGTTAAATAGTTCGAAGTTCTGTTATCTAATTTTTTAGCTTCATGGTGGGCTCAACTTATAATTGTAGTATCGCATGTGGTGCGAAGCTCAGCTTCGCTTCTGTATAGATTAATCTTATCTTTGACTCTTTAGTTTTGCCAAACTTTCAAAAGTTTTTTAATCGTTCAATTTCATAAATCTGGGAGCGTGATATATCGAATTAATTACAAGCTTTGCTAAATTACAAAGATGCAGCAAAATTTTCAGTATGGCCTTTGTCAGAAAATTGCAACCAGCGATGTTTTAGCGGAATTAACCGAAAAATGGAAATCAATAGTAACAAAGACAATCGATGATTTAAAAAAATATATATGAAAAAAAGGTTCAATATATGAAGTCGGGCGCTGCTCCTGGATAATTTGAGCTGCATTGTATTGAGGGCCTCGTCCATTAGGGCTTTTCAGCTATCTATCTAATTGTAATCAATGCGGTATGATCAACTATGGAGATTTAATTCGAAAACCGTTTCAAATGTGAATACTCAAGGATCTGTTTTGGCTTTTTCTGTTCTCAATCTGGATCTGTTCTGTACTAGGCTTTTTGTTCCGTCTATTGAAAAAAGGTAGGAACTTTGTATTCGGGTGTGTTTTTCTTTTTACTTTCTTTGTAAAATTTCCACGCAAAATCAGGTATCACAAATAATCATCGTTTTTTTTTGAATTTTTCAATAAAATTGTCGCCGTGTTGACAAAAACTGGTTCGATTGTTTTGAGATTCAGTCTAGTTTCGAGAAAGTAAAGCGATTGAGTAACGCTCGTTATATGCAAATTTTTTGTTTTTGTGACACTTTCACGATAAAAAAAAACTTGACCTCACCAAAAGAAAACTAGTTTTGGATGTATAATTTAGCGCTTGTTTGGCATAATTTGTTTCCTTTTTTTTCACTTTTTTATGTTCATTTTTTGAAACAAACGTTTTCAATCATGCATATTTTACTAATTTTCTACGCTGATTGTGAATAATTTCATTCTTTTTTTCTCGGTTCAACGGGGGTCAGCTTATGTTATATCGGCTTTGTCAATTTTATGATGCGTCGTTTCGCAGCTTTAGTCTCATTTGCTGTCAATTTTTGTCATACTATATTTGCGTTCATCGAAACTGGTGCGAATCTTCCCTTCGCCTGTGTTAACAGTTGATATCAGCTTTAAAATAACATGATTAGCTGTTTGGTATTAAAGTAGCAAGGAAAACTTTGACATCAATAATGTTGCTTTAAAAATTGGGAAAAAATCCAGCACTTTTTTTGGTTTTTCCCTTATGGATGTGAGTTGTTTTCTTTTTTGATCAACGTTAATTGTGAAAATTTAATTCCTTAATGCAAAAGTAAAAATGCAAAATTGAGATTGTAATCAGGTGTTCTGACTTCTTAGTGCAGTATTTAGAAACAGTAAGGGGATAGTATAAGCTTCAAGAAGTAGCTGTTTAAAGATTAATGAACGTTAAAACTGATTTATGCTTCTTTACTGGAAGTTGTGCTCTTAGCACTGTGCCATGAAGACTCAAACAGCTTTCTTATTATTAGTTTTAATCGAAATTTTATCTGAATTTGATGGAAAAAAGTGCGTAGTTTGCCATTTCGTGGTGAGTACGTATAAGAAAAGCAGTTGTTCGAGGGATATTTTTGTCTTAAATTATCAATGGTCAAAATTTACGCAATTAGAAATAGAAATTCTGTTGACAGAATTCAAGATTCAAAAGATCTATTTTTATACCTAGCATATGATATCGAACGTTCTGAGAAGAATTCAAAATGAACTAACCGACAGACCATCTAGTAACTGACACTCTGTAGCGCACTTACTCTGGACTGTTTGGAATAATCAATGCGGGGCACTAATCCGGGGTTTATTCCCAGACCTCAAAGTTTAGATCCTTCAGGAGTTTCTTCAATACTTAAAATGCAGTGGCTCAGAAACAACTTAATTATTGAATTTTTATCCTATTTAGTAAATTTTATTGAGTTTTTTTAACCTTATTTATGCATGCTGCATGTGTCGCCCTTTTTTGCAGCACAAAATGTAGAGCAAAGCTGCAGTTAAATAGATGGGTGTTATTTGGATTTAGCATTAAGTTTAAAAAGCAATTTTTAAGAGTCAATGAACGTAGTTCAGACTCTTTTATAGGTCGCGATGATTTTTTTCGTTTTCAGGAAAAGTCTTAAAATTTGTTCGGGCTCAAATTTACTTTTTTGCGGTTTGACCTTCGATTTTTTTTTAAGTTCAGTTCATTTCCTTCATTAAAGGGAAAACAAATTCCAAACGGCAAAAATCACAAAAAACGTGTTCGACTTAAGCTTCAAAAGTGGAATTAAGTTTTCAGATTTCCAAGCGAAATCCAGTTTTCTCAAATTTGGTTGTTTTCTATCAAAAAAGTGCCAATCATAACTTATCATCTATCTAAAAAGTGCCAATCATAAAGCTTTAATGTCATCTATTTCGAAATTTGTATTTTTTTCTGTTTACCTGCGTTTATTGACTCTTTTCCAACTGTCTGTTGGCTATGTTTTCAGTTTTTGAGATCTGCAATGATTTAGAAAGAAGTATATAAGTTTATTAATTCACTTAAATGAAAATAATGATCATGTTGTTGCAGTAGCGATTAGCAAGCGTTAATATATTTCAGAAAGAGCAGAATCAATCAATTTTGGATTATATCGAAGCAATAATCAATCGTCTATTTTAAATCATATTAAACGAAGGTAAGTAATGTTGTTTTTGAGTTCGTAGATTGCTCTTCATATAAACGTCTATTAGTGTCGCCGGAATATGAAGTGTTTTTGGGCAATAAACACCAAAGGCTAACTGTCGAGCCAATATCAATAAATAGTTCCCACTTATCTTTCGATAAATAGTCGAGCTATCAAATACGCTAGGTCTCAATACTTCCGTGTTCGAATTTTTTGTCAGAATATGAATTGATTAAGTTGTTTTTGATAAAATAAAGAATACAGTGTCTAAGGAAAACTTTATGTAGTTGTGACCGGGTAAATAAGAGTTCGAGTAGTCTTTGATTTTGAAAAATATGTTTTTTTTTTGTGAATGGTTGTTTTTTTCAATACAAGTTAATGATACATTTAATGAACAGAAGAGAAGCTCTCTCTGCAAATCAGACGCTTATAGTCTAGAAGGATAAGTGAACTCTTTATGGCGTAATAATGTTGATCTTAGCTCTGGGTCATTTTCCAGTGACAGTTTTGAACCCGTGGCTGTAAAACTCTGGCTCGTCCACTGAAAATGTTGCTCCCATAAGTATGTTTGTGTATGTTTACATCAGAAAGCTGACTTATTTGATTGCGTTTATTATTCCAATTCAATCGAAGGGCTGAAATCTTCGGAGGCATTCAAATGGAAGAATTGAAAAGGTGTTATATGCAGTAAAAACCAAAAGGTATTCACAGGATAAATTTTAAAAGCATAACTCTGAGTATATTTGTAATAAATGGTTAATAGTCGGGAATCTTGACTTTCTAGGGCAGTTTTTAGAAACAGCAGCTATAAGAAATAAATATGAAAATGATTTGGCACGAATTCGGTCTTTTTTCTATTGATTAATCTATTATTGGCATCACTTTCAACGAGACGAATTTTTCTATCAGGATTAGATTCAACACAAACAGAGGCGTGTTTTAGAAGTATTCCAAAGAGAGATATAGCCTCTTTGAAAATGAAGAAAAGGAAATCTCTTAAATGAAAAGAAGGCGAACTCAACTTTAAATTTGCACCATAAATTCAAAACCTTTGAAATTGACTCTTCTTATAAACAAGGATGTATAAACGCGAACAGTTCAATAACCTGCATCTTAATTAAGAACACGGATAAACGAAGCTTACATTGTTCTCCAACCTAGAGGAGGACCTTGATAAAGATAGTCTGGTTTAAAGCTCTCTTTTTCGCGGTATGATTTTTTCTGTTGCAGCCCGTTTTGCGAGTAACTTTTTGAAATACACTAATAACTGAATTAACTGAGGCTTGAATTACTCTCCAATAACAGAAGTTGAAGTAACGCTGAACTGTTCGTTTCAAAAGTAGGTGAAAATATTCGAATAGTTTTAAAATTCCAGTTGAACAAAAGTAACAGATTGATCTGGATTTGTCAAATTTGGTAAGTTTTATAATGAAAGTGTTAATTATTTAAGTTTCTTGAAGTGGACAGAGCTGTGAGGTGATGCATTTGTTCCAGGCAACTAGAAAATTGGAAAAAAAAAACGTTCAGTTGTTTGCTTTTTGTCTATTCGCATTTCTCATAAGAGCGGAGCTTGTTTGATAGAACGAGACCACCTTGTTGCAATTAATTTGCACATTTTTAGAAAAGTTTCTGAGTGAAATAGATGCGGAGTTTAAATATGGGTTATATCCATTTCTTGATTCGATCATTTTCGACGAGTGAAAAGGAACTATGACGTATGCTCGTTTTTAAGAGTCGATGAAGGTTTTGACTTTTGATTTCTTTTTAAGTTCAGTCTATTTCCTTTTGTCTTTTGATTTCTTTTTAGGCTCAGTCCATTTCTTTTGTCAAAAGAAAGGAAAACTCCACTATCGAACAGCAAAAGTGTAAAGGTCACCAAAACCGTGATCGACTTCTTATTTAAAAAGTGGAATAAATTTTCAGATTTCCCAGCGGAATAAAAATTTTTACCTTATGATCCAGTTTTCTCAAATTGAGTTGAATTTTTCAGTCAATATCGAATCGACTTTTCAGTTTTTTAAACTATCTTAGGCTGGAATTTTCTAGATATATTTTTAAAAAAGTCCGAAACTATTTAAACAAGATGAACTCGACTCAACAGCAGCCACCATGCTTACGAAAACTTAATTATGGCAAATCGATTCGCGCAATTAAATAGCTCGAAATTTTTCAAATTTTCATCACTCGAATAGCGTGTCTAGAACAACTCAAAACTTTTTGCGAACCGATTGGGTCTATAAAATAACTTGAAATAAATCAAAGTTTCAAAGTTTGATTTGCTTGCCTACAAAAACTTGAAAACTTTTTCGAACCGATTCGGTCTATGAAACAACCTGAAATATTACAAAATTTCATTGATTGAGTAGCTTGCATAAAAAACCTTGTCGTAAAATGATTTGCTGTATAAAAGAACTTGAAGTGTTTCAAAGTTTCATTAGTTGAACAGCTTCAATTGAAACATTTAAGTTTTTTGCCATCCGAATCACTTTATGAAATAACTTTAAATTTTTCAAAGTTTCATAACTTGATTGGCTTGCTTACAAAAACTAAAAATATTCTCGAAGATTCGGTCTATGAAATAACTTTGAAAATTTTAAAAGTTGTATCGCTTGAATGGCTGCAATAGACGAACTTAACTTTTTTGCCATTCGATTCCCTGCTTGATATAACTTCAAAATTTGATAGCTTCCTAAGAGAAGCTTGAACGTTTAGCGAACCGATTTGGTCTCAAACAAATTGAAAGTTTTCAAAATTTAATAACTTGAATATCTTGCTTAACAAAACTTGAGCTTTTCCCCGTCCTATCCGCTCTGTGAAATAACTTAAATTATTTCAAAATTTCATTGCTTGAAGTGCTTCAAAAAAGTAATTTTTCGCCATCCGATTTCCTTTATGAAATAACTTGAATTATTTCTAAGTTTCATAGCTTGCTTATAAGAACTCGAAATTTTCACGTACCTATTCGGTCTGAATATTCAGCTTGAATATTTTGCCTCCAAAAAACTAGATTTTTTGCGGACCAATATGACCTGTGAAATAACTTGAAAGACTTAAGTTTCGTAGATTGAATAGCTTGCTTAATAAAACTCTCGAAACGATTAACTCAATGAAACAACTTGCAATATTTTAATGGCTTCAATAGAAAACCTTCAACTTTCCGCCAGCCGATTGCTTCATCAACTAAATTGATTATTTCAAAGTTTCATAATTTGAATAGCAGCTTGCTTGAAAAAAGTTAAATTTTTCGCAAACCGATTTGGTCTAGAAAAAACTTGAAATATTTCAAAGTTTCATAGCTTGGATGGCTTGCTTAATAAACATCAACTTTCAATAACGAACCAGTTTTTTCTTTTGAATAACTTGAAATGTTTCAAAGTTATATCGATTGCGTGACTCCAATTGAAAAACTAAAGCTTTTCATCCGATTACATTGATGAAATAACTTGAAAAAGTTCATTGCTTGATTAGCTTGCATAGGAAAATTTTAACTTTTGCAAAACATTCCAGTCTAAGAAACAACTGGAAATATTTTAAAGTTCAATCGCTTGAATAGTTTGCTTGGAGAAACCGAACTTTTCGCTAACCGATTCGGTCTATGAAATTTATAATTTTTCAAACCGATTTATGATATGGTTTATTTTGAATAGCTTGATCAGGAAACCAACCAATTTTCTGCGAGCTAATAGATTATTAAAGACACGCTTGCCTTTTTTTAAATTTGTATTTCAAAAGTCGAAATTTTTTCAGCGAAAATTTTTCATCAGCTTTTTCCCGTCTCCTTGGGTTCATTGACTCTTTTCCAACTCTCTGGTGGTTCTGTTTATTTTGTTCCAGCCTAATTTTTCATCTCTAGTTTATAGAAAGCTTGCTGGGGGTTAATTGTGGTATCATATGAAAGCTTGAATGAAGTTGATTCGGATTCTAAAAAATTCACTGTGTCGAGAAAAACTGATCTGAATGTTTTGACGAAATTTGCATTACTTTTCCTGAATTCATTTGTACAACAACTTGATCATTATTTTAGATATTAATTGCAGTTTTTAACTAATTAAGTCACTCTCTTCAAAAACTTAACCGTAAGATGGAATTGTTTTTTTTGGAATTTTAAGTTTTTCAAATTTAATACCATTGTCGGACCTTTTTTTGATTCTCGCATAGCAACTGGCTATTTTTGTTTGAATTGTATTTAATGCTGCCTGCATTAGTTTTCTCAACACTAACTGGAAGGCATAATAGTGTACGGTTTTTTGAGCTATTTTAGACTACTTCAAAAAAGCGCAATGCGGGACATGTGTTGAAGCATATTGAATCTTGTGATCCCGAGTCCTAAAAAATCAAAAAGTTACCCTGTTTAGAGAATTATTTTTCTGTGTTACCTTTCTTCAGACTAAATGAAATGACACTGCGGTTTTAAATTAGTTTTGCTTTTTTTAAATTTTTTTTCCATATGTTTTTTTTTTCGTAATTTAGTCTTTATCGTAATTTAGTCTTTTTCGTAATTTCAAAATTTAGTCTTTTTTGTAATTTAGTCTGTACATTTTTTGGGTAGCTTTTTCTGCGTTTTTTCTCGAAAGTAGTGTAACTTTTTCTGCGTGATGTGATAAAAGGATTGACATAAAACTATAGTTTTTATGTCAATCCTACAGTCATATTCGACAGTTATAGAAATATAAGCAAACCGGACAACAGGTTTTGAAGAAATTGACATTTGATTGTCAAAAATCTCCAAAAACTAATTCTACTAGAGTAAAATTAATTAAAGCATAATAAAGCTATTAGAAACGGCCTAAATTAAGCATAAATAAGCATGCTCGCTCGCTTTTACTCACTCGAAATAACACGAAAAATCAAAAATTTCAAACCGGGTTTTTCTTAACACTAGAAACAATTTTCTTAGCATTATAAATTTTTAAATGTCGTTGGAATCATGACTGAAAGAGCTTTAAGATGATGGCTCATTCCGATGATTATTTGTTGTGCCTGATTTTGCGTGGAAAACAAAAAACTAAAACACCCGAATACAAAGTTCCTCCCCTTTTTCAATGGTTGGAACAATATGTCATGTGTCAATCTATACTAAGAATTCGTCTAAAATTTTGTTGTGTTTGATAAAAGCATTTAATATGAAAATGAATTGGACTGGGGGTTTTAGATGAAAATTTTTAACCTTTCTCGATTTTTTTTTTTCATTTTTCTCAAGCCACACTGCTAAATCCCAAATTTATGGTGCTCTGTTTATTTTTTTTGCGTTTATATTTTGTATGTTTTGGCTATGTCTATGTTTATCAATATAGAATGTGTACTAACGTGTATTAACGCGCGTTCACCTTTGTTTCAGGTGCCTTTCTTCCGAAGCGTCATTGCTCAGACTGTTAAAAGGTGCGTACATAATCGTCATAAATAATTTTTTTTCCAAATCATAATTAACTTCGGAATGGTAACTGATTTCTGTTTCTATCTGATCTTTTATACACATTAATCAAAACTGAAATTGTTTTTTTAAGACTGCATTGAATAAAAAGATTTATTTTTTGTAACATATAAAATTGCGAACATATCTTTAAAAGTGTGTTTTTCAAATTTGTTCCATCAAAGTGATAACTAAAATTAACTTTTTCTTAAAATTAAAGAAACAAAGCTATTTTTTCTGCAACATAATACATGGCTAACGTGCAATAAAATGGAAAAAGAAGGAAAAACGTTCTAATCTCTATAAAGATGTAAAAACTGTTCAAATAAGTTCCAGTTTGTATTGGAGTATTTAATTAATAGGTACTTGGAGGTACAGTATAGGCTGAAATAAATGACAGCTCGCTTCCGACCAATTACGCCTCAACTTCAATCAAAATCCTTACCTAGAAGCTTCCTTTTGACATTTGACCTTGATAACCGTTTAATAAAAATTGGTTGAAATTGAAACTTGGGGGTCAAATGAACTAAACGCCGTCTTTTTTTTGAAGGATTAAAAAGCTCCTGAAAATTAAAATTGTAAAAATAGAAGTAGTGCTTTCCGTTTTTTTGGGCGTGAAAACCAACAAAGAAATCTGCAGCGCTGATTTGGAAGGTGAAAATAGAATCAATCGATCAATTTTTCTCGTCGTATTTGCCAAAGAACAAGTGTAACTAGTCACGTACGCATTTCTCTAATGGCCCTGGCCTCTTCTTGCTTTTGCGATAGCTTCCAGGTCGAGCAGCTCAGTGTATCTCAGTGCAATAAATCTTTTTCTATAGCGGCGTATTGTTTTTTCAGCAACCTTCAACTCGAGGGATTCTTCAGACGTCGTCTCCTGGACCCAATCACCCACTTTCCACTAGAGAAGTACCCACCTGGATATGTTCCAGCAGCCGAGTTTGATGATTCCATTGACCTTTCGTGGCTAGAGTTAGTTATGATCTATTATTTTTTGTACTCATAATTAAGTGTTAAACAACGAAGTGATCACTTCTCGTCGAAGACTTAGGTATCTTAGTTTTCAGGAAAAAATTTATAGTTTGTTCGTGGATATATTTTTAATAGTCGATGAGCGTAGTTCAGACTCTTATATTGGTCTCTGATGATTTTATTTTCGTTTTTCAGGAAAAGTCGTAAAATGCTCTTATAACAAAAGAAGTGCATTCATACTTATAAATGCACTTATGAATGCCCTTAGATATAAATGCACTTCTTGAGTTCAGTTTCAAGTTCATTTGCTAGATATCAGGTAAAATGCACTCTCCATCTATGAAAGCTGAAATGGCGGGAAAACGTGATCGATTTCGAGTTTCGTAAGTGGAATTTAGTTTTTAGATATCCCGGTAGGATGCAAACTTTTCGTAGTAATCCAGTTTTCTCAGATTGGTTTCATGGCATTAAAAAGTGCCAATTCTAAATTGCTCATGAAATTCAAAGAATTTTACGGCCAAATATTTTTTGTTTGAATTTCGTTTGTCGATTTTTCTCCTAAAATTAAGTCAATTTTTTTTCTGTTGGTTTGCGTTCATTGACTCTTTTCCAACTCTCTGTTGACTGTTTTGAAGTTTCAAAAGTTGAAAAATTAAAAAAAGATCAGACAGTTTTTTGAGGTGGCAAACACTTTATAAACAGTTGGCAATGTTTCAAAGATGCTACTTGTTTATCATTCAGACCGTCTTTATCGCGAAAGTCTGAAATTAACCCATTCTGCTTTGTTAAAGTAGTTTTACCTTCCAAACCGAATTATCGGATTCATTTTCCAAGAATTGTCCCCGATGCTAATATGTAAACATTGTGTAAAGATATTTGCACCACCGATGCAGTGTAAATAGAACTTATAAGTTTGCCCGATATTGTTGTCGGCTTCGGAAATAATAAATACTTAAAAATTCCAAATTTCTGGTCTGAACTTTTACAAAAAAAACAGCATGTTTCAACTGGTGTGAATGAACAAGATTTGGATCAGTTTTATCATTTCAGAATAAACGGATGTATATCAAATAATTATCTTGTAAATATATATTTTTTTCAGAATCTTTATTTTTAAGTTGAATAAAATCAAATGAATGTTTCTCTGACCAGCTTTCAACATTGGACATTGATTCTTTTCAACCGCATTGGTCCAAGCTGGATGCTTTTCCCTTGTGGCCGGGGAGTGTTCATCATGCTGTTGTTACTGATTTTGCGAGAAGGATGGGCGCCCCTGGTTGAGTTGAGTCTGACGACTGAGCGATGAGTACTTTCCGAAGAGGTTTTGTTGTTGGGTTTAATTACGATGGGTTTGTTTTTGCGAATGCAAGGTTTAATCGAATCGTTGTCCTGGTCCTGCATGAAAAATTTGGTAAATTAAGTTTCAATGAACAAAGTTAGTACTCATATTTAGGTCGTGCGGTTTTTGTTTTTTTTAGGAAAAAGTACGAGTGGTTCACGCTCAACTTGGATCTTTCTTCAAGTTTTTCCCAAAGATTTCCCAGCCGAAAGATTTCCCAGCCGAAAAAAAAATCAACTTTTGATTTGATCGAAAAATAATCATGCATAAAAGTACTGCAGCTTGGCATCGTAATGTTGTTTGTCACGGACTCCGCTACAAGGCTCAAAAACATTTATTGCGGAATTCGCGACAAGGTTTTTCTTCGACTTTTTGTCCAATTTTTGCTGTTTTGGAATCCAGAGACATGGTTAAATCAATGTGAAGCTCCACATACTGCCTACAATGAAATCAAGCAGTTTCCAGAATCCACTAAAAGTATGCAGTATCCACTGACAAAGAATAATACATTGCATTAGTGGGCTCCGCGAAAAGACTTGAATCCGCAACTTGTCACCGTACAAAAAAAAATTTGTCACGGTACTCGCAACTGGCGAGCAGATAATTGTTGGTTCTAGGTTTAAACCTAATGTTGAGGATTTTATCCCAAATGCTGATGATTTTATCCCAATTGGTGGTGATTTCATCTCAATTGCACCTGATTACCGCTCAAATATTGCCAAGTTTCTCCCAATTATGATATTATAGTTATTGTTGATAATTTAATCCAATTGCTGATGATTTATCACAAACATTCAAATTGTGGGAGATCGACCTCGTAAATGAGAAGAAATTGGACGCAAAAAGTGTGAGGGAATATCTGATCAACAATTGGGGTTAAACACTGCAATGAATTGGCAAAAAATGGGTTTATTTTTTCCCAAACGCCGAAAAGCTTACCAAATTTTTACCCAGTGCTGAAAAAGTTCGAAGCATTTTTTGGGCTTCAAAGGGTTGCATCCTTGATTTGGGTTTAAATTGGCATAAAAATTTGTTTTGGGTTCCATAAACAATGATCAAGTCTTTGTTGAATTCTCCTTTTTTAATTGTTCCGACTTTCGAAGAAAATGAGGAATATTTATGCTTGGTGTGTTTTTTTTTTATTCAGTCAATTTTTGACTTGTTACCTAAGCGTTTTTGACGTAGTGAAGGCTCTTATATAGGTGGTCCTGTTTTTTTTTCAGGAAAAAATCTTAAAATATTGTTGAAAGTGACATAAATAGCACTCTTTAAATACGAACGTGGAAATGGCGCCAAAACGTAAACGATTTCAAGTTTCGAAAGTGGAATTTAATTTTTAGATTTCCTTTGGAATGAAAACTTTACCTGTTGATCCAGTTTTCGCAAATTGGGTTAATGTTATCAAAAAAGCGCCGGTCATAAATCGTTCTAGAAATTCAAAGAGCTTGAAGGGCATCTATTTCTCTCTTTGAAAATCGAAAGTTGAGATTTTTTCAGCAAAGTCAGTGTGTTTTTTATGTTAACTTGCGTTCATTACTCTTTTTCAATATTTGATCGGCTATGTTTTTATACCATCTGAGAGATATTGTTATCCTAAGCTCAAATTTAAAAAGATGTTTTACCTGTGATCATTGGCTCTAGCTATCTATCTCTTAATTATTCACTGTTTGAGTCTCTTTGAGGATCAACATACAAGTTATGGAATCCCGTGTTCGAGTTGTTTGCGGCATCCACTAACAAAATGCGGAATAAACTGATCAATTGAGCAATCTCTCCCTCCCCCCGTAATGACCAATTTCCCCCAAGCCAAAACCGTGAGACACTTCAAAAAGACGTCAATAAAAGCAAGTAGGTGGCTGATGTTTTCATAGCACGCAATCAAGGGACCGACTGATGTTCATTTTATATGAGTATCGAGAAAAATTTTGAAAG